>NC_136527.1:18708456-18723456 GCF_053919585.1 Euprymna scolopes | reverse complement strand
TAATCGTGACACCCTGCACTGCCGTTTTTAACATGGGGAGGTTGGGTGTGTTTATACTGCGGTTGGACAGGTCGTATGCAAAGTACACAAATAACTTTGCCTACACAAGCAAAAAGATAAATGGAATACACTCCCTTCTTACAAGAATGTGCGCAAAATAGTAAACAAGTTTTTTTTTTTTTTTGGTATATATATTATTCCTTAATTTAAATGGTCCCCCCTCGCCAAACTTTAACAAGAAACACTCGTCTAGCTGTAAACACTATCAATAATTCCCCCCACTCTTTATCTGTGCCTAAACCTAAACGTAGATTCCATGAACAAAGCTTCTCTTAGAACTGCACGCCTGTGGAATTGTCTTCCGTTTTCCTGCTTTCCAGCTGACTACAATATGGTTGTCTTCAAGTCCAACGTAAATAAGCTCTTGAGCCGTTCCATATAAGTTATCAAATTTACCAAATTTTCATTACTAATGATTACTATATTGTCCCATTGTTTTTAATCCTTCAGGGAGACTAGCCACCCTCCTCACCAAAAAGGTCTGGTGGGGGAACCAGTTTAGTCGCAGGTGACCGACCATGAGGCAGGTAGTACTGGGTTACATGGTACCAGTAGCATATGACATGACCTGACAAAAAAAAAACGTAGACATATATATATATACATATATACATATACATATACATATATATACATATATACATATACATACAAAACTATAAACTTATACCTGTGTGGGTGTGTGTGTGAGAGAGAGAGAGAGACAATTGACAGAAAGGTATTCGCTGCATCGCAATATTGTATTTGCACTCTGAAAATGGCGCCGTTTTGACTTTCTAGTATATATCCGACAAAGATAGACACTTTTCATCCGAAGAGTCGAGCCTCAAAACGATAAGAATCTCGTGAAAATATGTTGCCTCTGTCATAAGTTTTAGGCAGACATACGTACATACATACATACATGATGATTGCAGCGACTTGTCAGACGAGTGCCACTCCCTCAGACATTTAAAGTCAGTGAGCCCAAATGCCTGAGGGAGTATCTATACAAAGATGATGTAACAGAGTCTTAGCTTTGTACGACAGCTAAGTCTCTCTCTCGGTTCAAAATGTTGAGATCCAGCAACAAGCAAGAGCAAGATAGCCAGCAACAAATTCAACTGCAGACCAGCTTAATGCGGGTACTGGTCTCCCGCTTTATGGTTTTTTAAATCAGAGATTGGCTTCTCCTAGAAAGGTCGTCTTCACGACGGCTTACGGGAGCCCTCTCCAATCTAACACATATATACATACACACAAATATACACAGTGCTAGTTGGCTGTTGACCCCAAAAAAGGGTTCATTCGCCCATACATACATATATACATACATATATACATACATACATACGTGTGTGTGTTTGGATTCTTAATCCGGCAGGGGGGGGGGGTGATGCGTCTAGTGTGTTGGATACATGCCTTCTCACTTCCATCTAACACCGCTGGCTAACCCCACGGTGAAAAACGGAGCAGTTATGCATAAATCTTCCCTGCCAGTACATAGCCTCTCCATCATTAAGACTCCTACAGCTACAGCGCCTCCACGTTGGCCACACATGGTAACTGGGTGCCTTGTGGCCCCAGGCTAAACTTGTAGGAGATCTCGGAGTAGTATGGGACCCCAGAGGTAGTGTGTTATGGCCCACTGATGTGTGGACATGCCCTGGCACACTACCAATCCATTGCTCCACTGTCTTGTGGGTGCCCTTGGTTGGGCGAAGGCTAGGGGAACCAACCCCAAAATCAAACACCACTGCCTTGTGGGCCTTATCACAGCAAAAGACTAAGAGATGGAAACTCTGACTTTAAATCCTTCTGCTGCCTTGCAGTTTTCCTTAAAAGGCTATGGAACCTCATCCAGAAAGAAAAGGCGAAGTAGCGGACCTGATAGGGCGACTGTCTACCTCACTGAGATTACTTTCGGCCAGAAGCTGTGGCCTCCTCTGCTTCCAGTCGTCGCGGGTTCGCTCCACTGGAAATGAGCATTGGAGGTTCAGAGGGTGTTTATCTGATGAGCAACAGATACTAAACTGTGCAAGCGAATTAGGGACCAAGGTGGAAATTCCTGTACCGAAGGATAAAGGATGGAATACTGTTGCCACATCTGGGCAGGAGCTGCTAGAAAGGACTTGTCCTGCCTTGACAGCATTCAAAATAGACTTCGTAGCCTCGTAGGAGATGTCCTTTTCTCTTCCTTGCAACCTCTATCTCACAGAAGAGATGTTGTGAGTTTGTCTCTGCTTTATCGTTATTTTCATGGCAAGTGCTCGACTGAGCTTCAATCTATGGTCCCCTCCCCTAACTTTCACAAGAAACACTCGTCTAGCTGAAAACACAATCAATAATTCCCCGCACACTTTATCTGTGCGTAAACCTAAACGTGGATTCCATGAAAAAAGCTTTCTTAGAACTGCACGCCTGTGGAACTGTCTTCCGTTCTCCTGCTTTCCAGCTGACTACAATCTGGTTGTCATCAAGTCTAATGTAAACAAGTTCTTGATGAGCTGTTTCACTTAAGTTAACAAATTTACCTAATTTCTATTACTAACAATTACTATATTGTTCAATTGACTACTGTACACTCTTAACCCTTATCCTCGAGTGGTCTCTGGGCCTTGATAAGTGGTGACGCCTATGTAAAAAAAAAAGAAGCTGTTGCCAGTCGCCGCGGGTTCGGTTCACTGGAAATGAGCACCGGAGATTCAGAGGGTGTTTATCGGATGCGCAACAGATACTGCGCCTAAACTGCGCAAGCAAGTTAGGAGCCAAGGGGGAAAGTCCTGTGGCGATGGATAAAGCACTGAGGCCAGAAAGGTGAGATTTATATTTATATAACGTGTAAAGTTTTTAAAAAAATAAAAAAAACAAAACGTCTCAAACCGGAAAGTATTAAAAAAAATGAAGAAAAAGAAAACGCCTCTTACCGGCCAATGCCGACGGGGCTGCCCAGGCAGGTTAGAGTGCTACTCTTCAGGGGCACTGACTTTGCAGTCCCACTTTCCGTCCCTGGTGTCGCAGTTCTTGCAGTGAGAGAGAACTAAATACCTCCCTCCCAAGATTTGCAGCAGTTTCTGCTTTTTTTTTTTTAATGATCTATTTTGCGTTATCACAACAGCCCTTGATTCCTTGCTAGTAATAAGTAGGGCTATGAAAACAGAATATTCTTTTCATTGTTTTGACTCTCTGGTATATACCCGACTCAGCTAGACACAGTTAATCAACCGAGAACCACATCACTCTATATAAAAGCATATAAGATATCAACGGATACACACTCGAGAGTCAAAATAATGAAAAGAATATGCTGTTGTCACAGGCATACTGATTACGTACTTGGCGTGCCAGGTCCCAGTTCTCTTGGGGGTACCGCATCATTTTCACTGATAGCCCCACCCACCTTTTTTTTTTTTTTTAGAGTTGAATCGAAATTGATGTTTTTCTGGCGTACTATGTTTCGCTTCTGTGGGTGGGGTGGGGGAGGGGGTAGTGGCACCACTCTCGGACTTAGCAACACTAACAAAAAAGAAAACAAAACATAAAATTACAAAGTCGCCTTCATGATTAGGGAGGATCTCATCGTACGTCTCAAAAAAAAAAAATTATTTTATAAATAATCATACAAGCATACGCTTACTCGGTTTTCTTAAATTTTCAAATTTAATCTTACGAACGAAAGAATGTGCCTTATTATATATATATATATATATATATATATATATATATATATATATATATATATATATATATATATATATATATTAGGGATGGAACGATTCCAATATTTTTTCCGATTCTGATACAATTATATATAGATAAATAAAAATAAAAAAAATTTAATTAAAGTACATATGAGAGGGGGTTTAAAGTATAAGGAAAACCTGGGTTGCATATGGTCCAGAATTTTTAGGTCTAAACAATATTTATAAATCTTATTAACTTGAATTAAAATTAGAAGTAATTTTAACTTAAATATACATTTATTTAATTATAATTAAAATAACATGTTATCAGAGGTAGAAACTCTGAAACATACTTATTAGAGAATGGATCAAGAGAGAGAGAGAGAGAGAGAGAGAGAGAGAGAGAGAGAGAGAGAGAGAGAGAGGAGATGTGTAAATTATATTGAGACACGTTGACCGGAAGTCAGGATCAGCTGATCGGATTGCGTGTGAGTCACGTGATCAGGTTAGCTGAATCGTGGAGATTTGGTTTGCACTCAGAAGGCGACGGACGGCTTCAAACGTCTCCTCCCCTTCACTGGGGGGAGGACGCTGACGTGTGTAGAAACGAGACCAAGAGTACCACGCGAGCCAGAGATTCACTTTCCATCTTCTGCGAGACATCTGGAAAGTGAAATAAAAACTATAAAACAAATTCATCGTGTTGGAGTGAATGAACCTTCGTCCAAAACAGGTACCAGGTCTCCCCTCCAAGACGAGATGATTCCAGATGGACCAACATCCAAGACGCAGAAGGTATGTTGAAAAATACATGTACCACACACACACACACACGCACACACACACACACACACACACACACACACACACACACACACACACACACACACACACACACACACACACAATGGCATATGAACATATCTTCTCTATATAAATAAAATGAACTCATTTTTTCCCGTCGGATTTTGACATTAATAGGATTAAAAATCAAGATATTTCATGCAAATATAATATGCACAAACGGCAGAACAATACCTGAGGTGTGTTATAGGCTTATTAGTTCTCAAATTCCTCGATAATCTTAGATTTCTATACTTTTTCTGCTGAGAATTCACGGCCAAAATCGGTTAAGATCAATGGAAATGGTAAAATATTTTCTCTCTAATAAATTCCTCCTCCCCCTGCCACCACTTAGCACCGTTTGGGGATCGTTCACAAGGAACAGTTGAGAAGAGAACACCGGTTTGGCTTCATAGTTCTTTCATGTGAAGTTATTTAAAATCACTAAATTAAGCTGCAGTGCTCTGTGGCGTAGTGGTTAGCGTGCTGGACAATTCACATTATATTTTCATGTTCGCGCCGACCTACCGTAGTCGTTTTTTTTTTTTTTTTTTTCCTAAACAACTGGAATGGACTTTTCTTGGTGGCCGAACTGTTAACGTTGCAGATGTTTTTTTTTTTTTTTTTTCACACTTTATTTTCCTACTTTTACTCATGACTCCGGGTTTGATCCTTCCTACTTACCTACCATAACATTTTTTAAAGCTCCCCCCCCTCGTCCCGGAAACAAACACTCGGGCAACGCCGGGTACCCCTGCTAGTCATTTAATAAACTGGACAACTAGACGATCAAATGACGTTAAGGCTGACTAGACGATGTCAATTTTCAAGAGATTTGACATAACGGGTAGTGAGATTTGGGAAAATCTTCTAAAGCGGTTTCGGCCAGAAATTTGTCTGTCAAGGGGTCAAAGTTCGACGATTTGACCTTTGAAAAATTGGGGTCAAAGTTTTAAAAAATTAGACCTCTGCGGTCTCTACCAAATTACTCGGCCAATTTTTGGTCTAAACAGTTGATTTTTTACATAAAGTGCATTCAGACATAGGGCAAGCTTTTTGATCCGTTTTTTGGGGCGAAAATTTGGCTGCCAAGGGGTCAAAGTTCAAAAGATTTTACCTTTGCGGTCTCTAGCAAACTATTCAGCCAATTTTGGGTCTAAACATTTGAAATTTTACATAAAGGGTATTCAGACATGCAGCAAGTTTCTAATCAGTTTTTGGGCGAATATTTCGCTGCCAAGAGGTCAAAGTAAAAAAAAAAGAAATTGACCTTTGCAGACTCTCCAAAACTCCTCTGCCAATTTTGGGTCTAAAAATTTGAAATTTTAAATGTAAGTTACCTACATTAATATATTTAACATATATATATAATACATATACACATAAAGTTATGAACAGCACATAGGATCTGAGTAAAGCCTAGCTGAACTGATAGTATATATATATATATGTGTGTGTGTGTGTGTGTGTGTGTGTGTGTGTGTGTGCGTGCGTGTGCGTGTGTGTGCACTTATTGAACTGCACTATTTCTAAATAGTATTGTCAAGTTAAATTAAAGTTGTACAATATCATATTTTTATTCAATTGTTTGGTGAAAGTACAGAATAGTTACAGAACATCCTCCTCTCCTCATGTTAAGAATGGCTTTCTAAATAATGACATTATGATTTACGCACTGTTACATAAGTGCGAAAGTACCATACATATATATATATATATATATATATATATATATATATATATATATATATATATATATATATATATATATATACACGTAGTTTTTTGTTGTTGATCTTTTTTTAAATGATATTGGATATTGAGGTTAGCGTCTTCACCTTGGAGATCGGATGTTTTGTTTTTTTTAGAAATTACCCATTTTTTATTTTGGACACAAACAAATAATATTTTAATATATTTTATTTATTTATTTATTTTTAAAACAGTAATCTATGAAGAGGGGTAGGGTTTTAATAATAAATAAATAAATATATATATATATATATATATATATATATATATATATATATATATATATATATATATATATATATATACTTAAATATAAACATATGCCATATTTTTACACATTTTAAGTCTATTTTAACTAAATATTATTACCGTAATTAAAACGAAACTAGAGATTATTTAAAAATAAATCTTAAACGTTTTTAAACGCAAAGCGATACTTAAATATTAGTATATACCATCCCCTGGGCACTTCCTAGGTCTATTTCAATCTAAATTTTATTACCCTATTTTTAAACGAGATTAGACATAATTTCAAAATGAACTTTTAAAACGCTTTTAAACGAGACTTAAACTGAATGATAGGGGGGGATTTAAAGAAAAATAATAATATAGAAGGCATCATCCCATACTTTTTTAATTTATTGCTTCAAATTTATTACCTTATTAAAGTAGCATACAAAAAAAAAAAATATATATATATATATATATAAAGGATAAAATAAATAAATAAATAAATAAAAATTATGGTGTGCATATATAGAGTTCCGGTTCCGGTTAAAGACGGATGAGAGTTGGCTGAAGAGAGCCTGAGGCGGACATTAAGAGCAGTCCTCAACTACCGGGCTTGAAACCGTCGGTACCAACTACCGATATAAATGTAAATTCCTGTATATATTATACAATATATATATATATATATATATATATATATATATATATATATATATATATATATACCAGACTATCCATATGTAGCTATCAATGTTTGTATAAATAAATATCATATACCGGCTCTGTTTACTCATTGAGCACTCTTTGGTAGACACATGTTGTTTCATTGGATGTACTTCTAGGAAACTAAACTCTACTGGCTAAATATATATATATATATATATATATATATATATATATATATATATATATATATATATATATATATATATATACATATATATATATATAATTTAAAGGAGATTAGAACAATAGTCTAAAGAGCTGAGTGTATTTTAATGTAACAGTGAAATTACTAGTTTAATTAAAATACAGGAAATAGAAAGTGCTCGTTGTAATTTAGATATATAATAAGCTCGATAGTTAAATGTCCTAGAGCTAATTCAATATGCAGTAATGTGATTTATAATTTAAAATTTAAAAAAATTTTAAAAATTTAAAAATCAAATTTTAATTAAATTAAAAATCCGTTTCATAAGAAGGAACAACAACAAAATCAAAATCAATTATCTGTACGATTGTTTCGTAATCGTACAGATTATTGATTTTGTTGTTGGTCCTTCTTATGAAACGGATTTTTAATTTAATTAAAATTTGATTTTTAAATTTTAAATTATAAATCACATTACTTTATATATATATATATATATATATATATATATATATATATATATATATATATACACACAAGTTTTTTGAACGTCTGTCTAGTTAACCTCTTTAAAAAGGTGAGACAATTCGAGTTAACCTCTTTTAAAAGGTGAGACAATTCTAGTTAACCTCTTTTAAAAGGTGAGACAATTCTAGTTAACCTCTTTTAAAAGGTGAGACAATTCTAGTTAACCTCTTTAAAAAGGTGAGACAATTCGAGTTAACCTCTTTTAAAAGGTGAGACAATTCTAGTTAACCTCTTTTAAAAGGTGAGACAATTCTAGTTAACCTCTTTTAAAAGGTGAGACAATTCTAGTTAACCTCTTTTAAAAGGTGAGACAATTCGAGTTAACCTCTTTTAAAAGGTGAGACAATTCTAGTTAACCTCTTTTAAAAGGTGAGACAATTCTAGTTAACCTCTTTTAAAAGGTGAGACAATTCTAGTTAACCTCTTTAAAAAGGTGAGACAATTCGAGTTAACCTCTTTTAAAAGGTGAGACAATTCTAGTTAACCTCTTTTAAAAGGTGAGACAATTCTAGTTAACCTCTTTTAAAAGGTGAGACAATTCTAGTTAACCTCTTTTAAAAGGTGAGACAATTCTAGTTAACCTCTTTTAAAAGGTGAGACAATTCTAGTTAACCTCTTTAAAAAGGTGAGACAATTCGAGTTAACCTCTTTTAAAAGGTGAGACAATTCTAGTTAACCTCTTTTAAAAGGTGAGACAATTCTAGTTAACCTCCTTTAAAAGGTGAGACAATTCTAGTTAACCTCTTTTAAAAGGTGAGACAATTCTAGTTAACCTCTTTTAAAAGGTGAGACAATTCTAGTTAACCTCTTTTAAAAGGTGAGACAATTCTAGTTAACCTCTTTAAAAAGGTGAGACAATTCGAGTTAACCTCTTTTAAAAGGTGAGACAATTCTAGTTAACCTCTTTAAAAAGGTGAGACAATTCTAGTTAACCTCTTTTAAAAGGTGAGACAATTCTAGTTAACCTCTTTTAAAAGGTGAGACAATTCTAGTTAACCTCTTTTAAAAGGTGAGACAATTCTAGTTAACCTCTTTAAAAAGGTGAGACAATTCGAGTTAACCTCTTTTAAAAGGTGAGACAATTCTAGTTAACCTCTTTTAAAAGGTGAGACAATTCTAGTTAACCTCTTTTAAAAGGTGAGACAATTCTAGTTAACCTCTTTTAAAAGGTGAGACAATTCGAGTTAACCTCTTTTAAAAGGTGAGACAATTCTAGTTAACCTCTTTTAAAAGGTGAGACAATTCTAGTTAACCTCTTTTAAAAGGTGAGACAATTCTAGTTAACCTCTTTAAAAAGGTGAGACAATTCGAGTTAACCTCTTTTAAAAGGTGAGACAATTCTAGTTAACCTCTTTTAAAAGGTGAGACAATTCTAGTTAACCTCTTTAAAAAGGTGAGACAATTCGAGTTAACCTCTTTAAAAAGGTGAGACAATTCGAGTTAACCTCTTTTAAAAGGTGAGACAATTCGAGTTAACCTCTTTTAAAAGGTGAGACAATTCTAGTTAACCTCTTTTAAAAGGTGAGACAATTCTAGTTAACCTCTTTTAAAAGGTGAGACAATTCTAGTTAACCTCTTTAAAAAGGTGAGACAATTCGAGTTAACCTCTTTTAAAAGGTGAGACAATTCTAGTTAACCTCTTTTAAAAGGTGAGACAATTCTAGTTAACCTCTTTAAAAAGGTGAGACAATTCGAGTTAACCTCTTTTAAAAGGTGAGACAATTCTAGTTAACCTCTTTTAAAAGGTGAGACAATTCTAGTTAACCTCTTTTAAAAGGTGAGACAATTCTAGTTAACCTCTTTTAAAAGGTGAGACAATTCTAGTTAACCTCTTTTAAAAGGTGAGACAATTCTAGTTAACCTCCTTTAAAAGGTGAGACAATTCTAGTTAACCTCTTTTAAAAGGTGAGACAATTCTAGTTAACCTCTTTTAAAAGGTGAGACAATTCTAGTTAACCTCTTTTAAAAGGTGAGACAATTCTAGTTAACCTCTTTTAAAAGGTGAGACAATTCGAGTTAACCTCTTTTAAAAGGTGAGACAATTCTAGTTAACCTCTTTAAAAAGGTGAGACAATTCTAGTTAACCTCTTTTAAAAGGTGAGACAATTCTAGTTAACCTCTTTTAAAAGGTGAGACAATTCTAGTTAACCTCTTTTAAAAGGTGAGACAATTCTAGTTAACCTCTTTTAAAAGGTGAGACAATTCGAGTTAACCCCTTTTTAAAAGGTGAGACGATTCTAGTTAACCTCTTTTAAAAGGTGAGACAATTCTAGTTAACCTCTTTTAAAAGGTGAGACAATTCTAGTTAACCTCTTTTAAAAGGTGAGACAATTCGAGTTAACCTCTTTTAAAAGGTGAGACAATTCTAGTTAACCTCTTTTAAAAGGTGAGACAATTCTAGTTAACCTCTTTTAAAAGGTGAGACAATTCTAGTTAACCTCTTTTAAAAGGTGAGACAATTCTAGTTAACCTCTTTAAAAAGGTGAGACAATTCGAGTTAACCTCTTTTAAAAGGTGAGACAATTCTAGTTAACCTCTTTTAAAAGGTGAGACAATTCTAGTTAACCTCTTTTAAAAGGTGAGACAATTCTAGTTAACCTCTTTAAAAAGGTGAGACAATTCGAGTTAACCTCTTTTAAAAGGTGAGACAATTCTAGTTAACCTCTTTTAAAAGGTGAGACAATTCTAGTTAACCTCTTTTAAAAGGTGAGACAATTCTAGTTAACCTCTTTTAAAAGGTGAGACAATTCTAGTTAACCTCTTTTAAAAGGTGAGACAATTCTAGTTAACCTCTTTTAAAAGGTGAGACAATTCTAGTTAACCTCTTTTAAAAGGTGAGACAATTCTAGTTAACCTCTTTTAAAAGGTGAGACAATTCTAGTTAACCTCTTTTAAAAGGTGAGACAATTCTAGTTAACCTCTTTTAAAAGGTGAGACAATTCTAGTTAACCTCTTTAAAAAGGTGAGACAATTCGAGTTAACCTCTTTTAAAAGGTGAGACAATTCTAGTTAACCTCTTTAAAAAGGTGAGACAATTCTAGTTAACCTCTTTTAAAAGGTGAGACAATTCTAGTTAAACTCTTTTAAAAGGTGAGACAATTCTAGTTAACCTCTTTTAAAAGGTGAGACAATTCTAGTTAACCTATTTTAAAAGGTGAGACAATTCTAGTTAACCTCTTTTAAAAGGTGAGACAATTCTAGTTAACCTCTTTAAAAAGGTGAGACAATTCGAGTTAACCTCTTTTAAAAGGTGAGACAATTCTAGTTAACCTCTTTTAAAAGGTGAGACAATTCTAGTTAACCTCTTTTAAAAGGTGAGACAATTCTAGTTAACATCTTTTAAAAGGTGAGACAATTCGAGTTAACCTCTTTTAAAAGGTGAGACAATTCTAGTTAACCTCTTTTAAAAGGTGAGACAATTCTAGTTAAACGCTTTCAAAACGGGAGACAATTCGAGTTAACCTCTTTTAAAAGGTGAGACAATTCTAGTTAACCTCTTTTAAAAGGTGAGACAATTCTAGTTAACCTCTTTTAAAAGGTGAGACAATTCTAGTTAACCTCTTTTAAAAGGTGAGACAATTCTAGTTAAACGCTTTCAAAACGGGAGACAATTCTAGTTAACCTCTTTTAAAAGTGGAAACAAGTCTGTAGCTGAAACAATAATGTAACTTAACAGAAATATACGGTAATAAAAAATAAAACGTATATATACAGGGTGTTTCAAAAGTCTTGGGAACATTACAAATGCGTATATCTCATGAACTATTCCAGGTAGAAAAATGAAACTGGTGCCATTTTAAAGCTTGCTTAATCAAGTTTTTGGTCATACTAATGATTTTCGTCTTATCTTTCCAGGTGCAGTAATGGCGTTCTCTAAACAAGACCAAGCATTTTGCGTCCTCCAATTTGCAATGACTGAATCGTGGACATGTGTTCAGCGTGCATTTCGCAGGAAATTTAAAAAAGAAGTCCCTGAAAGGAAACCCATTGTCAGATGGCATGCTAAATTTGTGAAAGATGGGTGTTTGTGCCCAAGTAAGCGAACAGGTCGCCCTTCAACTTCAGAAGATGCAGTTGAGCAAGTCCGGAAGCCTTTCAGCAGAGCCCCCGTAAATCAGTGAGAAGAGCCAGCAGGGAACTTCAGCTTGCTCCAGCAACTGTCTGGCGTGTCTTAAGGAAACGACTGCAAATGGTACCTTACAAGCTCAAGTTGGTCCAAAAGTTGAAGGACACTGATAAGCCACTTCGCCGTGACTTTTGCATTGCAATGCAAGGGAAGTTGGAAGATAACGGCTTTGATGACCGGCTTGTTTTTAGCGATGAGGCGACCTTCTATCTGAATGGCAAAGTTAACAAGCATAGCACTCGCATATGGGGTACTGAGTGTGACTTGTTCCTTTGGGGCTTTGTCAAGCAACAAGTCTATGTGCCGCCCCTTCCAAGAGATATTGACGAACTAAAGGCTCGAATAACGGCAGTTGTGGGAACCATTGACGTCAAGATGCTGGAACGCGTTTGGCAGGAAATGGACTATCGACTAGATGTCTGCCGTGTGACGAATGGTGCTCATATTGAGCAAGTTTTAAGATTCCCCATAAAACTTGAAACTTTAACCTTTCCAACGGTACCAATTTCATTTTTTAACTCCTAATAGTTTTTGAGTTATTAAAAATCTTTATGTTCCCAAGACTTTTGAAACACCCTGTGTATATATATATATATATATATATATATATATATATATATATATATATATATATATATATATATATATACATATCACGTTTGACACACCGGTTCAACATTTATTTTCAAATGCTTTTGAACGTCTGTCAGAGTGATCTAATCATTATATGATGATCTATGCATAAAAGCTAAAGTGACCGACTTTTATTTCAACCGTAAAGTGCTCAACGATAAGAAACGAGTTTCTTAAAAAGGTTGACATAATTATTTAGTATAATAAATATTAAATACCTACAGACACTAGTGTTTCAATCTTTTGCCACCGCACCATGTCTTAATATATTCATATATATTAGTGCGGTTGCATTATTTTTAGGTTCGTTGGTGCATAAAACATTCTCAATATATATATATATATACATATACACACACAAGCACACACAGATACTTATCTATGTGTGTGTGTGTGTGTGTGTGTGTGTGTGTGTGTGTGTGTGTGTGTGTGTGTGAGAGAGAGAGAGAGAGATAGAGAGGGGGAGATGGAGGAAAGTGCAATCTGGGATGGTGATGAAAACGTTCGAAATCACAACTTGTTTAAGATGAGCCGGGAGTGGGGCGGTCGGTTTCACAAGCGTGCGTATGTAATGTTTGCTGATAAGCCCTAACCCACCTCCCTTCCCCGCATGTCGGTAATCTAAACTCTTTATAATGCAAGGTACCCCAAATTTAGCACCGACGATTGTCATCGGTGCAGGACTCGAGAGAAACAGATGCTCCCCCAGCATGTAATCTAGCCTTCAACCTGGTTGTCATTTTTAACACCTGTTTGCTTTATTTCGGGTGACACATTATGTGTAAGATGCTGACAACTTAGCACTACTGATCATTCTTTATCCAAGATGTTTCAATGCACGCTAGTGCGATTATATATATATATATATATATATATATATATATATATATATATATATATATATATATATATATATATATATATACTAGCAAAAGTACCCGTCGTTGACTGGGTTCAAAAACAGCCTACAGAAAATGGACTCTGATTTATGAAAGTATGATAAGTTATGAAAAGGAAGGGTTGTAAAGAGATAGCTTCGAATTTGGGGGTATCAAAACCAAAGCAAAATATGATGAAAGTAAAAATAAAATAGATAAACCTCATAATTTATTATAGCATATCTGTTCACACTGAAACACATATCACAATATTCTGTGGATCTATATTAAAAAACCTTGTTAAACTTTATGACATATTTCCATTCTATGGAGGTCAGGTGCGAACGAACACCCCATAATTTTATTATACCATATTTCTTCAAACAGAAACATAATTATCAAAGTATACTTACGCAGATAAATATGAAAAGTCTTTATTAAAGTTTGTGCCTATTTCCATTCTATGGAGGCCAGGCGCGAACGCTGACCCCACAATTTTATTATACCATCCCTATTTAAGTTAAAACATATTTATTAAAGTATTATTATGTATATCTATATCAAAAACACTTGTAAAAGTTTTTTTTTAATTTTTTATTTCCATACATTGTGGACCAGGCGCGAACGTAGGCCTCACAATTTTTATGAACCACCGTTCTGCCAGATCAAACATACCTATTCCTGTACCTCGATACATCTTCTATCATTATATGTAATCAGTTTTTCAAAATAGTCAACCATATAGGAGCCTATTCGTGACCAGACACACACACACATACACACACAGACATTCAGCTTTATATATATATATATATATATATATATATATATATATATATATATATATATATAGTGATAAGTGTTTCAGTGTGAACAGGTATGGTATAATAAATTATGGGGTGTATATATTTTATTTTTACTTTCATCATATTTTTCTTTGGTTTTGATACCCCCAAATTCAGAGCTATCTCATTACAACCCTTCCTTTTCATAACCTATCATACTTTCATAAATCAGAGTCCATTTTCTGTACGCTGTTTTGAACCCAGTCAACGACGGCTTCTTTTGCTAGTATATATATATATATATATATATATATATATATATATATATATATATATATATATATATATATATGATTAGTTTTTTTTTGGAAAAAGAATTCCAGAAGGATAGACAGAATATTGGTTGAAGAGAGCTTGATAAGGATACCTTAAACGGGCCTTATTATCGGGCTTGAAACCGACGGTACCAATGATCTGTCTCAACTAACAACTTTCTGTACACAATATATATATATATATATATATATATATATATATATATATATATATAGTTATATATATATAAGTGAAAGTGTCTGTCTGTATGTCTGTATGTCTGTGTACATTTCCCTACGCAATAACTCTGTCAATT
>NC_136527.1:18675956-18700956 GCF_053919585.1 Euprymna scolopes | reverse complement strand
ATTGCAAAGTCGAAACTGTATGGAGGAAATCTAATGAAAGCAGTAAATGCATGGGCAGTCAGTGTTTTGAGATACAGTGCGGGAATTTTAGAATGGTCTGACAAGGATTTGCATGCCATGGATATCAAAACAAGAAAAGTTTTAGCAATGTTTGGTATATTCTACATTCGAAGTAGCGTAGCAGGGCTGTATCAAAAGAAGGAAAGATGGTGGGAGAGGATTGAAAAGTGTAAAAGATTGTGTTAGAACCGAGGAGATGTCGTTGAAGGAGCATGTGGTTAGAAGTGGGGAGTGGATGCTTAAGGTTGTGGCCAATGAAGTGGAGGTGTGTGAGACCAAGGTTGATTATGTGAAACTCATGGATAGAGAAAGGGTAAAGGAACTGGCTAGGAAGAAAATGCATGGAAGGTTCTTCCAGGATATAGCAGAAGTGGCTGATGAAAGATCATGGCAATGATTTAGAGCTGGGTATCTGGCTAAGAGTACTGAAGCTTTTGTTTGTGCAGCACAAGAGCAGGCATTAGGAACACGATTGTTCAAAAAAGTGGTTCTAGGAGAGAAAGTTGCTGCATAATGCCGGATTTGTGGTAAGACCTCAGAATCAATTGTGCACCTTGCAGCAGGGTGTAGTGGACTGGCCCAGAGAGAGAGAGTACCGCAAAAGACACGATCGCATGGGACTCCGGATATATTGGGAGGTGTGTAAGAGGGTTGGGGTGAAGTGTGTTGGAAAATGGTTTGAGGAGGTGCCTGATGAAGTGAGAACAAGTGAGGATGGCAAGGTAGAGGTATGGTGGGACAAAAGTGTCATAACGACTAAGCAATTGGAACATAATCGTCCGGATTTGATTGTCATTGATAAGGTCTCAAAAAACTGGCAGATTGTAGACTTTTCAGTACCCTGGGACAGGAATGTGAGAGAGAAAGAGAACGAGAAATGGAGCAATTATGCTCCATTGGCCTTGGAGATAAGGCGTATACACGGGGTTAAAACACAAATAATCCCGGTCGTAGTTGGTACACTAGGAGTAGTATCAAGTCGTCTGGAAGGACAATTGAAAAAACTACAAATCCCCGATGTTTTAGGCGGCCTTCAAACCGCAGCAATTATAGGTACCACCAACATCCTTAGGAAAACCCTTGATCTTTGAAGCTCCTGATTTGAAGCCGGGATTAGAGGAAATCCTCTGGAAATGAATCGCATCCCTTTCCAGAGAGACGTTCATAAACGAAATCAGAATTATTATTATTATTATTATTATTATTATTATTATTATTATTATTATTATCATCATGATTTTTATTGTTTTTAATATCATTTTTATTATTATCATTTATTATTATGTATTATTATCATTATCATTTTTATAATTATTTATTATTAATATTATTATTATTATTGATTATTATTTACTATTATTAATTATTATTAGTAGTAGTATTATTAATATTATTTTTATACTTATAATTTATTGTTATTATTATTTATTTATTATTATTATTATCATCATTTTTATTGTTTTTAATATAATTTTTTAATTATTATTATTTTATATTATTATTAATATCAATTTTATAATTTTTGTTATTATTATTATTATTATTTATTATTATTACTATTATTATTTATTTTATTTTTATTATTATTATTATTATTATTATTATTATAATTATTATTATTATTATTTATTATTATTATTATTATCATTATTATTATTTTTATTATTATTATTTTTATTATTTTATTTTTATTATTTTATTATTATTAATGATTTTATTATTATTATTATTATTATTATTATTATTATTATTATTATTATTATTATTATTATACAAAATACTGTTAGAAACCCAGTCAATATATGTCAGTATTTGGTATAGTTTTTTAGTTTGAACTCATTTTCCCAAACTTAACGTATTCAACCGCGAACTAGCCGCCATTTGTCTTTTTCAAATATATGGATAAACACTGCATGTTTTTTCGAACCGAATAAACATTTTACATTAAATAAAAACACTAAAAACTGATCCAGTTATGTGGAAAAGTAACTTATCTTGCCTTTGATAACGTTTATTTGTTATATATTTGTTTTTGGACAAATTTTTCGAATCTATGTGTGAACGCACACAAAAACAAACACAAAGTCGGATTTATAATGTTGATAAATAGATCTAAATTAATATGTATGTGTGTGAGTGTTTTGTGTGTGTATGTATGTTGTGTGTGAATGTTGTGTGTATGTGTGTGAGTGTGAGAGAGAGTGCTGTGTGTGTGTGTGTGTGTGTGTGTGTGTGTGTGTGTGTGTGTGTGTGTGTGTTTTTATTACATTTTCACCCCAAACAAGGCACATTATCACTTTGGTGTAGGGGGCTATTATCAGGGGCAGCAACTGCTGGGGCACTATGTTGGGATTTGGGCAGCAAGATGTTGGTTCACGTAACACTTGAACTTCTGCATGTCAGTACAGTTGGGGAAGCAGGGACCTGGAATGGAATTCCAGAGTCTAGCGGTTCTGGGGAATAAACTACTGGAGTAGAAAGATCTTTTACATCTAGGTATCTCTACTGTGTGGGGGTGGGATTTAGCTGCCTGTCGGGTTTGTCGAGGGTGTCTACGTCGTGGGGGCACAAGTGTCTGCAGTTTGCCAGAGCATTCACCATTAAAATACTTGTAGAACAGGCAGAGGGATGCAACGTGTGTATGTGTGTGAGAGAGTGTTGTGTGTGTGTGTGTGCGTGTGCGTGTGTGTGCGTGTGTGTGAATGTTGTGTGTTTATGTGTGCGTGAGGTTTGTGTGTATATGTGTGTGTGAGTGTTTGAGAGCGTTGTGTATATGTGCATATGTGTGTGAGAGGGTGTTGTGTGTGTGCGTGTGTGTTATGTGTGTGTGTGTGGGGGGGGGGGGTTCCAGAAGAGACTATAAGTTATGAATTAAGTGTTGATATTTAAATATCATCGAATCAGTCAGGCACGGGTTAATGAATTCTGATCGGCGTTTTGAATAATTTTCCTATTCTGGTCGATTGAAACGGTTGCTGTAATGGATTTGCTTGTAATCGGAGAACCCCTTTTTTTATTCTGGACAGATCGGTTTAGCATAGAAAAGGTCATGTGTGATTGTAGAACACAATAAAACAAAGTTCTTTATTCGGTATTCTTTCATTTATCCAGAGCGGAACGATATAATTGTGGCCCTAGAAAAGACAACACAATTCCATTTCCGTTTCATGAAAACCTGTTTTCTTTTCTTTCTTTTCTTTTTATTTATTCATTTTTTTTTTTTGTTGCAGACCATCTACTAGTTGGCCAGTTGTGTACAAATCCCAAGAGTGATATGAACCTTGTATCATGTCTGAAAGTGACACAATGTTCAACGAGCGAGATCGGAGATGCGCCGCTGTACAACTCATGCTCTCTACTGATCCAAGTTATAACAACAGGACGATTGCCAGCACCCTCAAAATGCATTGCTGAATTGGCACGAATAACAGGGACGTTCCCAAAGTGATGAAAACAAAGTTTACGGCAACGGTTATGGGCTTTGGTATGGTTTCAAATGAGGGCCACATTATGCGACCTCAAATCTTCAAAGTCGGCTTGAAAGTCAACACCAAAGTGTACCTGGATGTGCTGAAGAGCGTGGTGACACTGAGTGTGGCAGCAGGACTCGGCGTCGGCTCACAAGTTCAAAGAGACGCCGGCGCTTGTGGAAAAGATATGCTCCCAGTTCCAGACACATATTGAGGCGGTGATTGCGGAAATTTGGACGATTCTCTCGTGAAATTGGACGTTTTTGTCGAGTATTTGGATGTTTCTGGTGGAAATTTGACGTGGTAAAATGTTGCCATACCAGTTGATTGTTAGATAATTTTATTCTGAAGATTCCCGAGAGAAACGTCCAAATTTCAGAAACATCTAAATTCTTGACGGAAACGACCAATTTCACGAGAGAATCGTCCAAATTTCCGACAGAAACGTATAAATTCTTGACAGAAACGTCGTCTAAAGTCCCGACTAAAACGTCCAAATTCTCGATAGAAACGTCCAAATTTCTGACAGAAACGTCGAAATTCATGACAGAAACGTTCAAAATTTCGACAGAAACGTCCAAATTCTCGACAAAAACGTCCAAATTCTCGACAAAAACATCCAAATTTACGACAGAAACGTCCAAATTCTCGACAAAATAAAACATCCAAATTTAAGACAGAAACGTCCAAATTTAAGACAGAAACGTCCAAATTCACGAAAGAAACGTCCAAATTCACGACAGAAATGTCCAAATATCCGACAAAAGCGTTAAATTTCTCGACAAAAACATCCAAATTCACGACAGAAACGATCAAATTTACGACAGGAACGTCCAAATTTATGACAGAAACGACCAAATTTACGACAGGAACGTCCAAATTTACGACAGGAACGTCCAAATTTATGACAGAAACGATCAAATTTACGACAGGAACGTACAAAGTTATGACAGAAACGATCAAATTTACGACAGGAACGTCCAAATTTACGACAGGAACGTCCAAATTCATCGACAGAAACGTCCAAAAACCAGACATCGGCTGAAACGTTGTGAAAATCACACTCAAGATGAGAACAGTAGTCCGAAGAATCCAAATAATATGGACGGCCATTCCTCATCTCCAAAATTCAGAAAATTAATTATAATTGTACTCAAAAGTAATGTTAGCAAATTTTTTTTTTAATCGTATTCACGGTAAGGTAAAATCCAGTCAACGTGTTAGAATGTTTAAATTAATCACCGGTTTGAAATCCGCGAAAATCTTAGCGAAACAAATTCATTCAAATCCAGTCTATAAGTTCTTAGAGAGTCAAATTATAAGCAAAAGAAATATAATATTTGGAGTCTTAAATGAAATTATTATCAATTATTTCGAGGATTACAAAACGATTTAGATGATCTTGCCTTAAAATAACGAGAGGAGACTGAACACGGGTTAGATTCATATTTCATATAAAAACCTAAAGAATTTTACAAGCGATGCATTTATAAGCTCGTTGACAGATGGAATTTAGTTAGAGAAAGTGAAACACTTTTAAAACTCCATGGAATAAGAAAATATATTATTACGATTCCTTTCCAAAAGTAAGACCTCCTATTTTTATTTTTTTTTTAACTCAAAAGCTAACGGCAGGAGTACTACCGTTAAAACGAACGACCTTTTCTGCTCCATAATTTATTTTTCCACATAGTCACCAGCATTCTCAATGCACTTTTTCAGTCTCTTTTGATGCCTCGCATCTTTGTCGCCATTCTGAAATCGACGAACCTATCTCCTAACTGATCATGCATTTATAAACTCATCGACAGGTGGAATTTAAAACTCCATGGAATAAGAAAAAAATATTATTACGAGTGCATACCAATAGTACGGCTTCCTATTTTATTTATTTTTTTTTATTTTGGTTTGGTTGTTTTTGTTTTACGGCATATCAACTCTTTTCAGGTTATTTAATGCCGAATCCAGTGATTCGGAAGAAATTTTTTTTCATTTATATATCTATAAAAGTAAAAGTGTCTGTCTGTCTGTCTGTCTGCCTTTCTGTCTGTCTCTCTGTGTGTCTGTCTGTTTGTCTGTCTGTCTGTCTGTGTACATTTCCCTATGCAATAACTCTGTCAATTTTAAGTCTACAGACTCGAAATTTGATATACAGGCTACTGAGATTTGGGAAAATCTTTCTTATCCATTTTTGGCCAGAAATTTGGCTGTTAAGGGGTTAAAGTTCAACGATAACTCTACCAAACTCCTCCGACAATTTTGGGTCTAAACACGAAATTTTAGATATAGGTTCCTTGGACTTGGATCTAACTTAATAACTTGATTTGAGCCCAAAACAATAAATGTTAAGTAGTCATAATAGGGGCCAAAGTTTTTAAAAAAAAGTGACCTCTGCGGTCTCTACTAAATTACTCAGACAATTTCTGGTCTAAACATTTGAAACTTTACATAAAGGGTATTCAGAGATAGGGCAAGCTTTTTAATCGGTTTGGGTCGAAAATTTGAACTACAAATATATAAATGTATGTATGTATGTTTGCATGTCTGCCTAAAACTTTCGACAGACACGACGAATTTTCACAAGATCAGTATTGTTTTGAAGTTCGACCCTTCAGACGACAAATACCGAAAGATTGGCTAAAAACATTAATTTCCTCACCCTCAACTGGGCACTTTTCGACAGGGAGGGATCACTTTTTTCGTCGATATTTTCGAAAGTAATCTCCTCTTTTCGCTGGTCTAGCCTTAATTTAAACCTACGTCACTTCCGGTTTATATACGGCATAATGACACACCGGTTCCCGTCAGATCGCCAAAGTTAAGCAACGTTGAATCTGGCCATTACTAAAATGGGTGACCAATTTGAGAAGTCCAGGTGCTGTACGTAGGAGGACGTTATTTCCCTGCAAAAAGTTGCAAAAACCTAATGTCATCATCTCCCCTAACGGGGATATACAGGCGACTGGTGACCGCTTGTGAATTTCATACATAAATCGTAAAATTGCCACTCATTAATGAAACAGCTGTAATGGAAAAATCCAGGAAATAAATGAAGGTTATAAAAAAGAAAACGTGAGTCTTTGAATTTTCAACAAAACTTTGCACTATATATGCTCTGAACCTATTAAATAGACACATTGAGCTTAACTCAAAATTAACGGTGAATTGTTTTAAAATAACAATCTAGACCCGTTAAACAAAAGCGGTATTCATTGAAAGTAACGACATTTCAAAAACAAACTTAATATATATATATATATATATATATATATATATATATATATATATATATATATATATATATATATATATATATATATATATACGTTTTATTTTTTATTACCGTATCTTTCTGTTAAGTTACATTATTGTTTCAGCTACCCGGCCGTTTTTTTTTGGCCGTCCGTAGCTTCCTCAGACTTTTACAGAAATGTTCGTTATTATTGGATGAAAGAGTGAAGAGTGAATGATGTCAGGGGGTGGGGCTGCGAGAAGAACGGATAAAAGAGGAAGGGAACAAGGGGAAAGGTGGGAGGGGTGAATCCGGCATCCGAAACATGTGTAACCAAACAGATAAAACGGTAATAAAAAATAAAACATATATATATATATATATATATATGTATATAATTATTACAATAATAATTAATTTAATACCTACAGACACTAGTGTTTCATCCTTTCAGGAATCATCAGTGCAGGGTGACACGATTACTACCGTTCAGGAGGTTCGAACCCAGCCACGAAGCCATTGCTGACTCTATTAGCAAGGAACAAACCTCACGGCCAATCTCAACCACGAGATGCAATGTTGAAATTTTAACATTTCTTTTTCTTTTTTTTTTTAATGTCGTAACATCCGGCCATAGTGATTTAATGATCATAACATTATAATCTCACATGTGAGCTAAGGTGATCGACTTTCTATTTCAACTTTTGAAGTGCTCAACAATAAGCCGAAACGTCGTGAAACAGCTAAGAAAAAGATGGGGATAATTGTCCGCAATAAATAAAATTAATAAAAAAAACAATACTCATCTCAATAATGAATTCCAGTTAAATAATATATATACCATTCGGTACGGAACCCGACCACGGAAGATAATGAATAAACATGAAGTTATAATATTAAAATAATTCAACCTTCGGGGCCCGTGACGCAGTTGATAGAATTGTCTGAAGATAGCGGTTTCAATCCTACCCAAAGCTGGCCAGAGACTTACTTGGCCAAAAATATGGTGTGACGACAACAACTATGGAAGACAGTGAATGCAGTCAGGAGATCTGGAGTTCCTATCCGTCGCGGTTACCACCTGACGAAGGCCAGAGGAATAGTTAGCCGAAACGTCATGAAACAACTAAAGAAAGCTGATAATAATAGTCCGCAATAAAAAAAAATTAATAAATGATACTCATCTCAATAATGAATTCCAATTAAATAATATATCCCTCTGCCTGTTTTACAAGTATTTTAATGGTAAGTGCTCCGACGAACGACAAGTCTTTGTAGCCCCTCGACGTAAATATCTCTGACAAACCCGAGAAGTAGCAAAATCCCACCCCTACACAGTAGAGATTCCCAGACGCCAGAAACCATTTCCTCTAATAGTTTCTACTCCAGGACTACTAGATTTTGACCTGCTCCCTTTCGGGTACCTGCTCCCTGTACTGACATGCAGAAGTTCAAGTGTAATGCAAACAGACCTCTTGCTGCTCAACTCCCTACATAGTATCCCTGCAAATTATGTCTCAGATTGAAACCGTTATTTTCAGACAAAGCCGGCCAGAGGCTTACTTGGCCAAAACGTGGTGAGACGACAACAACTATGGATGGCAGTAATTGCAGTGAATGCAGTCAGGAGATCCAGAGTTCCTATCCGTCGCAGTTTACCACCTGACGAAGGCCAGATGAACAGTTGGCCGAAACACCCTGAAACAACTAATCTGTATAAAAAAGTCAAGTACGTCCAAGGATGGAGTACTGCTGCCACATCTGAGCAGGAGCTGCTAAAAACAGCCTATCCTGCCTTGACAGAGTACAAAATAGATTTCGTGGTTTAGTGGGGGATGCCCTTTTCTCTTCCCTGCAACCTCTCTCCCACAGAAGAGACATTGCGAGCCTGTCTTTGTTTTATCGTTATTTCCATGGCAGGTGTTCGTCTGAGCTCCAATCCCTCGTCCCCCCTCGCCAATCTTTCATGAGAAACACCCGTCTGGCTGAAACTACTGTCAATAATTTTCCCCACTCTTTATCTGTGCCTAAATCCAAACGTAGATTCCATGAGCAGAGCTTCTTTCGTAGAACTGCACGCCAGCGGAACTTTCTGCCGCTTGCCTGTTTCCCACCTGACTACAACTTAGATGCCTTAAAGTCCAACATAAACAAACTCATGACAAACCGCCCCTTTAAGTAAGACACTCTATCAAAACCCCTAATACTAATGATTACTATAATACTATCTCATTGCAATAAACCCTTATACCTGAGTGGCTTTCGGGCCTTGATAAGTGGTGACTCCATGTAAAAAAAAAAAGATGAGGGTAATAGTCCGCAATAAATAAAAATTAATAAAATAAGAAACGAGTTTCTTAAAGAAGTTGACATAAGTATTACAATAATAATTTATTGGTACTTGTACAGTTTAATGAAGACATTTAAAAAAATGAAAATATCGAAAAAAGGTTATACTGTACGGAGCCATTTTGGACTGAAGATCTCAAAAAAAAATTTTACTTAATTTGATTAAGTTTTTTTTTTTTTTTTTTTTTTTTACAGCGGAAAAACACGTTTTTATTACAGCACGTTGAAGTCAGCCATCTTGGAATTTCTTGAACACGCCACGGGGAAATAACTCCATTTAAAGCGCCGACACTCCCTCCCCATCTTTAATACTGGCTTTTCGCCCTAAAAGTCGAACCTTTTGCTCGGTATCATAACAAATCGTTTTTTTGCTGTAAAAAAAAAAAAAAAAAAAAATATACTTGACGAAATTAAGTGAAATTTTTTTTTCGGAGAACTTCATTCCATAACGGATACGTACAATATAACCTTTTTTAACGTCTTGATTAAACTGTACAAGTACCAGTTTATTTAATATCTACAGGCACTAGTGTTTCAAGTTTCATCCTTTCGGGAATCATCACTGCAGGGTACACGATTACTACCGGTCGGGAGATTTGAACCCGGCCACCAAGCCATGCACTGAAACCGCGTTAAACTTCAACTATTACTACCGCTACTACAAAAAAAAAAAAAAAAAAAACTAGTAGGATGAGAACGAGACTAGAAAATGTAGCAGCAGTAGTAAGTAAATATCAGTTTCGTTTGGTTTGTTGTCATGGTAACAGATTTTGGGCCAGTTCATCCGGAAACCCAATACCTATTGTCACGGCGGCCAGACTTTGAACTCTGAAAGAATTTGGTAGGAAAACATTTAAAATCAGACCCGCTTTCGCTTTACTGTCTCTTTATAAATATCATTATGAAACATGGGTGTCGTGTGTCTGTGCGCCATTTTTTTCTCGCCTACGCGTAACTTTCATGGACACAAATTTTGTTATTTTATTTTATTTTTATTTTTATTTTATTTTTACATAGGAGTCACCACTCATCAAGGCCCTGGAGCTACTCGAGGATAAGGGTTATTGAGTGTACAGTAATGAATGTGATAATATCGTAGTCGTCGTTATTAATGGAAATTTGGCAGATTGAATAACTCAAGGGGGCGGTTCATCAAGAACTTGTTTATGTTGGACTTGAAGACAACCAAGTTGTAGTCAGGTGGGAAACAGGCAAACGGAAGGGAGTTCCACAGGCGTGCACTTCTAAGAAAGAAGCTTTGTTCATGAAATCTACATTTTGATTTAGGCACAGTTAAAGATTGGGGGAAAGTTATTGACAGTGGTTTCAGCTAGACGAGTGTTTTTGGAAAAAGATTGGCGGGAGGGGGGACTGGAGATTTGAGCTCAGACGAGCACTTGTTTTACTATTTATCGAATGGGTGCCTGCGCAGAACAGCCTATTTTGAAACCAACGCATTTCAGGTGAAAACAGTATTACGTACTTACATGACATGTCGAAATTAGTATAACTTTATAAAATCAATAATAAGTTTACCACAAAGTACAAAATAAACTACGAGGATTGTTGGAGTAAGTCACTGCGAGGAGGCATGTGGAGTTTTCTTCTGACGCACCACGATGGGTCCCCAACCAGAGCAGGCAATTCGTTGATTTAATTGAAAATAGGCGATGCCACCGATTTCGGTAACAATAAAAATGTGGGAACATAAAACATTCTTTGATTCTCATTTAGTCCCGATCAATATTGGGTCCCCCTGCTAGCAGATGAAATAAGTCATCGGTACCGTCGGTTTCAAACCTGATAATTAGGGACCGTTCTAGATACCTATATAAAGCTCTCTTCAGCCGATACTCATCTCTCGTGAAGAGAGCTTGATATGGGTATCTAATATGGTTCCCAATTATCAGGTTTGAAACCGACGGCAGCGATAACTTATCTCATCAAAACTTGCTGTAAATACAACCATAAATAATATGCTCTTATTTTCAGATTTTTCCTTATAATAAAACGCTCTGCCGGAATCCTTTAAAAAAAAAAAAAAAAAAAAAAAAACATATAACTAATAATTACGCCTGTGACAACAGCATATTCTTTTCATTGTTTTGACTCTCGAGTATATATCCGACACCGTTAGGCACAGTTAATCAACCGAGAACCACATCACTCTATATAAAAGCATATAAGATATTAACGAATACACACTCGAGAGTCAAGACAATGAAAAGAATATGCTGTTGTCCTAGCCCTACTAATTATATATATATATATATATATATATATATATATATATATATATATATATATATATATATATATATATATATATTCGGTAAAACTGGTAATTAGTTAAAACCAGAAGGGAGTGCTCAATACTATTGCAGAGCAAATATGTGGTTTATTTTTTTATTGCCGTTTTATCTGTTTGGTTACATATGTTTCGGATGTTGGGCCATGTTTACGATCCAACAGCCTCGTCAGGCCTTACAGAAATGGTTGTTAGTATTTGGAAGAATTGTTTTAGAAGAAATACGAGAAAAAAAGGGGGTAAGAGATAATAAGGGGGAGGGAGACGGGTATCGACAATATTTAAGTTTTGAAGGTTAAAATACATTAGATTGTAGTGTGTGTGTGGGGGGGGGTTAGATCCCTAATTGTTAAAGAGTTTAGGTGTCTTATTTGAATTTGAAATATATATGAATATTTGAATATATAGGATGAAACACTAGTGGCTGTAGGTATTTAATTATTATAGTAAAAAATAATTATGACAGCCCCTTTAAGAAATTCGTTTCTTATCGTTGAGCACTTTCAGTTGAATTAAAGTCGGTCAATTTAGTTCTTATGCGTAGATCATCGTATAACGATTAGATCACTGTCTGACTGACGTAAATGAACATTTAAGATTGGAATGTTTAAAATTCAACGTTATTTCAAGCGGTTAATGGTAGCCGAATGGATTAGGTCTCCGCTAATCGAGTCAGAGATGTCTCGTGATGCGGGGTTCGAATCGTTCAACTGGTATTAATCGTGACACCCTGCACTGAAGATTCCCAAAAGGATGAAACACTAGTGTCTGTAGGTATTTAATTATTATAGTAGAAAATAATATATATATATATAATTTCATTTTATTATTTTTTTTACTTATTTACTGTATTATATATATATATATATATATATATATATATATATATATATATATATTATGTGTACATATATATATATATATATATATATATATATATATATATATATATTTTCGGATTTTTCCTTATAATAAAACGCTCTGCCGGAATCCTTCTTTAAAAAAAAAACATATAACTAATAATTACGGCGCTATATATATATATATATATATATATATATATATATATATATAGTAATTTATAAAATATATATGGCAATTAAGCTACACTGAATATTCCGCGTTTTATCCACTCTAGAACTCTTCAGGCTAGAGTGGATGAAACGCGGAATATTCAGTGTAGCTTAATCGCCATACATATTTTATAAATTACTAACTAGCTCTACCTACGTATTGAGCACTTTTGAAGTAAATACTTAAAGTTTACGCATAAATCTATACTTTCGTATATTAATTTTATGTTATGACGTTAAACAAGAAATATATATATATATATATATATTATCAACTGATATCAACGGAGAGACGCCACGCTAGACGATCTAAAAATAACCCCTGCTCAGGTACGCGTTATCATAAAAAACCTTGACACTTCAAAAGCATGTGGACCCGACCTCATCCCAGCTGTGCTATTAAAAAAGTGCTCAGCCAAAGTAGCTCCAGTTCTCTCCAAACTCTACAACAAATGCCTTAATGAATAATGCTTTCCGGGCTGTTGGAAAACTGCTTCTGTGGTACCAGTATTCAAGAATTCTGGCGAAAGAACTGACCCATCAAATTATCGCCCCATTAGCCTCCTCCCACTTTTCGCCAAAATATTTGAGACCATAATAAACCATGCTCTAGTCCAGCACCTTACAGATGCTAAACTTCTGACTGACAAACAATATGGATTTAGACAAGCCCGTTCCACAGCTGACATCCTAACTGTAATCTCTGAACGTATATACCATTCACTGGACAAAGCGGTGGAGGGCAGAGCGGTAGCTCTAGATATATCTAAGGCTTTTGACAGGGTATGGCACAAGGGTCTCCTCAGGAAAATTAAATCATACGGTATCACTGGTAGAATACTTAACATAATTAAATCCTTCTTAGATAAGAGAAAAATCCAGGTTGTCCTCGACGGTCGTACATCTAAACAGTGTGATATAAATGCGGGAGTCTATCCTTGGTCCTCTACTGTTCCTGATATTCATAAATGACCTCCCCGACAAAACTGCCTCTTAGATGGGTATATATGCTGATGACAGCACACTCTATAACAGGCACGACAGGAAACAAATGAACACATATCTAAAGAAATGGCAGAAACACCTGACCTCCAATCTGTAGTGAAATGGGGACAAAAATGGATGGTCATGTTCAATGCCGCCAAGACTAAACTAGTTTCATTCAATAATTACAAGAAACCTTCTCTACCACCTATAGCAATGGCCAACTACTCTTTATCTGAGAGTACGTCTTTCAAGCTCCTTGGCATAACGTTCACAGGAAACATGAGTTGGAACAATTACATCGAGGGCATTGCCAGGGCCGCTGCGAGGAAGGTGGGCTCTCTCTACTGTGCTAGAAAACTACTAACACCCGAAAGTATCCTGTACCTCTATAAGACTACCATTCGCCCATGTATGGAGTATTGCAGTCACATTTGGGCTGGTGCATCTGCTGCTAGTCTCTCGCTCCTAGACAATGTTCAAAAAAGAGTCGCCAATCTGATAGGCCCTAAACTGGAATCCAAGCTTCAGCCTCTGTCCCATCGACGAAACGTTGCATCCCTCTGCCTGTTCTACAAGTATTTTAATGGTGAATGCTCTGACGAACTGCAGACACTTGTGCCCCCACGACGTAGACACCCTCGACAAATGCGACAGGCAGCTAAATCCCACCCCCACACAGTAGAGATCCCTAGATATAAAAGATCTTTCTACTCCAGTAGTTTCTTCCCCAGAACCGCTAGACTCTGGAATTCAATTCCAGGTTCCTGCTTCCCCAACTGTACTGACATGCAGAAGTTCAAGTGAAACGTGAACCGACATCTTGCTGCCCAAATCCCAACATAGTGCCCCAGTAGTTGCTGCCCCTGATAGTAGCCCTACACCAAAGTGGCAATGTGCCTTGTTTGGGGTGAAAATGCAATAAAAATATATATATATATATATACATACATATATATATATATATATATATATATATATATATATATATTATCAACTGACAATATATATATATACCTTAGTCGAAAGCGTTTTCTTTATAGATCACATTTGTATTCCTTATTGATTTGATAATCAAATAAGCTTTATTTATCTTTGAACTGTCATATATGTGTGTGTGTGTGTGTGTGTGTGTGTGTGTGTGTGTGTGTGTGTGTGTATGTGTGTGTGTGTGCGTATGTGTGTGTGTGTGTGAATATATATATAAATATTTGTTCAGTTGGGCAGCATGTATTCTTTGATGCGTGTCTCATTAAACAACAGTGATAATTATTTGTGTCATGTTGATTATTCGGACTATTATTCTCATCTTAGCACAACGTTTCGGTTGCTGCAACCTGCGACCTTCTCCGGGTGTTGAAAACATGCTTCTTTTTCCTCTAGTAAGGAAAAAGCGGGTTGACTCTGCATTACAAGAATTCGAACCGTGGGTTTGAGGGTGGGTGCGTAGATAATAAAGAAGGGTCAATCTTCAGGGGTCACTAAGATATTTTTAAAGACTTTTCTATGACTCAATTTTTTCAGGATTTGTTAATATTAATGAAAAAATGTTTTATGAAACAGAGGATCGATACCTATACGTCTTTTAAAGACTTTTCTTTGACTCAGTTTTTAAGGATTTGTTAATATTAATGAAAAAATGTTTTACGAAACAGAGGATCGATACCTATACGTCTTTTAAAGGCTTTTCTTTGACTCAGTTTTTAAGGATTTGTTAATATTAACGAAAAAATGTTTTACGAAACAGAGGATCGATACCTATACGTCTTTTAAAGACTTTTCTTTGACTCAGTTTTTCAGGATTTGTTAATATTAATGAAAAAATGTTTTACGAAACAGAGGATCGATACCTATACGTCTTTTAAAGGCTTTTCTATGACTCAGTTTTTCAGGATTTTTAATATTAATAAAAAATGTTTGACGAAACAGAGGATCGATACCTATATGTCTTTTAAAGGCTTTTCTATGACTCAGTTTTTCAGGATTTGTTAATAATTATGAAAAAATGTTTTACGAAACAGAGGATCGATACCTATATGTCTTTTAAAGACTTTTCTTTGACTCAGTTTTTCAGAATTTGTTAATATTAACGAAAAAATGTTTTACGAAACAGAGGATCAATACCAATGTGTATTTTAAAGACTTTTCTTTGACTCAGTTTTTCAGGATTTGTTAATATTAACGAAAAAATGTTTTACGAAACAGAGGATCGATACCTACGCGTTTTTTAAAGGCTTTTCTATGACTCAGTTTTTCAGGATTTGTTAATATTAATAAAAAAATGTTTTACGAAACAGAGGATCGATACCTATGCGTTTTTTGTTTGTTTGTTTGTTTTTTGTTTTTTAAGGGTTGGCTCTGCATTGAAAGAATTCGAACCGCAGGTTTGACGGTGGGTCCGTAGATCATAAAGAGAGTTCAATCTTCCTTGGAGTTGCCCCCCCCCAATTGCATTCGTATTTAAAAAAAAAAAATACTTATGGGTATCCTCTGTTTCGTAAAGCATTTCTTCAATGATATTAATAATTTGCATAGATATCCCGTGAAATCGAGTGACCCCTGAAGAGTAATTAATCAACAAAACACAAGCATACACATCTCATCTAAAAAATTCAGAATTACTGTTTGTTCCCTTTTTAATCCATCTTTTTTTTTTTTTACAAAGGAATCACCACTTATCAAGGCCCAGAGGCCACTCGAGGATAAAGAGTGTACATTGGTCAAAAGGATAATATCATGGTAATCATTAGAAGTGTTAATTTGGTGAATTGGATTACTTAAGGGTAATGGCTGATCAAGAACTTGTTTATATTGGACTTGAAGACAACCATGTTGTAGTCGGTCGGGAAGCAGGAAAACGGAAGAGAGTTTAATAGGTGTTTGGTTCTAAGAAATAAGTTTTGTTTATGGAATCCATGTTTCGGCTTAGGCACAGAAAAAGAGTGGGGGAAGTTATTGGTAGTGGTTTCAGCTAGACGAGTATTTTTCCGTAAAAGTTTGGCACTTATCAAGGCCAATAGGCCACTCGAGGATAAGGGATACAGTAGACAATTGGACAATATAGTAATCGTTAGTAATGGAAATTGGCTAAATTTGTTAACTTATATGAAACGGCTCATCAAGAACTTGTTTACGTTAGACTTGAAGACGACCATGTTGTAATCAGCTGGAAAACAGGTAAACGGAAGAGAGTTCCACAGGTGTGCAGTTCTTAAAAAGAAACTTTGTTCATGGAATTTACGTTTAGGTTTAGGCACAGACAAAGAGTGGGGCGGGGCAACTATTGATAGTGGTTTCAGCCAAACGAGTGTTTCTTGTGAATGTTTGGCGAGGTGGGACCATAGATTGGAGCTCAGTGGAGAGAGAGAGAGAGAGAGAGAGAGAGAGAGAGAGAGAGAGAGAGAGAGAGACATACACACACATGCACATACATACACATCCATACACACACATACATACACACATATATAGACACATACATTCACACACACATGCACATACACACACATGCACACACATACATACACACATACACACATACATATATACACACTCATACACTTTTGGTTATTCCCTAAGCTTAAGGAAAATCTTAGAGGCTGTCGTTATGAAACAATTGACGAGATGAAAGAGGCTGTGACGAGGGTCATTGATACGCTCATACGAGAGGATTCCCATGGGGCCTTCCAGAAGTTGTTGGAACGGTACAACATGTGCATTGCAGTCGGAGGAGATTACTTCAAAGGGGACTAGAGTTTCATGTGTGTACTATCAATAAAGGTTGCCATATGAAAAAAGTCTGGAAACTTATTGAAGGCACGTCGTGTTTGTTCTAATTTATGTTAAGCCGAAGAGTTTGAACGATGAGCTCTCAGTTAGGGTGTTGTTAGCCATGGGAATCGGTGGTTGAGAAAGTTTAAATGAAAGTAGCTTAGTCTTAGTAGCATGAAATGTTAGCATCCATAAAGTCAGTGTTTAAAGATCATTTCAAATAATGCTTCTTTTTTTTTTTTTACACGGGAACCCCCACTTATCAAGGCCCGGAGGCCACTCGAGGATAAAGGGTTAATGGGTCTACATTAGTCAATGTGATTATAGCATAGTAATCTAGTAGAAGTGGGAATTTTGTAAATTGGATTACTTAGGGGGAACAGTTTATCAAGAACTTGTTTACATTGGACTTGAAGACAATCAGATTGTAGTCAGCTGGAAAGCAGGCAATCGGAAGAGAGTTCCACAGGCGTGCAGTTCTAAGAAAGAAGCTTTGTTCATGGAATCTACGTTTAGGTTTAGGCACAGATAAAGAGTGAGGGGGGGGGAACTATTGATAGTGGTTTCAGCCAAACGAGTGTTTCTTGTGAATGTTTGGCGAGGGGGGGACCATAGATTGGAGCTCAGTCGAGCACTTGCCATGAAAATAACGATAAAACAGAGAAAGGCTCGCAACGTCTCTTTTGTGAGAAAGAGGTTGCAGCGAATAGAAAAGGGCATCTTTCTGATTGAGTTGCACACCAATGATCTAATGTTTCGCCCCACCCCACCCCCTTCTTCCTCATCTTCTTCTTATATTAATACGATGGCGTGTGTGTTACTTTGTGTTCAATTCTATAAAATTTAGGGGTTTATTTTTCTGTTAAATGCAAAAGTACGTCCAAGGATGGAATACTGCTGCCATATCTGGGCAGGAGCTGCTAAAAACAGCCTATCCTGCCTTGACAGAGTACAACGTTAACAAATTATCAAGGCCCGGAAGCCACTCAGGGATAAGGGTTATTGCAAGTACATTACGTTAGTGTGGAGATTTGATGAAGTGTTTACTTAAGGGGGCGGTTCATTAGGAATTTGTTAACATTGGACTTGAAGACATCCAAGTTGTAGTCCGGAGGGAAGCAGGCAGACGGAACAGAGTTCCACAGGCGTGCAGTTATAAGAAAGAAGTTTTGTTCATGGAATCCGCGTTTTGATTTAGGCACAGATATAGAGTGGGGGAAATTTTTCACAGTGGATTCAGCTAGACGGGTGTTTTTCGTGAAAGATTGGCGAGGGGGGACCAGAGATTGGAGTTCAGACGAGCACCTGCCATGGAAATAACGATAAAACAAGGATAGGCTCGCAACGTCTCTTCTGTGGGAGAGAGGTTGCAGGGTAGAGAAAAGGGCATCCCCCACTAAGCCACGAAGTCTCTTTTGTACTCTGTCAAGGCAGGATAGGCAGTTTTTAGCGGCTCCTGCCCAGATATGGCAACAGTATTCCATCCTTGGACGTACTTGGCTTTTATATAGATAGAGAATTGCATCAGTAGTGAGATATCTTCTGGAACGGTAGAAGGATCCCACCATCTTTCCAGCGACCCTGGCAACAGACTTGATGTACGTGTTCCATTTCAGATCAGGAGTAAAGGTCAAACCCAGAAGCTTGTCAAAACACGGGGCCTCACCCAGACGAGAGCCATCTATCACAATTGATGCCAGATGGGGATCAGAGCGTTGATGATGTAAGGATAGAAGTTTGGTTTGGGATGCATTAAAGGTAACCAGCCACGTCTTCCCCCACTGAACCACGCGCTCGAGATCAGAGGAGAGAGAATCAGAGAGAACTTTGTTGTTTACAGCCTTTGATGTGTTGCCGTAGATGGTCGTCTCATCAGCACGAATGATTTAAGTATGTTTAGGGAGGTCATTGATGTAGATCAGGAAGAGAGTTGGGCCCAGGATTGACCCCTGAGGGACTCCAGCATTTATATTGCAGGCCTCCGATTTTTGTCCATCTATCACTACTCTTATGAGCCTATCGGAGAGAAATGATTTAATGATTGAGAAAACATTTCCAGTTATACCGTAGCTGGAAATCTTGTGAAGTAGACCCTTATACCATACCTTGTCGAAGGCCTTTGATATGTCAAGAGCAATTGCCCTAGAAAGGAAGCCTTTGTCAAGAGATTCACTAATCCTGTGGGATATAACCGTCAGCACATCTGCAGTAGATCTTGCAGAGCGGAAACCATATTGTGTGTCACTAAGAAGGTTATTCCTGCTGAGGTGGTTGACTATTTCTCTATTTAATATGGATTCCAGCAACTTACTCATAACACACAGGAGACTTATTGGTCTGTACTGAGAGGGAGATGACTTATCACCTGAATTCTTAAATACAGGGCAAACTGATGAGGTCTTCCAAGGAGTCGGAAAGCACTTCTCCTTAAGGCAGCGCTTAAATAGTTTCGTAAGTATCGGAGCAAGTTCTGGTTGAAGCTTTTTTAACACTATAATTGGGATGCCATCAGGGCCAGTTGCTTTACTGGAATCTAGGTTCTTGATTAGCTTGGCGACCTCATGCACAGATATTTGTATGTTACCTAGCGTGTTCTGTGTTATAGGAGGAAATATGGGGAGTTGATGGCCTTCGTCGCATAGGGTAGAATTAGCTGCAAAGTTTTTTGCAAATAGTTTGGCCTTGTCTGACGCTGGCAAGATGACCTCTGGTCCATTGATAATTGTTGGGATAGAACGCACACTTCTGTTCAGGATCCTATTTGTTATTTGCCAAAACTGGTGGGAACCAAGCCGCTGATCAGCTACCTTGGATTTAACAGACTGGGCATATAGCTATATCTCTATGTCTATATCTATCTTTCTATCTCTGTCTGTCTATCTATCTATCTATCTATCTATCTATCTATCTATCTATCTATCCACCCATTCACTTATCTATCTATATTAGTGTTGGGACGATTATCCAGAATCGGAATCGGGAATCGGAAAAATTTTCCGATGCCAAAACCGATTCCATTAATTATCTTTTTTATTTAGTTTTTGACTGCTTATCGTAATGATAAAATAATAAATATTTATTAATCTAAACTTCCAGTAAAATTAAAATATCAACATCACCACCTCACAAGTGTGTTTTTACGTTTGGGAAAATATATGCACATTTAACATGTGTCTTTACAGTCATCGAGATAAAATAACAATTTTATAGTTAAATATCTGGATTTATAAAGAATCGGAATAGAATTTGGCAATTGTGTCGGAATCGGCAAAAATATTGGAATCGTCCAATCACTAATATATATATATATATATATATATATATATATATATATATATATATATATATATATATAGTAATTTATAAAATATATATGGCGATTAAGCTACACTGAATATTCTGCGTTTCATCCAACTATAGGATTCGTCAGGCTTATGCGCATAAGCCTGACGAATCCTATAGTTGGATGAAACGCAGAATATTCAGTGTAGCTTAATCGCCATATATATTTTATAAATTACTAACTAGCTCTACCTACGTATTGAGCACTTTTGAAGTAAATACTTAAAGTTTACGCATAAATCTATACTTTCGTATATTAAATTTATGCGAATAAATGAAGTAGTTATATATATGTATATATATATATAAGCTGAACGTCTGTGTGTGGGTCTGGTCACGAATAGGCTCCTATATGGTTGACTATTATAGAAAACTGATCACATATAATGATAGAAGATGTATCGAGACACGGGAATGGGTATTTTTGATCTGGCATAATGATGATTGATTAAAATTGCGAGGTCTGCGTACGCGCTTGGTCCACAAAGTATGGAAATAAAATAATTAAAAATAAAAATAAAAAAACGTTTACTAGTGTTTTTGATATAGATGTACATAATAATACTTTGATAAGTATGTTTTAACTTAAATAGGGATGGTATAATAAAATTGTGGGGTCTGCGTTCGTGTGTTATTTTTACTTTCATCACATTTTGCTTTGGTTTTGATACCCCCAAATTCGAAACTATCTCTTTACAACCCTTCCTTTTCATAACTTATCATAGTTTCATAAATCAGAGTCCATTTTCCGTAGGCTGTTTTTGAACCCAGTCAACGACGGGTACTTTTGCTAGAAATATATATATATATATATGTGTGTGTGTGTGTGTGTGTGTGTGTGTGTGTGTGTGTGTGTGTGTGTGTGTGTGTGTGTGTGTGTGTGTGTGTGTGTGTAGAGAGAGAGATAGAGATAGATATAGATAGATATAGACAGATAGATAGATAGATAGATAGATAGCTATAGATAGACATATAGATATAGATAGATAGATAGATAGACAGACAGTCCGACAGACAGAAAGACAGACAGACAGATAGATAGATAGATAGACAGATAGATAGGTAGACAGACAGACAGATAGATAAACAGACAGACAGACAGATAGACAGATAGATAGATAGATAGATAGATAGTTAGATAGACAGACAGATGGATAGATAGATAGACAAATAGATAGATAGATAGACAGATAGATAGATAGAGAGATATGGATAGATAGATAGATAGATAGACAGACAGACAGATAGATAGATAGATGGATGGATGGAAAGATAGATAGATAGATAGATAGACAGACAGACAGACAGACAGACAGATATATATGGATAGATAGATAGATAGATAGATAGACAGATAGATAGATAGATATTTCCCCCACTCTATATCTGTGCCTAAATCAAAACGCGGATTCCATGAACAAAGCTTCTTTCTTAGAACTGCACGCCTGTGGAACTCTGTTCCGTCTGCCTGCTTCCCTCCGGACTACAACTTGGATGTCTTCAAGTCCAATGTTAACAAATTACTAATGAACCGCCCCCTTAATTAAACACTTCATCAAATCTCCACACTAACGTAATGTACTTGCAATAACCCTTATCCCTGAGTGGCTTCCGGGCCTTGATAAGTGGTGATCACTGTGTAAAAAAAAAAAATAAAAAGATAGATAGATTGATAGATAGACAGATAGATGGATAGATAGATAGATATATAGATAGATAGACAGACAGACAGACAGATAGATAGATAGATAGATAGATAGATAGATAGATAGATAGATAGATAGATAGACAGATAGATAGATAGATAAATAGATAGATAGATAGATAAATTGATCGATAGACAGATAGATGGACAGATAGATAGATAGATAGACAGATAGATAGATAGACAGACAGATAGATAGATAGACAGAGAGACAGACAGACAGATAGATAGATAGATAGATAGATAGATAGATAGATAGATACGAGACAAACAATTTCATAATATCAGTAATACAAACGATATTTAAACAAAAATCTAGGTCACTTTTAGACGCATTTTAACCTTTTGAACGAAATACAGGAAAGGAGTAAAAATAATTTTGCAAACATGAAACGAAAGCTAAACTCGTTCAAGTTGATTTTTGTGTAAATTTTGGAAAATTGTTGAAAAACTCAATTAAAAGTTGTCCACTTTTTTGTTGGCAAAAAAAAAACGTTCGTATATTATTTGCTATTAAGGTATTAGTCCATGTTAACCCTTTTTTAGCGGTCAGATAACGTCAACGACCGTACATGCATACATATATATATATATATATATATATATATATATATATATATATATATATATATATATATATATATATATATATTATATATATATATTATATAGGTCTGCGTTCATGCTTGGCCTCCATAGAATGGAAATAGGCACAAACTTTTATAAAGACTTTTCATATCTATCTGCGTAACTATACTTTGATAATTATGTTTAAGTTTGAAGAAATATGGTATAATAAAAATATGGGGTGTTCGTTCGCGCCTGACCTCCATAGAATGGAAATATGTCACAAAGTTTAACAAGGTTTTTTAATATAGATCCATAGAATATTGTGATAAGTGTTTCAGTGTGAACAGGTATGATATAATAAATTATGGGGGTTATCTATTTTATTTTTACTTTCATCATATTTTGCTTTGGTTTTGATATCCCTAAATTCGAAGCTATCTCTTTACAACCCTTCTTTTTCATAACCTATTATACTTTCATAAATCAGAGTCCATTTTCTGTAGGCTGTTTTTGAATCCAGTCAACGACGGGTACTTTTGCTAGTATATATATATATATATATATATATATATATATATATATATATATATATACATATATATATATATATATATATATACCTACTTTATATATATATACCTACTTTATATATATACCTACATTATATATATATATATATATATATATATATATAAAATGAAAATTATAATTAAATTTACCAAAATGATCCAAGATTCAATATATATATATATACCTACTTTATATATATATATATATATATATATATATATATATATATATATATATATATATATATATATATATATATATATATATATACCTACTTTATATATAGACCTTATTCCATGGAGTTTTGAAGAATACAATTGTTTTCATCAATAAATCTTGCAGGTTAATGCGTCGAAAGAAACTACACATATGAAATTAATTATACTTGCATAAAAAAAATTGAATTGAAAAACAAAAGGATATGGTAAAAATCGATTGGATAAGGAGGTAAAGTCCAATAAAGTCCATTGATAATCCAAAAGAACAGGAAACAGAATTATAAATGTCCAGGGTATGTTTATGATTCCAGAAAATCCATTGGATCATGGAGAAATTAAATTCAAGTTAAAAAAAACAACAACAAAAAAACATGTTCAAAAGAGAGACGCCAACCTGATAGGTTCAAGCTTCAACCTCTGTCCCATCGACGAAATGTAGTATCCTTCAGCCTGTTTTAATGTTTTTGAAGTGTTCTTGGTTTAGGACAACAAAATCAAAGAGAAAAAAAATTCGTCTTTGCAAGCCAACTGCCGCCAGGTTTGAGATCACCATAGTCACCTCTCTCCGACCTAACTTGTCAACTCCTTTTATGCACGTCTCCCGCGTGATTTCGCGTGACTTCCACCAGAGCACACCTTTTAAAACTATGGGCGCGATCTTGATTTCTCTCTCTCTTTCGCCCAACCTCGACCGACACACACGCAGTAAGACCTCTATTCGTTTGATCTGTTTTCCCTTTCTTTTTCTCCTTTCCTTCTGCTAACTTTAAATAACAGTTTTAATGGTGCATGCTCTGATGAACTACAACCCCTTGTGCCCTCTCAACGTAAATACCCTCGACAAACCCGACAAGCAGCCAAATCCCACCCCTTCACAGTAGAGATCCATAGATGCAAGAAGGACTTCTATTCTAATAGCTTCTTCCCCAGAACTGCTAGACTCTGAAGCTCCCTTCTGGGTTCGTGTTTTCTTAACTGTACTGACATGCAGAAGTTCAAGTGTAATGTGAACAAACATCTTGCTGCTCAACTCCCTACATAGTATCCCTGCTACTTATGTCCTCAATAGTGGCCCCTTACATCAAAGTGGCACTGTCCCTTGTTTGGGGTGAAAATGGAATTTAAAAAAAAAAAGAAAAAAATATATCTACAATAATTTAAAATATTACGTGAACAAATATTCTTTAAAATTTACAGAACTTTAGTGTATAAGTCTGGGATTTTAGTTAAACTTAATTAAGTTTTGTCTCAGAATTCTTACTAGAATTACAAATAATCGATAATCGATAATCGAAACCGTTATTTTAATTTATCTATCATCGCTACAGCCATTTTTGTTGTTGTTGTT
>NC_136527.1:18605956-18665956 GCF_053919585.1 Euprymna scolopes | reverse complement strand
TTTTATAAGTGTGCGTTTTTTACAAGGTTGCGTTAAATGTCTTTTTCAGTATGACTTTTTATGTGTGCGTCTCTGTGCTTTTTGTTCATATGTGTGTGTGTGTGTGTGTTTTCGGTTTGTGTCTTTTTGTATACGTGTTACCTTGCTATACGTGTGTCGTTTTTATTAGTATATATCTTCTTTGCGTGTATATGTGTGTTTTTCTGTGTGCATTTGTGAGTCTTTGTCTGTATGCTTTTGTTTTCTTTGTGTCATCTTGTGTTTTGTGTGTGTGACTTTTTATAAGTGTGCCATTTTTGTGTCGTTTGTGTACGTATGTGATCTTTTCTACATATGTGCCTTTCTGTGTGCGTACCTCTGTGTGTTTTTTATGTATGTGTGCCTTTTGTGAATATCATAAATGTGCCTTTTCTGCCTACCTTTATATTCAAAAAGTTGTAAAAAAACAAATATATAAAAAATAAATGTTACCAAAGGCAAGATAAGTTACTTTTCTACCTAACTGGATAATTTTTTAGTGTTTTTATTTAATGTAACATGTTTATTCAGCTCGAAAAACATACAGTGTTTACCGATGTATTGGAAAATTTAAAATGGCGCCCGACTCTCTTTTGAACACGGTAAGTTTTGGAAAATGAGTAATAACTAAAAAACTATACAAAATAATGTTAAAAACCCACCGAATATATGTCAGCCTATGTCACGATAACATATATTGAGCGAGTTTCTAACAGTATTTTGTATAGTTTATATTTTTAACTCATTTTCCCAAACTTACCGTATTCAACAGAGAGTCCGGCGCCATTTTTAATTTTTCAATACATCGGTAAACACTGTGTTTTTCGAGCTGAATGAACATGTTACATTAAATAAACACCTTAAAAAATTGTCCAGTTAGGTAGAAAAGTAACTTATCTTGCCTTTGGTAACATTTATTTATTATATATTTGTTTTTTTGACAACTTTTTCGAATCTATATGTACAGTAATACAAACCCAATAAAAACACTAAAAATTATCCAGTTAGGTAGAAAAGTAACTTATCTTGCCTTTGGTAACATTTATTTGTTATATATTTGTTTTTTGACAACTTTTTCGAATCTATGTGTACAGTAATCCCATGTTTTTCGAGCTGAATAAACATGTTACATTGAATAAAAACACCAAAAATTATCCAGTTAGGTAGAAAAGTAACTTATCTTGCTTTTTATAGCATTTATTTGTGATATATTTGTTTTGTTTTGTTTTTTGTTTTTTTGACAACTTTTTCGAATCTATGTGTATAGTAATACAAACCCCACTCCCCCCCCCCAAAAAAAAGAAACGCTATAGTTATGAAGCTAGACAACGGCGTGTTACCGAGTATTTCATCAGTAAGGAATATTGATAACCTTAACGTGGCCCCCGTAGAGAGTATCTACCTGGTGGTTAAAAAAAAAAAAAGGATTCCGATAAACAGCTGGATGTGTGTGTTCTCTTGCGTTCCGTTTGTAAAACAATAAATGTTTCCTTGCTAATTTATTTTTTTAAGAGGAGGAAAAATACCAACGGACCTTCCCTCTTTTTCTTTTTTTTTTTTTTTTTTTTGGTAAATTTCCCTCGATTAAATGAATTAATATATTTTTTTTTTTACTTTTTGTTTCGTGTGATGACTAGAACGTGCAAGAACTTTTTATACACCATCCCTTCTTTCGTTTTAGGAGTGCCTCCTCCCCTTTTCACCCCCCCCCACTGTCTATTATCATCGTCTCTTTGTCTTTTACACACACACACACACACACACACACACACACATATATATGTATGGTACCTTCTTTCAGTCGTGACAGACTATGGTATATGTGTGTGTGTGTGTGTGTGTGTGTGTGTGTGTGTGTGTGTGTGCATATGTATATATATGTATGTGTGTGTGTACATATATATATATTATATATATTTATGTGTGTGTACATATATATATATATATATATATATATATATATATATATATATATATATATATATATATATGTATGTATGTATATATACAGGGTGTTTCAAAAGTCTTGGGAACATAAAGATTTTTAATAACTCAAAAACTATTAGGAGTTAAATAATGAAATTGGTACCGTTGGAAAGGTTAAAGTTTCAAGTTTTGTGGGGAATCTTCAAACTTGCTCAATATGAGCACCATTCGTCACACGGCAGACATCTAGTCGATAGTCCATTTCCTGCCAAACGCGTTCCAGCATCTTGACGTCAATGGTTCCCACAACTGCCGTTATTCGAGCCTTTAGTTCGTCAATATCTCTTGGAAGGGGCGGCACATAGACTTGTTGCTTGACAAAGCCCCAAAGGAAAAAGTCACACTCAGTAGCCCATATGCGAGTGCTATGCTTGTTAACTTTGCCATTCAGATAGAAGGTCGCCTCATCGCTAAAAACAAGCCGGTCATCAAAGCCGTTATCTTCCAACTTCTCTTGCATTGCAATGCAAAAGTCACGGCGAAGTGGCTTATCAATGTCCTTCAACTTTTGGACCAACTTGAGCTTGTAAGGTACCATTTGCAGTCGTTTCCTTAAGACACGCCAGACAGTTGCTGGAGCAAGCTGAAGTTCTCTGCTGGCTCTTCTCACTGATTTACGGGGGCTCTGCTGAAAGGCTTCCGGACTTGCTCAACTGCATCTTCTGAAGTTGAAGGGCGACCTGTTCGCTTACTTGGGCACAAACACCCATCTTTCACAAATTTAGCATGCCATCTGACAATGGGTTTCCTTTCAGGGACTTCTTTTTTAAATTTCCTGCGAAATGCACGCTGAACACATGTCCACGATTCAGTCTTTGCAAATTGGAGGACGCAAAACGCCTTGTCTTGTTTAGAGAACGCCATTACTGCACATGGAAAGATAAGACGAAAATCATTAGTATGACCAAAAACTTGATTAAGCAAGCTTTAAAATGACACCAGTTTCATTTTTCTACCTGGAATAGTTCATGAGATATACGCATTTGTAATGTTCCCAAGACTTTTGAAACACCCTGTATATAAATTCCCGTTCACATACACCTTTCAGGATAAAGCTAGAACCCAGAACTAGATAGAATCGAGCAATTGCATCGACAACGGACAACGCCAGACCCAAAGTGGGTTTCAATGGCGTTGTCCGTTGTCGATGCAATTGCTCGATTCTATCTAGTTCTGGGTTCTAGCTTTATCCTGAAAGGTGTATGTGAACGGGAATTTATAAATCTATCTATAATCTCCTGTCTAATATATGTAGAAAAAGCGGTCATCCTTCGTAGGGACGTGATGTCCCTCAACAAATAAGGTTGTTCCGTAATCGTGTCTGGGGAGTCGGCTAATTTCAGTTAAGTTTGTAGATGTGATATCTACCGCCTGCATACCAGCAGTAACTATCTTAGTTGTATATGACGCGTTGCTTGTCACATCGTAGAATGTAGAACTGGATGAAAATATAAGAATTTAAAAAATCGAGGCATAGTCAATAGATTGCGCCGTGGCCCATATCGTTAGGTCGTCAGTATTGCACACTTCATGAGTGCGACGACTTGGGTTCGCGCCTATGTCGGAGCACGTCACTGATGAGATGCAGTACATCGAAACCCACTTTGGGTCTGGCGTTGTCCGTTGTCGATGCAATTGCTCGATTCTATCTAGTTCTGGGTTCTAGCTTTATCCTGAAAGGTGTATGTGAACGGGAATTTATATATCTATCTATAATCTCCTCTTAATGTCTAATATATATATATATATATATATAAATATTTACTATAATAATTATTAAATACCAACAGACACTAGTGTTTCATCCTTTCGGAAATCATCAGTGTAGGGTGCCAGTTGAGAGATTCGAACCGTGGTCATAGAAGTCATGTCTGGCTTCATTAGCAACGACTCGAACTACTCGGCTACCGTCAACCGCGAGCGATACAGTTGAAAATGTAATATTAATTCTTATTAAATGTTTTTTTTACGTCAGTCAGAGTGATCTAATCATTATACGACGATCTGCGCATATGAGCTAAAAGGGGTTGACATTATTATTTACTATAATAATTATATATATATATATATATATATATATATTATTTAATATTTTGTTATGTTCTTTAATTATTATCTCTAAATTTTCGCAGCAGCTGTAGGATAACTTTAGGTTATTTTTATTAAAAACTTTGTGCAAGGGGTTGGTTGCGGGAAAGTGCTTTTTGATAAGATCTAGAAATTTATTGCCAAGTTTTGTTTTTAACATTTGATTGTATGGGGTCGTATACCAGATTATATTTCTTGTTCTTCTATTTTTAATTTTATTATAGTTATTGGTGTTTTGTTGCTTATATTTGATATCAATATTTTTGTATCCACTATTTTTTAGGGCTGTTTTATAGGTATTGGTTGACCTGTTAAATACATTTTCATCGCTTGAGTTATTGCTGAGTCTACTTACGATCGAGTTAGGAATCTGTTTTATAATTGATGGTGGGTGATTGGACTTAGGGTTTACGTATATTGGATTAGCGTTATCTTTTAAGTATGGTTCATATGTGTTTTTATCTAAATTTAACGTGACGTCCAGGAAGTTTGTTATTTTTATGTTAGCTAGTACGTCTACTTTAAGGCCAAATTTTTCATTTCCTTGTGTATTATTTTCTTAAAGTTATCCTCCTTGACTTTGTTAGAGTCTTTTATTAACGCTAGTCCATCATCTCTATATAGGCCGATATCCGTAGTATCAAATATGCTTGTGATATATAGTATATTGTATATAGAATGAATAATCATACAAGATCTGATGCCTCTGCAGAATCTCTGGCACCCATCGCCAAATCAAACGAATTTGTCATTTTAGTTTTTATCCAGTGATTATTGTTATTTATTAGAACTGATTTTCTACATTTTTTAATAATGTGGATTTCTTCCGATGATATATCAGTAGTGTATGCCTCGCCAAACTCCAGGGCAATGTTGAAAAGTTCTTTATATATCGAGGGATAGAAGTCTATGATGTCGAACTGTATAAACGTACATTTATCTTTGTTTTCTATATTTTTAAACCAAGTGATTGCTTCGGTAGTATTTGCCCACTGGTTTAATTCTAGGTCTTGTTTGATTTGTTTGTTTACTCTAGAAAGTATTGCTTTGCTAATTCTACCTATTTCTGGTTTAGTTGGGTTTATCAAGCGGGTGCTGGGATTATTATTGAAGTCCCATTTGTGGTCTTTAAGCAGAATGTATGCCTCTCTAGGTTTCAATTTGCAAACTTTTTAATTTATCGGTAATTTGTTTACTTTCAGACTAAAATCAAGCAGTGGAAGATGTTTCTTAAACCTAATAAAAAAGATAATTTAAGGAATCGATTTTTACCATTCCCGATTCCGTCCAAACACTAATATATATGCGCACAGGGTGGAACGATAAATTAGTTACTTTCACACTAAAATCTATAGATTTTAGCCTTTCTGGAAGTTTAAAATCAATAAATATTTAATATTTTATTATTACCTTTTTTTTACACAGTGGTCACCACTTATCAAGGCCCGGAAGCCACTCAGGGATAAGGGTTATTATTGAAGTCACATTTGTTTTCTTTGAGCAGAATGTATGCCTCTCTAGGTTTCAATTTGGCAACTTTATCACTAATTTTTAATTTATCGGTAATTTGTTTACTTTCAGTATCTATATAGTCGCATTCGTTTGCATCCAGTTTTTTGTACTGTTTTCTGTGATTAGTTTGTTATATTCTTGTTTATCTATTTTATAAAAATTTCTAGTTTTATCTGCTTTTACAAAGATTATATTAGATTTGTTTATGTTTTAACGATTTTGTGTAGTTTCCGTTGGAAATTGTTAGGTTGATTGTGAAATTCTAAATTTTTAATCACGTTTAAAGTTTTTTTATGCTGGAGTTGAAGACGTCCAAGTTGTAGTCAGGTGGGAAACAGGCAAGCGGCAGAGAGTTCCACAGGCGTGCAGTTCCAAGAAAGAAGCTTTGTTCATGGAATCTACGTTTGGATTTAGGCACAGATAAAGAGTAGGGAAAATTATTGACAATAGTTTCAGCCAGACCGGTGTTTCTCGTGAAAGATTGGCGAGGGGGGACCAGAGATTGGAGCTCAGACGAGGGATTGGAGCTCAGACGAGCACCTGTGATTAGTTTGTTATATTCTTGTTTATCTATTTTATAAAAATGTCTAGTTTTATCTGCTTTTAAAAAGATTTTAGTAGAGTTGTTCATGTTTTTAACGATTTTGTGTAGTTTCCGTTGGAAATTGTTAGGTTGATTGTGGAATTCTAAATTTTTAATTACGTTTAAAAGGTAATTTTCAAAGTTTATCAAAAGGTCTTGTCATTATGTGACTTTTTATCTTTGGGGGAGTTTAAAACAAAATTTTTATGCAAATAATCCTCACAATCTGGACCAACTAAATCTTAACTCCACTTTTATTTGAGTTTAAAAGTACGCTAGTCACAAAATATCATTTTAATTAATTAAATGAGTTTTTGAATAAAATTTAATAATTTCATTCTTATGTTGCTTTTATTGTTAATGCCATTTTTTTTGTTTTTACATACACTGCATGTCAAATTATTAACGAGATAACATTTTTTTTTTACCAGTTTCAGAAACTTACCGGTAGTTTCGTATCAACAGCTTCGGAAATGTTGGCAATGCTAAGCTGCACGTACTGTGAAATTTTCATACTGTTCCGCTCAATGTAAACAACTTTCCATCGTAATTGCTGAATCCACGGTATTTGAGGTGCATCAAATTATTAACAAGGCAGTTTGTTTCGTCAACAAAATGGGTCGTTAAGGTGAATTGAGTAGTTCTGAAAAGAGTACTATTACAGAACAGCTAGCAAAAGGTAAAAATACCCTCGAAATATCAAAAATCATAGGAAGGTACCATACCCTACAAAGTTATGTAAGAGAGCTGATAAAGGTAAATCTAAAATTGTTTCACGCCGTTCTCTACTCCAAATTAAACGTGAAGTTGTTAAGAACCTTGGGCAGACAAGTCGAGAAGTCTTTGACCAGGCCGGATTGAAGAATGTCTTAAAAGGTACTGGATGTCGCCTTCTGACAGAAGTGGCAAAGTCTGTTAAGCCTTTGACAAAACCTCCATTAAAGCAACATTACATACAAAACCAATTGAAATGGGTAGAGGACAACATGAAAACGGATTTTTCCAAGTTTGTTTTTCACGGGGGAAGTACGTGTCACTCTTGATGGCCCAGATGGCTGGAGCAAGGGATGGGTCCTAGATGGACGACATCGTCATCAGCGTTTAAGGCGCCAACAAGGTGGTGGTGGTATAATGATTTGGGCTGGGATTATCGGAGATACTTTAGTTGGCACATGGAGAGTCCCAGAAGGCGTAAAACTGACGTCAAATGCTTACATAGCTTTTCTGAAGGGGCACTTTGAACCATGGCTGAAGAAGCAAAGGTTGACGTTCAGAAGAACCATTATTTTGATGCAGGATAATGCTCACTCGCATGCAGCAAACAAAAGCAAAGAATATTTGCAACAACTAGAGTTCTCTGGGATACGAAAGATGGAGTGGCCTGCGAATTCATCAGATTTGAACCCAATTGAGAACCTTTGAGCGACGCCTCTATGCAAGTGGACACCAATTTAAGAGCAAAGATGAGTTGTGGGATGCTCTCCAAGACGTATCGCGAGGAATAACTGTTGACGAAAACACAAATTTGACTAATTCTGTGGACCAAAGTCTTTTACAAGTCATTCATAAAAATGGATGGCATATCCCCTACTAATTATGTCAACGTAGAAATTGCTATGTGGTTATTGTGTTCTTAGCATTTTTCCTAGTTCATTTAATGTTTGAAAATTATTTCAATAAACAAGTTATGGGTATATTGTGTTTTTTTTTTCTCAACCTCGTTAATAACTTGACACTGAAATCAACAGATATTTTTATTTTTGGCCATAGTTTCGCTAATACTGCTTTAAATATTTTTATTTTCTGACTGGAGTTGCTGAATAGTATTGTAAGCACTTTCTCAAAGTTTCATTTAGGGTCTGGTCAACGATGTTCTTTAGTCGCCAGTGACCCGACCATGAGGCAGGTAGTACTGAGTTACATGGTACCAGTAGCATATGACATGACCTGACATATATACACACACACACACATATATATATATATATATATATATACACATAAATATATATATACATATATGTATATATATAGTTTTATTTTTCCTTTAGTGATTTATATATACACACACACACACACACACACACACACACACACACACATATATATATATATATATATATATATATATATATATATATATATATATATATATCTCAAATGTTTTTATTTTGTCCTGGGTATGACGTAAAAATTATATCCAGCAACGAGGCCCTGGTGTGGGAGCTCCAGGGTTTGGGGGAGAATGTCACTACCTCTTAGTCGTTGCAGTGCTGGGTCACCCTTGGGCAAGGTGTAATACCCACTAGCCCCACCCCTTTAGGATCACAAATTCTAATCCTGGTCAAAGATAGTCTAGGCGAATGAGGAAGGAATTCCAATGGCTTGCGCAGTTGATGAACCAGCACCACAGTGCCAACGCGGTCAACAAGGGTGATGTACAACTGGACTCTGGTTTGCCTCAGCCATCGGATGCGGCTGATTGCATGTGTGTGTAGAGTGTCCTGGCCCGTTCTTGCCTCTGTACTTTTGTTTTCAGTGGAGAGGGTGCTAGCAGTACTGGGCAAGCTGCTTATTCCTACTTTGCCTAGGCTGGGAGAGAGGTGAAAGTCCTATGACGGTGGAGTGAGGGCGTACCGGCAGGTTTGATGGACTGGAAGCCGCAACGTGATCTCTGCACTCAGGCGATTGGAGTATGATGGTCGTGCTCTTGCTGAAGATCGTACCTTCGACACGGACACTAACCGACCTCTACGTCATTTCATCGTCGAAATCGACAGACTGGCAGAGAAAGAGAGAGAGAGAGAGAGAGAGAGAGAGAGAGAGAGAGAGAGAGAGAATTGTTTTTATTTCTTTATTTCTTTTGCAAGCTGAAGTGAAAGAATAATTGAAGCAGATTCAATAAATAAAACAAGATAAACAAATCGTTATTCGACATTTTTATGGCTGATTACACAGTTTCATTTCTCGATTTTTTCTTTTGTTTACTATTAGCAGGCTGCCCGGTGTTGCCCGGTCGTAAAATACGCTTAAATATGATATTTTAATCCGGGCAGATTTTCGCATTTATCATTATAGACCCAATGTTTTTAATTGATTGTTATATTGTGCCCAATATATACAATAATGATTTCAAACGTTTTAAAAAATATATCTTCTGTGACATCAGCTGGAATCGAAATCAAAACATCCAGCTCCCAGCCTTACTCGCTATTTAATTCTTCAGTTTTCCTTGTTTCGTTGAAGCACGAACACATGTACGCCAAGTAATTTACGATTTTCCCTACATAATCATGGGAACGACCAAAACGAAAGGAGGGAATAAGCATTTTTTGACTTGATTAATTCTAACATTTTGTCAGTGATCACCATTCAGCCACCCAACGGGCAAACAATCTCTATTCAAAGGTGTTTATCTTATCCTTTCCCAAACGTGAAAATTGATGATTGTGTTATTTCGATTAGGAGTACTTTATCACCTTCGATGATATTTTCATAAGATTTCGGCCAATATAACCTCAGATCTTCTTTGGCTGTATCTGGTCAAACTTGGAAACCTTTTTGTCGAAATTGCGAATCTACACGGAATTTCCAATGGAGTGCTCTATTTAGTCCAATCTTGCATTTAATCCGTCAGTCATGACCAAGTAGAAGTCTGAAGTAATTCGTAATTATATCCTTAGTATCGCCAGTACCGAGGATTGAACTTTCAATCTCCAGAAAGATCCATGGCATAACGGATAAAGTAGGTAAAAATTCTGTTCTAAGTGATGCTCTTATAAGTTTGACAAGGTACACCAAAAGAAGGTCGGAAGTTACATCGGCCGAAACGTTTTAATGAGAACAGTAGTCCAAAGCTTCTTTCTTAGAACTGCATGCCAGTGGAACTCTCTGCCGCTTGCCTGTTTCCCACCTGACTACAACTTGGACGTCTTCAAGTCCAACATAAACAAACTCCTGACAAACCGCCCCCTTAAGTAAGACACTCTATCAAAACCCCCAATATTAATGATTATTACTACAATACTATCTCATTGATTACTGTACATGCAATAACCCTTATCCCTGAGTGGCTTTCAGGCCTTGATAAGTGGTGACCCCTATGTAAAAATAAATAAATAAATAAGTAGGTCCTGGATATGACCTTAAACTATATCCAGTGGTGAGGCCCCAGCTTGCGGGCTTTCGGGAGTGTGGAGTCACCTTTTAATTGCTATTGCTCCCAGGTCCACTCTGACCCGGAGTGGTAATACCTGTTAGGTTGCCAACTATGAGTTAAATAGAATCCGACTTGAAAACAACAAATATATTCTATTATAAATTTTTTCTTCAAAATCTTTGGATTCGGCATTAAATAACCTGAAAAGGTCGTTATTTAAACGCTTCAGTTTTCCTTGTTTCTTTGAAGCGCGGACACATGTAAGTTACGATTTTCCCTACATAATCATAGGCACGGACAAAACGATTCCCTGCCATCAGGTGTCACATCTGCGGCCGCGGTTTCAGAGCTCCGATAGGAGTCGCATCGCACGTTCGACACGGACACTAACCGAAATCAACGGACTGCCAGAGAGAGAGAGAGAGAGAGAGAAAGAGAGAGAGAGAGAGAGAGAGAGAGAGAGAGAGAGAGAGAGAGAGAGAGAGAGAGAGAGAGAGATACTGCCCGGAAGAACCATTAAAACAAAAGTTACGATTTTCCCTACATAATCATAGGCACGGACAAAACGATTCCCTTCCATCAGGTGTCACATCTGCGGCCGCGGTTTCAGAGCTCCGATAGGAGTCACATCGCACGTTCGACACGGACACTAACCGAAATCAACGGACTGCCAGAGAGAGAGAGAGAGAGAGAGAGAGAGAGAGAAAAAGAAAGAGAGAGAGAGAGAGATACTGCCCGGAAGAACCATTAAAACAAAAGTTACGATTTTTATTATACTCCTTAAAAGTTAACGTAATAAACAAACCGAGTTTTCCGAATATCGTTTTATGACTGTAATTTGAAAGTGCTACATTTTCATGATACCGAAAAACACTTTGAAACAAGTCAAGCACGAGTTGTCTTTCCCTGCGATCACGATTACTCGAATAATAACGCAAACAATCCTTAATCACCACTTTCGGATTTGAAACTGATCCATGTGTTCGTTTCCATCTTAGGGCTCGTTACATAGGGGGTCACCACTTATCAAGGCCCAGAGGCCACTCGAGGATAAGGGTTAATGAGAGTACAGTAGTCAGTGGGAAAATATTGTAGTAATAGTTAATAGTGGAAATTTGGTAAATTGGATTACTTAAGGGGACGGCTCATCAAGAACTTGTTTACATTGGACTTGAAGACAACCATATTGTAGACAGCTGGAAAGCAGGAAAACGGAAGACAGTTCCATAGGCGTGCAGTTCTAAGAAAAAAAAAATTGTTCATGGAATCTACGTTTAGGTCTAGGCACAGATAAAAAGTGGGGAAAATTATTGATAGTGGTTTCTGCTAGACGAGTTTTTCTCGTGAAAGTTTGGCGAGGGGGTGGCCATAGATTTGGAGCTCAGACGAGCACTTGCCATGGAAATAACGATAAGGTAGAGACAGGCTCGCAACGTCTCCTCTGTGAGAAAGAGGTTGCAGGGAAGAGAAAAGGGCGTCCCTTACTAGGCTACGAAGTCTATTTTGAACTCTGTCAAGGCAGGATAAGAAATTCGTTAAATTTGTTAACTTAAGTGGAACGGTCCATCAGAAACGTGTTTACTTTTTTTTGTAGTCAGCTGGAAAGCAGGAAAACGGAAGACAGTTCCACAGGCGTACAGTTCTCAGAAAGAAGCTTTGTTCATGGAATCTACGTTTAGGTTTAGGCACAGATAAAGAGTGGGGGGATTATTGATAGTATTTTCAACTAGATGAGTGTTTCTTGTGCAAGTTTGGCCAGGGCAGACCATTGATTGGAGCTCAGACGAGCACTTGACATGGAAATAACGATAAGGCAGAGACAGGCTCGCAACGTCTCTTCTGTGAGAAAGAGGTTGCAGGGAAGAGAAAAGGGCATCCTCTACTAGGCTACGAAAGTTTTTGGGGAAAGTAAGGACAGAGGGGACCATAGATTGGAGCTCAGACGAGCACTTGCCATGAAAATAACGATAAAGCAGAGACAGGCTCGCAACGTCTCTAGAGGTTGCAGGGAAGAGAAAAGGGCACCCCCTATTAGGCTACGAAGATTTCTCGTGAAAGTCAGAACAGAGGGGGCCATAGATTGGAGCTCAGACGAGCACTTGCCATGAAAATAATGATAAAGCAGAAACAGGTTTGCAACGTCTCATGTGAGAAAGAGGTTGCAGGGTAGAGAAAAGGGCATCCTTTACTAGGCTACGAAGTCTATTTTGAACTCTGTCAAGGAAGGATAAGTTCTTTCTAGAAGCTCCTGTGCAGATGTGAGATTCTTTTTGTCTGGCCGTCATCGCCTTTGTCTAAAGTTATACCTCTTTCCATACAGAAAATAACGTCGCAGGAACAAAGAAAAGAAATACAAGGCCGACTCGGCATTTTATTAATGTGCAAAGTATTAAATCTGTATATCTATAAAAGTGAAATTGTGTGTGTATACATTTCCCTACCAAACTACTCTGTCAATTTTCAGTCTACAGACTCGAGATTTGACATAAAGGGTATTGAGATTTGGGAAAATCTTTTTAATCGGTTTTCGGACAGAAATTTAGCTGTCAAGGGCTCAAAGGTCAACGATTTGACTCTTGAAATTTGACTGCCCAGAGTTTACAGAGTTGACTTTTGCAGACTCTACCAAACTCCTCCGCCAATTTTGGGGCTAAACACTTGAAATGTTAGATGTAGTTACTTGGACAGGAGTCAAACTTTTATATATATATATATATATATATATATATATATATATATATATATATATATATATATGCACAAAAATTATGAACACCACTTGGGCCCGAGCAAAGGTGGAATGAACTGCTAATATATATATATATATATATATATATATATATATATATATATATATATATATATAGCTGTATGTATATATGTATATGTATGTATATATGTATATATGTAGTATATATATATATGTATGTATATATATATACGTATGTATATATATATATACGTATGTGTATATATATACATATGTATATATATATACGTATATATATACGTATGTATATATATATATATACATGTATGTATACATATATATATATTACAAAACTGTTCACAAAAAATCGTAAAAAAGGCTAAATTTGGCTTTAAAAAGGCCAATCTGTCAAACCTTTGAAAGACCAAATTTTAAAAGTAATATGGCGGCTTCGAATGTCGTACATTGTCTAATAAAACTTATAAAAAAAAATTCGAATTATTTTTTTTTCGGGTTTTATTTCAGCCTTAGGGTCTAATAATGTGTTTTATATAGAAATAAATAATTTTTATAATTTTCTGTCAAATAATTTACGCCACTAAACTATACATTTACCGATTTTTCTTTTTTTTATTATTTTGGACCTAAATTATTCTATAAATGCTGCCAAGTCGGTTTTTTTTTCAATCTGCGCGGGTAACACTGAAAATGAAGGGCGGGAAATCGAAAATAAAGAGAGTTGTTCGTTCGTGTTGTTATGAAATTTTTTTTTTTTTTGTTACTCGTCTTAATTGAGTTGTTCGATTTTTTTTTTCTAAAAGCAGGCATTCGACAACGTTGCAATGTAAAACAATAAGTGTTTTCTAAAAACACATACAAAACAAGGAAAGATGCCGATAATCAGTGCTTGTGGGGGTCGGAAGGAAAGACGAGAATTGACGCAATTACAACAACAATATGATAATCACAATCACATTGTATTCTCCCGTTTAATTTCCCAAAAGCTGATGAGGAGGGGAGTGGTCTGATATGATGATGCACTTGGCAGTACTTGCAAAAATCGAACAGATGCAAACAAAATAACTTTAATGGAGTAACCGTTTTGTAATCGCGTTTATTTTATTTGTATTATATATATATATATATATATATATATATATATATATATATATATATATACTAGCGAGGGGTACCCGGCGTTGCCCGGGTGTTGGGAGGTGTGTGTGGAAACTCCGAGGTTGGGTGGGTGGGGGGATTAAAAAAATGTTTTGGTAGATAAGTATGAGGATCGAACCCGACTCCTTGAGGCAAAGTTGTAAATTAAAGTGTGAAAAAAAAAAGTGCGACGTTAACCATTGCTCCACCGCGAGATGCTAACGGAAACACGTTTGAATTTATTTAATTACTTGGATTTGGCAGGTGCCCGTTTTAATGAGTTAATGAGGTCAAGTTTGACTGCGGGATAGTATTTCATTTACTGCGGAACGCTTTTTTTTATTTTTATTTTCCCAAGATGTTATAGGAAAAAGACTAACCCACATGCTTGAGAAACTTCCGCCTATTTTATTCAAAACCGAATATATATATATATATATATATATATATATATATATATATATATATATATATATATATATATATATATATATATATGATGAAAATAATGGAAATAGTATTCCGACGAAATAGAGAAATAAAAAGGAACAAACCGAGTTACGTGTTCATCAACGTTTCGTCTTTATTTCGAGACTTAATCCAGAGGAAGTCTCGAAGACGAAACGTTGATGAACACATAACTCTCTCTCTCTCTCTCTCTCTCTCTCTCTCTCTCTCTCTCTCTCTCTCTCTCTCTCTCTCTTTCTCTCTCTCTCTTTCTCTCTCCATCTATATATATATAGTCCTGGAAGGCTAGTTTTAGTTTTTCTGCTTTGGGATGAATTTTGCTTAAGTTTTCTTTTTTGTTTGTTTGGTTTTCTTCTCTGTGGCCTTGCCAGGCTACTAATATGTGTGCGTGCGTAAAAATATGTTTTAGCATATCTTTTCTAATTTTTAGTCATTTTAATGCAAAACTCAATATTTTTGTTTCATGATAGAATAACAAAACATATATATGTAAACACATATTTATGGGTTAAATCCAATTTAACGTTACAAATTCCAGAGAATTTTTTGAGGATCGGCACTATTGCTAAACGAATTATTTTGCGCTAAAAAGTATTTTTTTTTGTTTAAAAAAAAATAACCATTGTAAGCATAGAACAAAATATCGAAGCCGGTGATTTTGTTTACTTTATCGACTTCATCGAAATTGAAAATAAAAATGTCCGCCCCTTGTCTTCTTTATAAAATCATCTTTTAATCTGATTGGTCAATTCTTTCTTCGAGAGTGACCTGCCCTTTCTTTTTTTTTGGGGGGGGGACGAGAGGAGAAAGATTTTCACTTAAACGAAAAAATTATTAAATTAGATTTGTTTTTTTTTTTTTTTGTCCTTCAATTGGGGGTTGGGTTGGTTGTGGAATTTTCCTTTTATTTAATATTTTTAATAATTTTCTTTTTATTTAATATTTTATAGAGGTACAGGATACTTTCGGGTGTTAGTAGTTTTCTAGCACGGTAGAGAGAGCCTACCTTTTTCGCAGCGGCCCTGGCAATGTTTTCAATATAAATTGTTCCAACTCATGTTTCCTGTGAACGTTAGGCCAAGCAGTTTGAAAGATGTACTCTCAGACAGGGAGTCACTGGCCATTGCTATTGGTGGCAGAGAAGAAGTTTGGTACACCTGAGAATCCGTTTTTTTTTTTTCATATAGAAATGTTTTTTTAGTGATCTTTCCTCTATTGATTTCTCAGGAAAAAAAAACAAACAAACAAAAAAAACAGAAAGTTGTTAATCAGAAAAAATTCCGAACAATAACAAATAAAAAAAAAACAACTCACATTAAATCTGCTTTAAGTTGTTGTTGTTGTTGTTGTTGTTGTTGTTGCTGGTGGTGGTATGTTTGTTGTTGTTGTTGTTGTTGTTGTTGTTGTTGTTGAAAAAGAAGAAGAAGAAGAAGAAGAAGAAGAAGAAGAAGAAGAAGAAGAAGAAGAATGTGCTTTTATAGTTATAGGACCTGTAAATTCACTCTTATCCGTACGTCAGTTCATCTATCCGCACCTTTCTCAATAATTACGCCTTGGAAGTTTTTGAAATTTTGCACAAACATTAAACATGATATGAGTAAAAAAAGTAACAGGACTGATTTTCTGGGAAAACTCCGGTTGCTCCCCTAGGGGTGCCTTTCGGGTTAAACTGGCTAAAATTGACACTTTTGTGCTTATTAAAAAAATTGATGCTTTGGAATTTTATAAAACTTTCTGAAAAGTTGTAACTAAGTTGGAACATGATGAGAATTAGCAGTGAACCGGATGTTAACACATCCACCATGAGAGACAAAATGAAAAATCGTCTTTTGCACATGGCTCCACGCATCGCTTCCGCTTGGGAAGAAAAAAAATAAGATAACCACAAAATAATTATCGACCAATGGCAGAGCTCCGCGCCTAAAATAAACACCTCAAATATCACAGTCACTGGGAGCCAGTTTGCGACTATAAAACGAGGGATTTGAGGGAACCAAGAGGAGGGAAGAGGAGATTCGCCCTGCTGCGTCAGTGAATGCACGGACAGATTCTCCCACCCGAGATGAAGAGAAGAGAACTCACCCCGCTGCGTCAGTGAACGTTATGGACGGATTCTGTCACCAAACCTGAAGAGACATAATGAAGAAGAAAAAGAAATAAGGCACCGGTGAACTGAAGCTGATTACGCTCTCATGTTATGGGCCAAACGCCTTCAATTCTAAACATTGCCTAATTCATACAAACCAAAGAGGAGAAGAGGAAAAAGAAGACGAAGACGCCGGGCTGCTAGCTGCTGATGAAAAAGTCACCCGCTTTCCAGTTACACCCCAGGACACGCATCACCGACAGCAGGATGACCGGCCTACCCTAGCCATTTCCATCGTCCAAAAGATAAGTTACATTTTACGAACATTCATTCCTTGTCAATTCATACATACCTACAAACATTTTACGAACATTCATTCCTTGTCAATTCATACATACCTACAAACATTTTACGAACATTCATTCCTTGTTAAATCGTACATACCTGCAAACATTCTACGAACATTTCAACGTAATACAAACTGTCAAATATCTCCATCGGACAATCCATTCTTCGTTAAATCACATTCCATCCTACGAACACTTTGCCTCTTCTAATACAAATTGTTAGCAGTGAATAATAATCGGTTCTCAACCTCTAATATTCGTCTGTCTTTAATTATATGGAGTCAGAATCTACACACTCCCAACGTTGTTCATTTCATGTATGCTTTGTTGTGACCTCTATGGCGTCCTTCCTATCCCTAATTCTTTTATAAAAACCGAGGCTTTTATAAAAACCAGGGGCTCATTTAGGGCTAATACAAACACTCCATTTTTGAGACTATTTTACCATATTTGTCCAAAATTTTCTGTGTATGTCTATTTAGCAGTTTTACATGGTACTGAACTTAAATTTAAATATGTTAAGGCCTTGGAGACCTTTGGGGCTAAATCGGGGGGTCAAAAGATGGACTTAGTCATTTCTTTTTTTGCATAAGGCCTAAAACTGAACAGTTTAATCATTTTTCCATGATTTGACGTCCCCTGCGAGCTTTTGGGTGTGGGGGAGGTGGCAAATGCTGAACTCAGTAATTTTTTATGCCTTGTTCACTGCGCACTTACGAGGGACCGTGCATGCTTCACTTTTTTATTATATTGTTTACCTCATTCAATAGTATATATTTCCACCTATCTCATGCAATCCTTGGCGACGCCGGGTATCTGCTAGTATATATTTTCACCTTACCGGAGACCATACATGCTTCACTTGTTTTACAGGGGTTTAAAATCGATGGTTAAACAATACTTTCAGTTAAGCAGTTATTTGTAAGTTACAGTTGTTTTTTTTTTCTATCATAAACTTTTTTAATGTGTTGCTATTCAGGTTTGTTGTTGCTTTATTGATCACTTCTTACAGCTGTATATATGGATATTCAGGCAACACGTGTAGATTATGTTATAATGAGAAACTTGAAACTTTAAATTTTAAGTATTCCTAAAGTTTACTAAACCGTAGATGTGAAATACCAACAAACTGTAGACATAGAATAAAATTGAGTTTACGATACCTATATACACGACGAATGAATTGATTAAATCCATGAAATAAATCAACATATAAAGTAGCAAGCAATAATAAAATAAATAGAAAAGAAATCATTCAAATCACGTACGTGCTAAAACGAGGTCACCCATTTATTCGACACATTCACAAGAGAGATGCGCCACACCTTAACAAAACAAAAAGAACCGTCAGAGTAGAAAGGAGAAATCACGAGTACCAAATGATGCCACAGAAAAGTTATGAAAGAAGGATATAAAACCCGAAGGAAGAAAACACCATACAGACTTCCACTTGAATCTTAATGAGGCTTATTTCCACTTAAATTTCAGAGAAGACCAACGATCATTGCCAACGAGAAATCAATGGTTAGCGATTGTTGCGATAACGGAAAATGATTTACAACAATTATCAGAAGAGATGGAAAGCACTGAAAACCCAGAAAGAGCACCATTTGTTATTGCTGGTGGGGACTGTTGCTGCAAGACGCTTGTTTACATTACATTTATTTTCTGCGTGTGTTTTAAAATCCAGTCAACTGGGAGCAGAGAGTGCATAACAAAGGCAATTAGTTCGAGGGAAAGAATCTATTAGAGTATAAAGCTATATGGTATCTAGACACCTCTGCTGTGAAGAGGCGAGATTTTGCTGCTTGTTGAGGAAGCACACATTCATTGGAGCACCGGGAGACAACGTTGTGGTGATGCAACAGGGAGTAGAGCTTGATAGACAATATGTGATCTTTGTCCAAGAGAGAGTAGGAAGACACTAGTGGTTGTACACATGCCCAGATGTGGCAACAATACTCCATGCATGAATGAATAGAGTGAATGGTGGCTTTGTAGGATAGTAGCAGTTGTGAGATGTTTTCTAGACCAATAAAAATTAGAACTGAATGTAACTCAACGCCTTTATTCATTGCGCCACATGTTCATGTTACAAGAACAAGTGAAGCATGCATGGTCCCCCGTGAGTGCACAGTGAATAAGGCATAAAAAATGACTAAGTTCAGCATTTACCCCCCCCCTTCAAATTCTCCAGGGGACGTCAGTTCTGGTGAAAATGAACAAACGGTGCAGTTTTAGGCCTTAACATATGTAAACTTGAGTTCTGCACCATGCAAAAAAGAAATGACCAAGTCCATCATTTGCATTCCCCTCAGTTTAGTCCCAAAAGTCCCCAAGGCCTTAACATATTTAAATTTGAGTTCAACACCATACAAAACTGCTAAATAGACATACACAGAAAATTCTGGACAAATATGGTAAAATAGTTCCAAAAATGGAGTATTTTTATTAACCCTAAAAGAACCCCTGGGGCACACCCAAGAGTTATCGCAAAGTATAGACAAACAAAATTATATAGAAATCCAAAGCATCAATTTTTTTAAAATAATTTTTTTACTCATATCATGTTTAATGTTTGGGCAAAATTTCAAAAACTTCCAAGGCATAGTTATTGAGAAACGGACAGACGAACGGACGAACGGACAAGGGTTAATTTATAAGTCCACCCTACTTTTGTCGGGGGAAACAACCAAAAACGAAAAACGACGCTGTGAATTTTTTGGGGGGTATTCCATGGCGTAACAAGGGGGTGGAGAAACGGTCCGCCCCAGGCGGCACGTGCCTCAGGTCGGCATTAAAAATGGGTAAAAATAGAAAATAAAACAAGTAATTAAAATAAAAAACCTAACAAAATATATGATTTTTTTATACCAAAATAAACACACACACACACACACACACACACACACACATATATATATATATATATATATATATATATATATATATATATATATATATATAGAGAGAGAGAGAGAGAGAGAGAGAGAGAGAGACTTATATGTAATATACTGAGTTCGTGTAATTCAGTAAATTTTCATATACCAATAGGTTTTAAGCCAAAAAAGATTGACTTAAGGATTAAGCTACAAAATTATCACATTTAATAATTGAGCATTAATATACTGTGTATGTAAAATCAAGACTTCAAGACAAAGTGTTGATGGCAACAAAAAGTGTATTTCATTTTACGTTACGATTGTTTAAATGTCCAGTTCGACAATTTCAAGCATTATATCGTTTGAAAATTTTCAAAAACCAGCATTTCTTCAGACTTTATGAATAAACACACTTTTGGCAATGTAGCATTTTTTGAATAGAAAGAAAAAATGGGGTGGGGGGGGGGATCCCTAACGGGAAAAGCATGCGAGAAACATTTACCTTGGTTGTGGTTACGGAAAAGCCCATTCAAATATTAATGTATCGCCTAATTTTCGTATCCTTATTTAAGAACAGAGTTATGGGAAGTTTCTACGGAGAGCCCTAAGCCATTTAAAAAAAAGACATTTATATAAATATATATATACATATATATATATATATATATATATATATATATATATATATATATATATATATATGTATATATATATATATATATATATATGTATATATATATATATATATCCCATTTGTTGGGTTCCTAAATTCCTTTATTTCCCAATGATTGATTTTTTGTAAAAATAATTTTTTTTTTAAGTTTGGTATCTATATTTATATTATGGCCGTAACAACCTTGTAAAGACGTTACAGGTAATTTTAGTTTTGTATTAGTGGTAAGTAATGTTTATAGATTATCGTTTTATTGGTAATTTTTTAAAATTGATTTTGTACACACAGTATATATATATATATATATATATATATATATATATATATATATATATATATATATATATAATGAATCTTTAAAATCGTAATATGTTTTTGCGTTTTATGTATGTAATACTGTATTTGGGGGCATTCAGTGACGTAACAAGGTGAGTGGGAGGGGCGGTTCGCCCCGGGCGGCACGTGCAACAGGTCGGCATTTAGAGGGGAAAAATAGGGGGAAAAAATAATTAAAATAATAAAAAGATAACAAAATATCTGAAATTTTATACCAAAATGAGTTTTTAAGGTCGTAATATGTTTTTGTGTTTTATGTGTGGAATACTGTTTTTAAGTGGGTCTTACATCATTGATCTTAATTCCCTATGAAAATAAATATTTTAGGGACTTTCTGGAATTTTGAAGGTTAACGGATTATCAAGGGCTAGCGAAGAGGAGGGGGCTAATCTAACGACCGCCCCGGGCGGCAAAAATAGTTGATGCGTCACTAGAGGGATTGTAAATTTATGAATTAGAACAAATACGTTCAGAACATTGTCAAGGCTGCTGCAAATAAGGTGGGCTCCCTCTATCGTGCTAGAAAATTATTCAAACTAGAGAATATCCTATACATCAACAAAGCATCAATTTACACATGCATCGAGTGTTGTTACCTTTTCTGGGCTGGTGTATTTACCTCTAACCTCTCGCTCTTAGACAGGGTCCATAAAAGAGGCTCCAATCTAATAGATTCCGCTCTGTCAGCCAAGCTCCAACACCTGTACCATCGCTGCAATACTGCAGAAATTTAAATGTAATGTGAACAGATATCTAGCTGCTCAACGCCCCACAGTCTCAAATAGTAGCCCCCTTCGTTTCAAGTGGCAAGATGCCTTGTTTGGGCGTGAACATGGGTAAATAAAATATTTTGATTTTCTTTAAAATCATTCTGATTCCGGATTCCTGTCCAATGTTTTATTTGCCTCGTGTGATGAATCAATTTCACTGTTGTTTTTTTTTTTCTTATTTTGGGTCATGAAAATCAACTTTTGGCAAACGATCACGACACGTTGTCTCCACAGTGAGCCCCCCTTCCTTCCTACATACTCTTAACTATTTTAACGAGTTCCTCTATAAAAATAAAACAGTATATATATATATATATATATATATATATATATATATATATATATATATATATATATATATATATATATATATAGGAGCATAAGCCTGACGAATCCTATAGTTGGATGAAACGCAGAATATTTAGTGTAGCTTAATCGCCATATATATTTTATAAATTACTATATATATATATATATATATATATATATATATATATATATATATATATATATATATATATATATAAATAAAACAGTATATATATATATATATATATAAATAAAACAGTATATATATATATATATATATATATATATATATATATATATATATATATATATATGTATATATATATAGTAAGTTATAAAATGTAGAGTTCATCCACTCTAGGATTCTTCAGGCTTATGCGCATAAGCCTGAAGAATCCTAGAGTGGATGAAACGCGGAATATTCAGTGTAGCTTAATCGCCATATATATTTTATAACTTACTAACTAGCTCTACCTACGTATTGAACACTTTTGAAGTAAATACTTAAAGTTTACGCATAAATCTATACTTTCGTATATTAATTTTATGTGAGTAAATTAAGTAGTTATATATATATAATTATATATATATATATATATATATATAATTATATATATATATAATATATTATATATATATAATTCGCATAAGCCTGAAGAATCCTAGAGTGGATGAAACGATGAATATTCAGTGTAGCTTAATCGCCATATATATTTGATAAATTACTATATATATATATATATATATATATATATATATATATATATATATATATATATATATATATATATATATATATATAAGAAAGAGTAAAAGAAAAAAGGAGTAAAAAACCCCGAATTTATTGAAAACGGAAAAGAAAAAATAAACAATAAAAAAAAGCGCTGGTTGAGTTTGAATTAAATTAATACGTATTAGATACGTTTGAAGCCAAAACAACGCATTATTACAAAATAAACAGGCATTTATTTTGTTTGAAATTTATGTTAAAATTCATAAATATATTTCGAAGATATACTTCATCATCAATATGTCTTTCTTTTTTTTTTTTTTTTTTGGCCATGTTGTTGTTTGAGCATTGAATTTACAGGCACAAAATTTTCCAAGAGAAATAATGCAAGTTTTTGGTTCTAGTCTTTCGCTACACGTCTAATTTATACTTTTATTGCATTTAAAGATATTTTTCTTTGGTCAAATTAAGATTCAGAAAATCTATATTTACCAAAATCTGTCTGGGTTTTTTTTGGGGGGGGGGATTTTCTTTAGGGTTTAGAAATATGAAAAATTTATTGAAAAAAAAAAGTTCAACTTTAAAAAAAAAAAATCCTTTGAACCCTAACTTTGACAACTAACTAGTAACAGCCGTTCAACTAAAGGACTGTAGGAACTTGGTTGACATTCACCGATGCCTGGTATCACAGTCGTGATGTGAGCATAGATAAATCTTTCCCAACCCCAAACAAAAAATAATAAAAATTTTGTCAGAAACAGTATTAAGGCAGAGGCGATTTCGCAAGTTCAATAAATGACTTATTTAGCAATAGAAATAAACAATTACCAAAAATTTACTTTTTTATACAGGCAAATTAAGACATGAAATAAGAATAAACATTAAAAGACAATAATATGATAATTATATAATAAAAATAAATATGGAAATGAACCGATTTATTTAGATTAAAAAAATATTATTAATGTTAAAAATATTTTTTAAAAAGTTAAATAAATAGAAATAATTTGAGATGATTGAATATGAAAGGCTAAAAATTTAATCAAAGATTTAATTATTTTTAAATTTCATTTAGAAATAAGAATATTCTAGAAAATCTATATTTACCAAGATCTGTCTGTTTTAGGGGAGATTTCTTTAGGCTTGTCGTTCAGTTTACGACCGGCATTCTTTCATTCCTTATGTCTTGGTCGGAGTTACGATTTTGCGAGGTTGCCAGTTGCGTCCTTTCTCAGAGCGGGTCATATATCATAACTAGGGCTGCGACAACCAAATATTCTTTTCATTCTTTTGACTCTCAAGTATATATCCGACACAGTAAGACACAGTCAATCAACCGAGAAACACATTAGTCTATATAAAAACATATAAGATATTAACGAATATATACTCAAGAGCCAAAACAATGAAAAGAATATGCTGTTGTCATATACCTAATCATAGCCAAATAACAAACGCATTCGACAACTATTTATAGTTGTCGATGAAGAATGTTCTAGAATCGAATAAAATAGAACACTTTAAATTTAGAACCTTGTGGAAGCTAACAAAAAGAATACTTTTTTTCTGTGCTATTTTTTTAGAAGTCCCTAGGAAAGCTTAAAAAGTATATTTTTATATTCTAATTGCAAAGTAATATTTTTAATATTATATTATTTTTCTATTTATTTATTCATTTTTTGGTTCCCCCCAAAAAGGAGGGTGACCTGTAAATTCACCCTTATCCGTTCGTTCGTCCGTTCGCCCGTTCGTCTGTCCGCACTTTTCTCAATAACTACGCCTTGGAATTTTTTGAAATTTTGCACAAATATTAAACATGATATGAGTAAAAAAAGTAACAGAACGGATTTTCTGGGAAACCTCTAATTGCACCCACTAGGGGTGCCTTTCTGGTTAAACTGGCTAAAATTGACACTTTTATGCTTAAAAAAAATTGATGTCTTGGATTTTTATAAACTTTCTGAAAAGTTGTAACTAACTGATTTCTATACGATTTTGTTTGTCTATATTTCGCGGGTGTGCCCCAGGGGCTCTTTTAGAGCTAATAAAAACATTCCATTTTTGGGACTATTTTACCATATTTGTCCAAAATTTTCTGTGTATGTCTATTTAGCAGTTTTGCATGGTGCTAAACTCAAATTTAAATATGTTAAAGCCTTGGAGACTCTGGGGGTTTAATGGGGAGGGGGCAAATGATGGACTTAGTTTTTGTTTTTTTTTTGCATGGGGCAGAACTCAAATTTACATATGTTAAGGCCTAAAACTGCACCGTTTGTTCATTTTCAACAGGATTTGGCTTCCGCTGTGGACTTTGGGGACTAAATGGGGAGAAGGGACAAATGCTGAACCTAGTCATTTCTTTATGCCTCGTTATGGGATCTGTACACGCTTCACTTGTTTAATTATATTTTATATTTTATTAAATAATATTTAAAGTATTATTATATTATTATAATATTTAATTATATTAATAAATATTTTAATTATATTTTTTCTAAATGAAATGTGTAGAAGGTGGTACAATGCAGAGGTAACTGAAAGACACAAGCTGAAGCAGGTGAGAAAGTTTTATTAATACAACTTACAAATACATGTGTACATATTCATGTATTTCATATACACATCATATTTATATTTGCACCGTGATTACCTGGGAAAGTCGGTCTGGTGGTATATCTGTGTTATATAATATTTCGAGAAAGATCTCATCGTCAGATATTCATTTGACTTTGGTTCAAACGTGCTGTTGTAAACAGTGACAGTCTCGCAGCAAATAATAGCCCGGAACATGTTGATAGCATTTTAATTTTATATAATTAATGTTTCTGTTTTTGTTCATTTCTTTTTTTTTATCTAATTAATTAATTTATTTATTTTATAATTTATATTTTATATTAAGGAGATTTAATTAATTAATTAATTAATTTGTTTACGTTTCTGCGTTTTAGTTGAGGGGAGTAGGGACATAGATTTTGAATTAAGTCGGTTGGTAAAGGGAGACTACTTGATGAGCTGATTTAAGGGGAATAACCGTGTTATCTTTGTATAAGTTCGGCTATTACTAATTACAGATATTTCTTCTAAGTTAAGTGTATAATATTGCATTACTTTTTAATATATTTATTTATTTACTTTTTTTATTTTTAGTACTATTATTGCTATTACTTATTTGACTTTGGTTCATACGTGATGTTGTAAACTGTAACAGTCTCGCGGTAAACAATTGCCCGGAACTTGATAGAATTTTAATTTAATGTGATTACGTTTTATTTATTTATTTTAATTTCTAATTTATTTATTTTTATAATAATTTATATTTTATATTGAGGATATTTAATTAAGTAATATATTGTTTGTGTTTCTGCGTTCTGATTGAGAGGGATGGAGGCATAGACTTTGAATAAATCGGTTGGTAAAGGGAGACTACTTGATGAGCTGATCCAAGGGGGGGGGGGTAATCGTTACAGATATTTCAGTTAAGTGTATATCGTTGCATGACTTTTTTATGTATTTATTTATCAATTTATTTTTATTTTAGTAATATTATTCCTATTCTCGGGGTATTTTATTTAATTCTTTATGTAGTGTATATATACTCATTTATGGATTCTTGTATCCTTAATTTAATTATATAGTAATATTTCATTGGCTATAATTATTTATCTATATACGTAATGTGTTATGACGAAGTGGTTAGAAGTTATTTCGAGGGTTTTCTAACTTTTTTATTTTTTATTTTTTTATTTATTATATTTATATTACTATATTTATGTAATAAAATTGTAATTTTTACTATTTCATGAAAATATGTTCTAATCTGTCTTTATGATAATCGTATTGTGTTCTTCCTTACAACAAGTAGCTTCGTATCTTGTCTAGATCGATTAAGGTTCATATTAATAAACAAAGGTTCTCCCCCCTCCCATTACTTTAATAACATAAGTCACATGGAAAAATAAACCCTTGGATGAAGTTAGGTTAAAAAAAAAAATTTAACTGAACAAGTAACTCGTTTTTTTTTTTTTATTACAAGGAGGTCACCACTTATCAAGGGCCGAAAGCCACTCAGGGATAAAGGTTATTGCATGTACAGTACGTTGTACGTTAGTGTTGAGATTTCATAAAGTGTCTACTTAAGGGGACGGTTCATCAGGAATTTGTTTACGTTGGATTTGAAGACATCCAAGTTGTAGTCAGGTGAGAAACAGGCAGACGGATCTTGCAATGTGGATTCAACAACTTCTTGCGGTATGCATGTTTCCTTTCAATGAGATAAATTAATATGTTTTCCTGTTTTCCGGCTGACTACAATATGGTTGTGTTCAAGTCTAACGTAAATAAGTTCTTGATGAGCCGTTCCATATAAGTTATCAAATTTACCAAATTTTCATTACTAATGATTACTATATTGTCCAATGTCTACTGTACACTCTTTAACCCTTATCCTTGAGTGGCCTCTTGGTCTTGATAAGTGCTGATGCTATGCAAAAAAAAAATATATATACATATATATATATATATATATATATATATTATAATATATATATATGTATATATATTTTTTTAATATATTTTTTATATATGTATATATATATTTGTTAACGGATTCTTAATTTAATTATAATTTGATTTTTAAATTTTAAATTATCAATCACATTACTTAATATTGTATTAGCTCTAGGACATTTAACTATCGAGCTTATTATATATCTAAATTACAACGAGCACTTTCTATTTTCTGTATTTTAATTAAACTAGTAATTTCACTGTTACATTAAAATACACTCAGCTCTTTAGACTATTGTTCTAATCTCCTTTAAATTATATATATATTATATATATATACTATATATATATGTATATATATAATATATATTATATATATATTATATATACATATATATATAGATAGATATAGATAGGTATAGATATAGATAGATAGATAGAGAGAGAAAGATTATTATTATTATTAATATTACTACTACTATTACTACTACTACTACTACTTTCTGATAGCGTAACGTATGTAGGTTTATAGGTAGATCCGAGTACGTTTTTTTATATCCGTTAGAAGCGTTGAGTGAAATTTGAAGAATAAAACATGTATAAATACATTTGAAGCCCAAACTGCAACGCAAAATTTTTTTATAAAATAAACAGGTGTTTTTTTTAAAGAAATATATTTCAGAGTAAGACTCCTTTATCAATTTTTTTCCTCTTCTTCCTCGACATGATGTAGTTGAAGGTAGTTCGATGAAGAGTCCACGTGATGTTGTTAACTGCAGAGTTTTTATGAAGCCGGATAGGTGATGCGTGGTACCGCATTTTGAAAATCTGAGTAGTTTTTTTTCTTTTGTTGTTTATATCCATTAGAAGCGCTGAGTGAAATTTGAATATTAAAACATGTATAAATACATTTGAAGCCAAAACTGCAACGCAAAATTTTCTATAAAATAAACGGGTGTTTATTTTTAAAGAAATATATTTCGGAGTAAGACTTCACCGAACTATCTCCAACTATCTCGAGGAAGAAGAGGAGAGAAAAAAAGTTTGATAAAGGAGTCTTACTCCGAAATATATTTCTTTAAAAATAAACACCCGTTTATGTCTTCCAGTCACACACGCGTACATAAACAAATAATAAACGCGACAATAAAACGTATTGTTTTGCTTTGTACGTTTTCAGCGTCCCAATTGTTTTTTTTTTGCGTTTAATTATTTAAATAAACAATTGTTAATACTTTCTGCATTTCTTTTTTACATCGTTCATTTCCGTATAACTATTAAGTTATTTGAACGCAATTTTCTTACAAATAAATCTTCTTTAACCCGTTGACAACCATAAGAGCATTTTACAACGGCGATTTACCCACCGCCGTCATTTTTTTTAAATTTATTCTCCATTTTTTAATACACCTTTCTTAAATAACATAAATACATTTTCTTCTACACTACCAACATAAATAAATAACCCCGTAAATAATTTTTTTTATAATTTGCATTACAAATAAATAATCAACGCGCCAATAAAACGTATTGTTTTACTGAATACGTATCCAGCGTCCAAATTGTTTGTTTTTTTCGTGTTTAAATTAAAAGATATATCAAAATTTGAATTTAACTTTCAGTATTATGGTATCTGTTCAGTGCATATTTACATATAACTATGTCAAACCACTTATACTTCAATGGCTGTTTTCTTTTTAAAAAATAAACAATTATAAACAGAACGACTCATAGAAATCTATCTATATTCTTTTTTCATTTTAATATACTTTCATAGAAATGTTTCTGTTATGTTACAAAAACTATTTTCTTTACGTCACAGGTTTCACGGTCATACATTAATTCCATAGCTAAGATACCATACTGACCCAACGGGATTATATATATATATATATATATATATATATATATATATAATATACATACTTTTTTTTACTGGCATTTTTGGGGGGGAGGGGGAATGCAAAAGACCATGTGCGTGCGTTGATCTCTGCTAATCATGTGTGAACTGAGATTAACTATTTTGTTTAAAAAGTTGTTACCGGAGACGTTAATGCATTGTAGAGTTTGTTTATTCATGATTTTGCAATGTTTGGCTTACCTCAATACGGCTGGATAGTATGCAAAACTTTGTTTCATTACAGAATTCGTTTGTGTGCCACGTCGTTTCTTGTTTGATGCACAGAAAAGAGAAACAGGAGAGAGAGATAAAGTTGATATCGCCACCTATCAACTGAAATATCCATCAGGGGCGATTGAAAGTGTTGTGCATTGTGTCCGTGTGTTCGCTATGCATGAAACTCCAAACTCTAAAATTTCGAGGGTTACTCTTATACAAGCAAATGTAAATTTAGAGAGTTACTCTCATACAACCACATGTAAATTTAGAGAGTGACTCTTATACAACCACATGTAAATTAAGAGAGTGACTCTAATACAACCACATGTAAATTTAGAGAGTGACTCTAATACAACCATATTAAATTTAGAGAATGATTTTTATACAACCATATTAAATTTAGAGAATGACTTTTATACAACCATAGTAAATTTAGAGAATGACTTTTATACAACCATATTAAATTTAGAGAATGACTTTTATACAACCATATTAAATTTAGAGAATGACTTTTATACAACGATATTAAATTCAGAGAATGACTTTTATACAACCATATTAAATTTAGAGAATGACTTTTATACAACCATAGTAAATTTATAGAATGACTTTTATACAACCATATTTAATTAGGAGAATGACTTTTATACAACAATATTAAATTTAGAGAATGACTTTTATACAACCATATTAAATTTAGAGAATGACTTTTATACAACCATATTAAATTTAGAGAATGATTTTTATACAACCATATTAAATTTAGAGAATGACTTTTATACAACCTTATAAAATTTAGAGAATAACTTTTATACAACCATATTAAATTTAGAGAATGACTTTTATACAACCATAGTAAATTCAGAGAATGACTTTTATACAACCATATTAAATTTAGAGAATAACTCTTATACAACCATATTAAATTTAGAGAATTACTTTTATACAACCATATTAAATTTAGAGAATGACTTTTATACAACCATATTTAATTTAGAGAATAACTTTTATACAACCATATTTAATTTAGAGAATAACTTTTATACAACCATATTAAATTTAGAGAATGACTTTTATACAACCATATTAAATTTAGAGAATTACTTTTATACAACCATATTAAATTTAGAGAATGACTTTTATACAACCATATTAAATTTAGAGAATGACTTTTATACAACCATATTAAATTTAGAGAATGACTTTTATACAACCATATTAAATTTAGAGAATAACTTTTATACAACCATATTAGATTTAGAGAATGACTTTTATACAACCATATTAAATTTAGAGAATAACTTTTATACAACCATATTAGATTTAGAGAATGACTTTTATACAACCATATTAAATTTAGAGAATAACTTTTATACAACCATATTAGATTTAGAGAATGACTTTTATACAACCATATTAAATTTAGAGAATGACTTTTATACAACCATATTAAATTTAGAGAATGACTTTTATACAACCATAGTAAATTTAGAGAATGACTTTTATATAACCATATTAAATTTAGAGAATGACTTTTATACAACCATATTAAATTTAGAGAATGACTTTTATACAACCATATTAAATTTAGAGAATGACTTTTATACAACCATATTAAATTTAGAGAATGATTTTTATACAACCATATTAAATTAAGAGAATGACTTTTATACAACCATATTAAATTTAGAGAATGACTTTTATGCAACCATATTAAATTTAGAGAATGACTTTTATACAACCATAGTAAATTTAGAGAATGACTTTTATACAACCATATTAAATTTAGAGAATGACTTTTATACAACCATATTTAATTTAGAGAATAACTTTTATACAACATTATTAAATTTAGAGAATGACTTTTATACAACCATATTTAATTTAGAGAATAACTTTTATACAACCACATTAAATTTAAAGAATGACTTTTATACAACCATATTAAATTTAGAGAATGACTTTTATACAACCATATTAAATTTAGAGAATTACTTTTATACAACCATATTTAATTTAGAGAATAACTTTTATACAACCATATTAAATTTAGAGAATGACTTTTATACAACCATATTTAATTTACAGAATGACTTTTATACAACCATATTAAATTTAGAGCATGACATTTATACAACTATATTTAATTTAGAGAATGATTTTTATACAACCATATAAAATTTAGAGAATAACTCTTATACAACCATATTAAATTTAGAGAATAACTCTTATACAACCATATTAAATTTAGAGAATGATTTTTATACAACCATATTAAATTTAGAGAATGACTCTTATACAACCATATTAAATTTAGAGAATAACTCTTATACAACCATATTAAATTTAGAGAATGATTTTTATACAACCATATTAAATTTAGAGAATGACTTTTATACAACCATATTAAATTTAGAGAATAACTCTTATACAACCATATTAAATTTAGAGAATGATTTTTATACAACCATATTAAATTTAGAGAATGACTTTTATACAACCATATTTAATTTAGAGAATGACTTTTATACAACCATATTAAATTTAGAGAATGACTTTTATACAACCATATTAAATTTAGAGAATAACTCTTATACAACCATATTAAATTTAGAGAATAACTCTCATACAACCATATTAAATTTAGAGAATGACTTTTATACAACCATATTAAATTTAGAGAATGATTTTTATACAACCATATTTAATTTAGAGAATAACTTTTATACAACCATATTAAATTTAGAGAATGACTTTTATACAACCATATTTAATTTAGAGAATAACTTTTATACAACCATATTAAATTTAGAGAATAACTTTTATACAACCATATTAAATTTAGAGAATGACTTTTATACAACCATAGTAAATTTAGAGAATAACTTTTATACAACCATATTAAATTTAGAGAATAACTCTTATACAACCATATTAAATTTAGAGAATGACTTTTATACAACCATATTAAATTTAGAGAATGACTTTTATGCAACCATATTAAATTTAGAGAATGACTTTTATACAACCATAGTAAATTTAGAGAATTACTTTTATACAACCATATTAAATTTAGAGAATGACTTTTATACAACCATATTTAATTTAGAGAATGACTTTTATACAACCATATTAAATTTAGAGAATGACTTTTATACAACCATATTAAATTTAGAGAATAACATTTATACAACCATATTAAATTTAGAGAATGACTTTTATACAACCATATTTAATTTAGAGAATGACTTTTATACAACCATATTAAATTTAGAGAATGACTTTTATACAACCATATTAAATTTAGAGAATAACTCTTATACAACCATATTAAATTTAGAGAAAAACTCTTATACAACCATATTAAATTTAGAGAATAACTCTTATACAACCATATTAAATTTAGAGAATGATATTTATACAACCATATTAAATTTAGAGAATGATTTTTATACAACCATATTAAATTTAGAGAATGATTTTTATACAACCATATTAAATTTAGAGAATAACTCTTATACAACCATATTAAATTTAGAGAATAACTCTTATACAACCATATTAAATTTAGAGAATTACTTTTATACAACCATATTAAATTTAGAGAATGACTTTTATACAACCATATTTAATTTAGAGAATAACTCTTATACAACCATATTAAATTTAGAGAATTACTTTTATACAACCATATTAAATTTAGAGAATGACTTTTATACAACCATATTTAATTTAGAGAATAACTTTTATACAACCATATTAAATTTAGAGAATGACTTTTATACAACCATTTTTAATTTAGAGAATAACTTTTATACAACCATATTAAATTTAGAGAATAACTCTTATACAACCATATTAAATTTAGAGAATAACTCTTATACAACCATATTAAATTTAGAGAATGACTTTTATACAACCATATTAAATTTAGAGAATGACTTTTATGCAACCATATTAAATTTAGAGAATGACTTTTATACAACCATAGTAAATTTAGAGAATGACTTTTATACAACCATATTAAATTTAGAGAATGACTTTTATACAACCATATTTAATTTAGAGAATAACTTTTATACAACCATATTAAATTTAGAGAATGACTTTTATACAACCATATTAAATTTAGAGAATGACTTTTATACAACCATATTTAATTTAGAGAATAACTTTTATACAACCATATTAAATTTAGAGAATGACTTTTATACAACCATATTAAATTTAGAGAATGACTTTTATGCAACCATATTAAATTTAGAGAATGACTTTTATACAACCATAGTAAATTTAGAGAATTACTTTTATACAACCATATTAAATTTAGAGAATGACTTTTATACAACCATAATAAATTTAGAGAATGACTTTTATACAACCATATTTAATTTAGAGAATAACTTTTATACAACCATATTAAATTTAGAGAATGACTTTTATACAACCATTTTTAATTTAGAGAATAACTTTTATACAACCATATTAAATTTAGAGAATGACTTTTATACAACCATAGTAAATTTAGAGAATAACTTTTATACAACCATATTAAATTTAGAGAATAACTCTTATACAACCATATTAAATTTAGAGAATGACTTTTATACAACCATATTAGATTTAGAGAATGACTTTTATGCAACCATATTAAATTTAGAGAATGACTTTTATACAACAATATTTAATTTAGAGAATGACTTTTATACAACCATATTAAATTTAGAGAATGACTTTTATACAACCATATTAAATTTAGAGAATGACTTTTATGCAACCATATTAAATTTAGAGAATGACTTTTATACAACCATATTAGATTTAGAGAATAACTTTTATACAACCATATTAAATTTAAAGAATGACTTTTATACAACCATATTAAATTTAGAGAATGACTTTTATACAACCATATTAAATTTAGAGAATGACTTTTATACAACCATATTAAATTTAGAGAATGACTTTTATACAACCATATTTTATTTAGAGAATAACTTTTATACAACCATATTAAATTTAGAGAATGACATTTATACAACTATATTTAATTTAGAGAATAACTTTTATACAACCATATTAAATTTAGAGAATGACTTTTATACAACCATATTAAATTTAGAGAATGATTTTTATACAACCATATTAAATTTAGAGAATAACTCTTATACAACCATATTAAATTTAGAGAATAACTCTTATACAACCATATTAAATTTAGAGAATGATTTTTATACAACCATATTAAATTTAGAGAATGACTTTTATACAACCATATTTAATTTAGAGAATAACTTTTATACAACCATATTTAATTTATAGAATGACTTTTATACAACCATATTAAATTTAGAGAATGACTTTTATACAACCATATTTAATTTAGAGAATGACTTTTATACAACCATATTAAATTTAGAGAATAACTCTTATACAACCATATTAAATTTAGAGAATAACTCTTATACAACCATATTAAATTTAGAGAATAACTCTTATACAACCATATTAAATTTAGAGAATGACTTTTATACAACCATATTAAATTTAGAGAATGACTTTTATACAACCATATTTAATTTAGAGAATAACTTTTATACAACCATATTAAATTTAGAGAATAACTCTTATACAACCATATTAAATTTAGAGAATAACTCTTATACAACAATATTAAATTTAGAGAATGATTTTTATACAACCATATTAAATTTAGAGAATGACTTTTATGCAACCATATTAAATTTAGAGAATGATTTTTATGCAACCATATTAAATTTAGAGAATAACTCTTATACAACCATATTAAATTTAGAGAATGATTTTTATACAACCATATTAAATTTAGAGAATAACTTTTATACAACCATAGTAAATTTAGAGAATGACATTTATACAACCATATTTAATTTAGAGAATGACTTTTATACAACCATATTAAATTTAGAGAATGACTTTTATGCAACCATATTTAATTTAGAGAATAACTCTTATACAACCATATTAAATTTAGAGAATAACTCTTATACAACCATATTAAATTTAGAGAATAACTCTTATACAACCATATTTAATTTAGAGAATAACTTTTATACAACCATATTAGATTTAGAGAATGACTTTTATACAACCATATTAAATTTAGAGAATGACTTTTATGCAACCATATTAAATTTTGAGAATGACTTTTATACAACCATAGTAAATTTAGAGAATTACTTTTATACAACCATATTAAATTTAGAGAATGACTTTTATACAACCATATTAAATTTAGAGAATGACTTTTATACAACCATATTTAATTTAGAGAATAACTTTTATACAACCATATTAAATTTAGAGAATGACTTTTATACAACCATTTTTAATTTAGAGAATAACTTTTATACAACCATATTAAATTTAGAGAATAACTTTTATACAACCATATTAAATTTAGAGAATGACTTTTATACAACCATAGTAAATTTAGAGAATAACTTTTATACAACCATATTAAATTTAGAGAATAACTCTTATACAACCATATTAAATTTAGAGAATGACTTTTATACAACCATATTAGATTTAGAGAATTACTTTTATGCAACCATATTAAATTTAGAGAATGACTTTTATACAACCATATTAAATTTAGAGAATGACTTTTATACAACCATATTAAATTTAGAGAATGACTTTTATGCAACCATATTAAATTTAGAGAATGACTTTTATACAACCATATTTAATTTAGAGAATAACTTTTATACAACCATATTAAATTTAAAGAATGACTTTTATACAACCATATTAAATTTAGAGAATGACTTTTATACAACCATATTAAATTTAGAGAATTACTTTTATACAACCATATTAAATTTAGAGAATAACTTTTATACAACCATATTAAATTTAGAGAATGACTTTTAGACAACCATATTTAATTTAGAGAATAACTTTTATTCAACCATATTAAATTTAGAGAATGACATTTATACAACTAAATTTTATTTAGAGAATAACTTTTATACAACCATATTAAATTTAGAGAATGACTTTTATACAACCATATTAAATTTAGAGAATGATTTTTATACAACCATATTAAATTTAGAGAATAACTCTTATACAACCATATTAAATTTAGAGAATAACTCTTATACAACCATATTAAATTTAGAGAATGATTTTTATACAACCATATTAAATTTAGAGAATGACTTTTATACAACCATATTTAATTTAGAGAATGACTTTTATACAACCATATTAAATTTAGAGAATGACTTTTATACAACCATATTTAATTTAGAGAATGACTTTTATACAACCATATTAAATTTAGAGAATAACTCTTATACAACCATATTAAATTTAGAGAATAACTTTTATACAACCATATTAAATTTAGAGAATAACTCTTATACAACCATATTAAATTTAGAGAATGACTTTTATACAACCATATTAAATTTAGAAAATGACTTTTATACAACCATATTTAATTTAGAGAATAACTTTTATACAACCATATTAAATTTAGAGAATAACTCTTATACAACCATATTAAATTTAGAGAATGACTTTTATACAACCATAGTAAATTTAGAGAATGACTTTTATACAACCATAGTAAATTTAGAGAATGACTTTTATACAACCATATTTAATTTAGAGAATAACTCTTATACAACCATATTTAATTTAGAGAATAACTCTTATACAACCATATTTAATTTAGAGAATAACTCTTATACAACCATATTTAATTTAGAGAATAACTCTTATACAACCATATTAGATTTAGAGAATTACTTTTATACAACCATATTAAATTTAGAGAATGACTTTTATGCAACCATATTAAATTTAGAGAATGACTTTTATACAACCATAGTAAATTTAGAGAATGACTTTTATGCAACCATATTAAATTTAGAGAATAACTCTTATACAACCATATTTAATTTAGAGAATAACTCTTATACAACCATATTTAATTTAGAGAATAACTCTTATACAACCATATTAGATTTAGAGAATGACTTTTATGCAACCATATTAAATTTAGAGAATGACTTTTATGCAACCATATTAAATTTAGAGAATGATTTTTATACAACCATATTAAATTTAGAGAATAACTCTTATACAACCATAGTAAATTTAGAGAATTACTTTTATACAACCATATTAAATTTAGAGAATGATTTTTATACAACCATATTAAATTTAGAGAATGACTTTTATACAACCATAGTAAATTTAGAGAATTACTTTTATACAACCATATTAAATTTAGAGAATGACTTTTATACAACCATATTAAATTTAGAGAATGACTTTTATACAACCATATTTAATTTAGAGAATAACTTTTATACAACCATATTAAATTTAGAGAATGACTTTTATACAACCATTTTTAATTTAGAGAATAACTTTTATACAACCATATTAAATTTAGAGAATAACTCTTATACAACCATATTAAATTTAGAGAATGACCTTTATACAACCATAGTAAATTAAGAGAATGACTTTTATACAACCATATTTAATTTAGAGAATAACTTTTATACAACCATATTTAATTTATAGAATGACTTTTATACAACCATATTAAATTTAGAGAATGACTTTTATACAACCATATTTAATTTAGAGAATGACTTTTATACAACCATATTAAATTTAGAGAATAACTCTTATACAACCATATTAAATTTAGAGAATAACTCTTATACAACCATATTAAATTTAGAGAATAACTCTTATACAACCATATTAAATTTAGAGAATGACTTTTATACAACCATATTAAATTTAGAGAATGCCTTTATACAACCATATTTAATTTAGAGAATAACTTTTATACAACCATATTAAATTTAGAGAATAACTCTTATACAACCATATTAAATTTAGAGAATAACTCTTATACAACAATATTAAATTTAGAGAATGATTTTTATACAACCATATTAAATTTAGAGAATGATTTTTATACAACCATATTAAATTTAGAGAATGACTTTTATGCAACCATATTAAATTTAGAGAATGATTTTTATGCAACCATATTAAATTTAGAGAATAACTCTTATACAACCATATTAAATTTAGAGAATGATTTTTATACAACCATATTAAATTTAGAGAATAACTTTTATACAACCATAGTAAATTTAGAGAATGACATTTATACAACCATATTTAATTTAGAGAATGACTTTTATACAACCATATTAAATTTAGAGAATGACTTTTATGCAACCATATTTAATTTAGAGAATAACTCTTATACAACCATATTAAATTTAGAGAATAACTCTTATACAACCATATTAAATTTAGAGAATAACTCTTATACAACCATATTTAATTTAGAGAATAACTTTTATACAACCATATTAGATTTAGAGAATGACTTTTATACAACCATATTAAATTTAGAGAATGATTTTTATGCAACCATATTAAATTTTGAGAATGACTTTTATACAACCATAGTAAATTTAGAGAATTACTTTTATACAACCATATAAAATTTAGAGAATGACTTTTATACAACCATATTAAATTTAGAGAATGACTTTTATACAACCATATTTAATTTAGAGAATAACTTTTATACAACCATATTAAATTTAGAGAATGACTTTTATACAACCATTTTTAATTTAGAGAATAACTTTTATACAACCATATTAAATTTAGAGAATAACTTTTATACAACCATATTAAATTTAGAGAATGACTTTTATACAACCATATTAAATTTAGAGAATAACTTTTATACAACCATATTAAATTTAGAGAATAACTCTTATACAACCATATTAAATTTAGAGAATGACTTTTATACAACCATATTAGATTTAGAGAATTACTTTTATGCAACCATATTAAATTTAGAGAATGACTTTTATACAACCATATTAAATTTAGAGAATGACTTTTATACAACCATATTAAATTTAGAGAATGACTTTTATGCAACCATATTAAATTTAGAGAATGACTTTTATACAACCATATTTAATTTAGAGAATAACTTTTATACAACCATATTAAATTTAAAGAATGACTTTTATACAACCATATTTAATTTAGAGAATGACTTTTATACAACCATATTAAATTTAGAGAATTACTTTTATACAACCATATTAAATTTAGAGAATAACTTTTATACAACCATATTAAATTTAGAGAATGACTTTTAGACAACCATATTTAATTTAGAGAATAACTTTTATTCAACCATATTAAATTTAGAGAATGACATTTATACAACTATATTTAATTTAGAGAATAACTTTTATACAACCATATTAAATTTAGAGAATGACTTTTATACAACCATATTAAATTTAGAGAATGATTTTTATACAACCATATTAAATTTAGAGAATAACTCTTATACAACCATATTAAATTTAGAGAATAACTCTTATACAACCATATTAAATTTAGAGAATGATTTTTATACAACCATATTAAATTTAGAGAATGACTTTTATACAACCATATTTAATTTAGAGAATAACTTTTATACAACCATATTTAATTTAGAGAATGACTTTTATACAACCATATTAAATTTAGAGAATGACTTTTATACAACCATATTTAATTTAGAGAATGACTTTTATACAACCATATTAAATTTAGAGAATAACTCTTATACAACCATATTAAATTTAGAGAATAACTTTTATACAACCATATTAAATTTAGAGAATAACTCTTATACAACCATATTAAATTTAGAGAATGACTTTTATACAACCATATTAAATTTAGAGAATGACTTTTATACAACCATATTTAATTTAGAGAATAACTTTTATACAACCATATTAAATTTAGAGAATAACTCTTATACAACCATATTAAATTTAGAGAATGACTTTTATACAACCATAGTAAATTTAGAGAATGACTTTTATACAACCATAGTAAATTTAGAGAATGACTTTTATACAACCATATTTAATTTAGAGAATAACTCTTATACAACCATATTTAATTTAGAGAATAACTCTTATACAACCATATTTAATTTAGAGAATAACTCTTATACAACCATATTAGATTTAGAGAATTACTTTTATACAACCATATTAAATTTAGAGAATGACTTTTATGCAACCATATTAAATTTAGAGAATGACTTTTATACAACCATAGTAAATTTAGAGAATGACTTTTATGCAACCATATTAAATTTAGAGAATAACTCTTATACAACCATATTTAATTTAGAGAATAACTCTTATACAACCATATTTAATTTAGAGAATAACTCTTATACAACCATATTAGATTTAGAGAATGACTTTTATGCAACCATATTAAATTTAGAGAATGACTTTTATGCAACCATATTAAATTTAGAGAATGATTTTTATACAACCATATTAAATTTAGAGAATAACTCTTATACAACCATAGTAAATTTAGAGAATTACTTTTATACAACCATATTAAATTTAGAGAATTATTTTTATACAACCATATTAAATTTAGAGAATGACTTTTATACAACCATAGTAAATTTAGAGAATTACTTTTATACAACCATATTAAATTTAGAGAATGACTTTTATACAACCATATTAAATTTAGAGAATGACTTTTATACAACCATATTTAATTTAGAGAATAACTTTTATACAACCATATTAAATTTAGAGAATGACTTTTATACAACCATTTTTAATTTAGAGAATAACTTTTATACAACCATATTAAATTTAGAGAATAACTCTTATACAACCATATTAAATTTAGAGAATGACTTTTATACAACCATAGTAAATTTAGAGAATGACTTTTATACAACCATATTAAATTTAGAGAATAACTCTTATACAACCATATTAGATTTAGAGAATGACTTTTATGCAACCATATTAAATTTAGAGAATGACTTTTATACAACCATATTTAATTTAGAGAATGACTTTTATACAACCATATTAAATTTAGAGAATGACTTTTATACAACCATATTAAATTTAGAGAATGACTTTTATGCAACCATATTAAATTTAGAGAATGACTTTTATACAACCATATTAAATTTAGAGAATAACTTTTATACAACCATATTAAATTTAAAGAATGACTTTTATACAACCATATTAAATTTAGAGAATGACTTTTATACAACCATATTAAATTTAGAGAATTACTTTTATACAACCATATTAAATTTAGAGAATAACTTTTATACAACCATATTAAATTTAGAGAATGACTTTTATACAACCATATTTAATTTAGAGAATAACTTTTATACAACCATATTAAATTTAGAGAATGACATTTATACAACTATATTTAATTTAGAGAATAACTTTTATACAACCATATTAAATTTAGAGAATGACTTTTATACAACCATATTAAATTTAGAGAATGATTTTTATACAACCATATTAAATTTAGAGAATAACTCTTATACAACCATATTAAATTTAGAGAATGATTTTTATACAACCATATTAAATTTAGAGAATGACTTTTATACAACCATATTTAATTTAGAGAATAACTTTTATACAACCATATTTAATTTAGAGAATGACTTTTATACAACCATATTAAATTTAGAGAATGACTTTTATACAACCATATTTAATTTAGAGAATGACTTTTATACAACGATATAAAATTTAGAGAATGACTTTTATACAACCATATTAAATTTAGAGAATGACTTTTATACAACCATATTAAATTTAGAGAATGATTTTTATACAACCATATTAAATTTAGAGAATGATTTTTATACAACCATATTAAATTTAGAGAATGACTTTTATACAACCATAGTAAATTTAGAGAATGACTTTCATACAACCATATTAAATTTAGAGAATGACTTTTATACAACGATATAAAATTTAGAGAATGACTTTTATACAACGATATAAAATTTAGAGAATAACTCTTATACAACAATATTAAATTTAGAGAATGACTTTTATACAACGATTTAAAATTTAGAGAATGACTTTTATACAACCATATTAAATTTAGAGAATAACTCTTATACAACAATATTAAATTTAGAGAATGACTTTTATACAACCATATTAAATTTAGAGAATGACTTTTATGCAACCATATTAAATTTAGAGAATGACTTTTATACAACCATATTTAATTTAGAGAATAACTCTTATACAACCATATTAAATTTAGAGAATGACTTTTATACAACCATATTAAATTTAGAGAATGACTTTTATACAACAATATTAAATTTAGAGAATGACTTTTATACAACGATATAAAATTTAGAGAATGACTTTTATACAACCATATTAAATTTAGAGAATAACTCTTATACAACAATATTAAATTTAGAGAATGACTTTTATACAACGATATAAAATTTAGAGAATGACTTTTATACAACCATATTAAATTTAGAGAATAACTTCTATACAACCACATTAAATAAAATGAATAAATAATCAATCTTTTATAGGATGTTCGGGATAAATTTGACACTTTTTCAAAGAGAAAAAAAAGCCATTGCCACTAATTGCATTTTCGGAATTCAAATCACATCTCTTAAACATTCTTTTACCAAGTCTTCAAGTCCAACGTAAACAAATTCTTGATGAGTCGCCCCTTAAGTAATCCAATTCTTTTGGTCAAGATCAAAGTGTAGTATCTGTTCTTCGGATGCTGCACTTCTATTTCTTGTTCTCTTTCAGTGGAGGAGAAATCCTTCACGACTGAGGCAATTTTTATTTTTGTACCTTTTCTCCACGTTAAAAAACGACCCTGGTGTCTAACTCTGTACACTCATTAACCCTTATCTTCGAGTGGCTTCCACGCCTTGATAAGTGGTGATTCCTTTGTAAAAAAAGAAGTAGCTTGCTGCCTTGTCTAGATCGATTTCCATTAAAAAAAAAACGTAAAAATAATATTGTACCATAACCCCTAAACCACCGTAACACAGCACATGGATTTCCGATTAAAATTTCTTTAATTAACCGAGGAATTTCTACAGGCCTCACTAGTATTAAAGTAAACCGGAAAGCTATGACCAGGTAAAGCTAATGTCGTAAGTCTATCTCTTTAGCGTGAGCTAGGTAAAAGTGTCTCCTGACGTCAGAAGTGCATCTCCGTGACGTCATTGTGACGTCACTAAACGCGACGGCAGCAAAAATATCTTTGCCATGGCGCCTCTTTCCCGGCTTTACCTTTAGTGGATGTGTCCACGTTTCCACTTTATAATAGATTCTGCCTGCCTGTCTGTCTGTCTGTCTGTCTGTCGAAGCTAAACGCGTAGATTGAGTGACCGGATGTTATTTCAGCATTGCCGGACTGGCACGTTCAGATTTGAAATATAATTTTCATTAGTCCGGCACGCACAAGTTTGAAAAAGTATTTTTATTGTGGTTATAAAATATTTCAGCTTGAAATAAAATAAAATTTTACTTGCTCTATTCATTTAATTAGTATTTTCGTTGGTCTGTCAGATTAAATCTTTAGAAATAGCATTTTCGTTTGCCTGTCTGGTTTAATTTTAAAATAGAATTTCACTTGGTCTGTTACATTTCGTTATGAAATATTTTCACTTTGTTAAACTTTATTTTAAAATAGAATTTCCGTTGGTCTGTCACGCCTAATTTTCAAATACATTTTCTTTTGTTTGTTAAACTTAATTTTAAAATAGTTTCCGTTGGTCTGCCACGCCTTAATTTTAATTTTTTCCCCCTTTTGTTAAACTTTATTTTAAAATAGAATTTCCGTTGGTCTGTCACGCCTAATTTTGAAATACATTTTCCTTTGTTTGTATAACTTAATTTTAAAATAGTTTCCGTTGGTCTGCCACGCCTTAATTTTATTTTTTTTTCTTTGTTTGTTAAACTTTATTTTAAAATAGAATTTCCGTTGATCTGTCACGCCTAATTTAGAAATATGTTTTATTTGTTTATTAAACTAAATTTTAAAATAGAATTTTCGTTTGTCTGTCACGCTTTATTTTTAAATACTTTTGCATTAGTTTGTTAAGCTTTATTTTCAAATATAATTTCCGTTGATCTGTCACGCCTAATTTTGAAATACTTTTTCCTTTGTTTGCTAAACTTAATTTCAAAATAGAATTTGTTGGTCTGTCACGTCTAAATTTGCAATATTTTTTATTTGTTTGTTAAGCTTAATTTTAAAATAGAATTTTACTTGATCTGTCACGCCTTATTTGAAAAGCTTATTTGCTTTTGATTTTTCTTTTGAAATAGAATATCCGTTGGTCTGTCATACATATTTTAAATAGCATTTTCGTCTGTCAGTCAAGTCAAATTTTAAAATAGAATTGCCATTGGTTAGTCATATCCGTTGATCTATAACATGTAATTTTTAAATATGTTTTATTTGTTTGTTAAACTTAATTTTAAAATAGACTTTCGGTTGGTCTGTCACATCTCATTTTGAAATTTTTTTCCACTTGTTTTTTAAACTTAATTTTTTAATAGAATTTCCGTTGGTCTGTCACGTCTTAATTTGAAATAGAATTTTCGGTATTTTTTTTTAGATTAGGTCCACCTCCACAATTTTCTTTTAAATGACACCTTCTAAATGTTTTCGACTATGCTGAATACGAAAATCGCATTGAAATTTTGCAGAAATAATTAGTTATCGAGATATAAAAAGTTGTATTATGCATTGTATTCTTTGGCGGCCATCTTTTTTACGCGCGTGCAGAGTCAGTCATAGCTGAGTAGATTTGTTTATGGCGCGCGTGCACGCGCGTAAAAAAGATGGCCACCAAAGAATACAATGCATTATACAACTTTTTATATCTCGATAACTAATTATTTCTGAAAAATTTCAATGAGATTTTCGTATTCAGCATGATCGAAAGCCTTTAAAAGTCGTCATTTAAAAGAAAATTGTGGAGGTGGACCTAATCTGAAAATTTACCGAATTTTCGTTTGTCAGTCAAGTTTTTTAACTTGGAGAAAAGGAACAAAAATAATAAGTCTCAAAGATGATCAAAGGATTCCTCCTCCGCTGACAGAGAACAAGAAATTGAAGTGTAGATCTGAAGAAAAGATACTACACTTTGATCTTGACCCGAAGGCCAAGAATATTAGTCAAATTCGTTGGTCTTTCACGTGTAATTTTGAAATATCATTTTTATATATCTGCCAAACTAAATTTGAAAATCGATTTTTTGTTCGTCTTAAGCTTCATCGTGAAACGCACGGCCATCCGAATGGCCGTGCGTTTCACGATGAATATATATCATTTTTATATATCTGTCACGTGTAATTTTGAACTGCCAAACTAAATTTGAAAATCGATTTTTTGTTCGTCTTAAGCTGCATCGTGAAACGCACGGCTATCCGAATGGCCGTGCGTTTCACGATGAATATATATCATTTTTATATATCTGTCACGTGTAATTTTGAACTGCCAAACTAAATTTGAAAATCGATTTTTTGTTCGTCTTAAGCTTCATCGTGAAACGCACGGCCATCCGAATGGCCGTGCGTTTCACGATGAATATATATCATTTTTATATATCTGTCACGTGTAATTTTGAACTGCCAAACTAAATTTGAAAATCGATTTTTTGTTCGTCTTAAGCTTCATCGTGAAACGCACGGCCATCCGAATGGCCGTGCGTTTCACGATGAATATATATCATTTTTATATATCTGTCACGTGTAATTTTGAACTGCCAAACTAAATTTGAAAATCGATTTTTTGTTCGTCTTAAGCTTCATCGTGAAACGCACGGCCATCCGAATGGCCGTGCGTTTCACGATGAATATATATCATTTTTATATATCTGTCACGTGTAATTTTGAACTGCCAAACTAAATTTGAAAATCGATTTTTTGTTCGTCTTAAGCTTCATCGTGAAACGCACGGCCATCCGAATGGCCGTGCGTTTCACGATGAATATATATCATTTTTATATATCTGTCACGTGTAATTTTGAACTGCCAAACTAAATTTGAAAATCGATTTTTTGTTCGTCTTAAGCTTCATCGTGAAACGCACGGCCATCCGAATGGCCGTGCGTTTCACGATGAATATATATCATTTTTATATATCTGTCACGTGTAATTTTGAACTGCCAAACTAAATTTGAAAATCGATTTTTTGTTCGTCTTAAGCTTCATCGTGAAACGCACGGCCATCCGAATGGCCGTGCGTTTCACGATGAATATATATCATTTTTATATATCTGTCACGTGTAATTTTGAACTGCCAAACTAAATTTGAAAATCGATTTTTTGTTCGTCTTAAGCTTCATCGTGAAACGCACGGCCATCCGAATGGCCGTGCGTTTCACGATGAATATATATCATTTTTATATATCTGTCACGTGTAATTTTGAACTGCCAAACTAAATTTGAAAATCGATTTTTTGTTCGTCTTAAGCTTCATCGTGAAACGCACGGCCATCCGAATGGCCGTGCGTTTCACGATGAATATATATCATTTTTATATATCTGTCACGTGTAATTTTGAACTGCCAAACTAAATTTGAAAATCGATTTTTTGTTCGTCTTAATCTTCATCGTGAAACGCACGGCTATCCGAATGGCCGCATCTTAAAAGTTCAATTCCAGCCGATTGCATTTATCTTCATTCGATGGATTTTCGCGCTATTTTCCGATTCACTCGGATTTAACGACTCTTTTCAATTTGACAATCGTATCTAATTGAAGAAGTGGATTACGGGGACGCTAGCGGATGAGGTGAGCGTAGTGGCGGCAAGGTGGGTCCAACATCCGAGCGTTAATTTTCGACCAGACTGGCTAAAGTTGTCGGGATAGATTTAACTTAAGACTTAAGTTGGGTCAAACGCCGGAATGCGGAAGTTGCGCCGATACTGTCTCCGGCACAGTAATAAATTACTCATCGGACGCCGTTCGCTGTTCGCCGCATTAATAGAAAACAGCTTTTTCACACCGGCTTTTCCGTCAATTCAGTACGCACGAACGTGTGTGCGTGTGTGTGTGTGTGTGTGCGCGTTCGCGCGGAGGGGAGCGAGCGGACGATGAGGCGTCTTTAGACGGACGGATAAAGTGCGGTTTTCACGCTCCGGCGTGATTCATAAACCTGCGTCCTTTATTTCCGGAATATAACGCGGGTTAACATTTACTTTAGAACAGGAGTCGGCAACCTCCGTCCCGCAGGTCAAATTCGGCACTAGAGTGAATTTTGTTTGGCCCGCCACATTTACCCAAAGCACAATAAAAATATGAAACATGTTTGTAATTTTTCCTTTCCTTTTTTTTATATTCCTGTGATAAAAAATACGTGATGTTTTTAAATATGATCTATCTATCTATCTATCTGTCTATCTATCTAAAAAGAACGTTGTGTGTGTGCATAAAGGGGTTGATCAGGCGTTTTTAGCCAGACCGATAAAGTGCGGTGCTCACGCTTCGGCGTGATTCATGAGCGCGCGTCCTTTATTTCCGGAACATAATATGAGTAAACATTTTCTTTAGGACATGGAGTCGGAAACATCCGGCCCGCGGGCCAAATTCGGCCCTTGAGTGAATTTTGTTTGGTCCGCCACCTTACTAATGACACAATAAAAATATAAAATATGTTTGTACTTATTCCATTTTTTTTATTTATTTATTCCTGCCATAAAATACGGCAGGGCTCGGAACCCTCCAGCCTGCGGGCCAAATTCGCCCCTTGAGTGAATTTTGTGTGGCTTGCTATCTTAATAAGGACACAATAAAAATATGAAATGTTTGTAATTTTTCCATTTTGTTCCTATATACCTGTAGTAAAATACGTGATATGATTAAATATAATATATTTCTTTATCTGGCTACTATTATACAAAAGGAACTTTGTATGCGTGTACGCGCGCGCGCGTGTGTGTGTGTGTGAGAGAGAGAGAAAGAGAGAGTTCCCTCTGGACTCCGTAACGACTGGCCGATTTTTATGAAATTTCACACAAAAGTGCTTTATGTATCTGGCAGTGTTCTTAGATAGGTATTGTATCAGAATGTCTTCTATAAGTATCGATAATCATAATAATCCAATGAGAGAAAGTTAACACCTTACACAACCTAACAGCACAAGTGCACTCGAGAAGTTTTCTTACCACACAAGCTGAAAGGCCCGGCATATAAAATCAACAGTAGATTCTTTGATAATGACAGGGACGCGTTCAACATGAATGTTTCTATTAAGCACGCAATTGCACCATGATACTTGACTTTTGCATTTTGAACTTAAATTCAATCTATTTTCCCTGCAAAAGCAGAAAGGTCAAGCATATAAAATCAACAGTCGGTTCTTTGATATGACAAGAATGCGTTCTAAATGTTTAGAGCACAGTTAAAGCATGATGCTTGACTTTTGCATTTTAAACGTAAATTCAAGTCATTATATATATATTTTGTGCGAGGACTAATATAGAAAGAGGTTTGTGTCTACTATAAGCTTTTTACGCAAATATTACACAAGTATAAATCATGTAGAATATCTGCATGAATATAATTACATGTAATAGTTAACTAAAGATGATCATCCTACAAAATATAATTGTATTTAGTTTCTAGAGGAATAATATATTCCAAATTGCAGAAATTTACTCATATCTACGCTATTTATAATCAATTCATCAATTCTTGTTAATTACAATTTAAGATTAGCATAAATCCGTATTTGACCCTAATTAGATTAATTTTAGTGAAACTCTTATAAGGCTAAATAATTAATGAGTTATATTTTCCATTCTACAGCTCAGAATTTTAGCTTAAATTGTCACGCTAATAATTATGCGGGGTTGAAATAGACTAGCATATACTGCATCATATGGATACAATTCTGTATAACTTCTTACTTTTTATTAAGCAAATTTCCATTAGATATTACTATGGAAGACTTCCAATATGCATGAATTATTTTTCTTCTTTTGTTTGGTATATATTTATTAGCTTTGCCTATTATTGACCATTTTAATTCACAGTGAATATTATTTTTAACTAATTCCCTAACAAGGAAGTAGGAGGTTAAACAGATTCAGAATTTGATTCCATTTTGAAAGAGCACAAATGGTTTCTATGTCTCTAATAGATTGTTTTTAGTAATTATGTTACCTTTGAATACTATATTTGTAGTTAAATAGTTTCTACTTTTTTTTTTCAATTTTCACCCCAAACAAGGCACAGTGCCACTTTGAAGCAGGGGGCTACTATCAGGGACTTAATTAGCGGGGTCATTATGAAGGGAGATGAGTAGAAAGATGTTTTTTAACATTACACGAACTTCTGCATATCAGTGCAGTTGGGAAAGCAGAATCCCGGAAGGGAGTTCCAAAGACCCGCAGTTCTGGGGAAGAAACTATTGGAGTAAAAGGCTTTCTTGCACCTAGGGATCTCTACTGTAAAGGGATGAGACTTAGTTGCTTGTCGGGTTTGTCTTATTTAGAGTTATGATATCCTATTATAGATGCAGCTAGAGTTTGGTTTAAACAAAGTCCAAGAATGGAGAAAAGCGTATCCCCGTGTGACATACACGAGATGATGGATGTGAAAAATACGGATGATGAGGTAGTGATGGCAGACGATACATCCGACACAGATATGAAGGTGGATAAGCCAACGAGTCCTACGATGCAGCATGAGAGTAACACGACCACCAAGACCACAAATGCGATGACCAACTACACAGAATATTCCTGACAAGTGACCACCAAACAGCGGTGTTTCGGTCATAAGGTGGGGGGTGTATAGAATGAGGATGACCGAAAAAAGTAGAACACCTGTCTTCATCATACGAATACAATTACAGTGCTAGTCTTGGACTTTTAAGTCAACATTACAAACTTGAAGAATTCGCAATAAATACAGTGAACGAGTTCGTCTGAATGACTGTGGACAAATAAATAAGGACAAAAAAAAACTTCTTTTAATTATCTCGCTTGATTGGTTCTTGGTAAGATAAAGTGACGTCACTTGCCTTGTAAAATGAGAAAACGTACTGCTTTGACACGCCATCTTTTCCCTGTATACATAATATGCTGTGTAAGGGGAAAATGGAGATGGCTTACCGCAAAAACGTGCTCATGTCTGTCTGTCTGTCGTGCGGGCTGAGAAGAAAAAATGAAAAGACCCAAGATGGCGACTGTGGTCTTTTATTGCCCACGGTCTCAAACAGTTCTCGATGTTTATTAAACAGGTTAGCTGATTTAATATCTCGAGGAAAGTTTCTATCAATTATATAAAAATATAGTGGAATAAACAAGAAAATATGCTTACTATATGGTGGTGTAAACCATATGGCGAATCACTTCCTATTTTCCTTTTTTATTATTTGTATTAATGCTAATAAAAATTAATTGAGGTAACTTGATTATGTAGTAGAGCTAACATCAATTTAACCGCGTTCAATCTCAATCCCTGCCTTGATAAACACGAGCATGCCTTTTCCACATTCGTCTCGATATTTGACCAAACAAAAAAGTCCAGCAGGTTTAGGTTGGCCGAGGAGGGGGGAGCAGTGAGAGAAATGTTCAAAGTCATAGAACTCCTTCTCAAGCCAAGCTTGTGTCTCTTTGGATTTATGGGCCAGTGTCGAATCCTGCTGCCTATTCTATTCTATTACAAATGCCTTTTTAATTCAAAGTTCAACGTTTTTTTTAAATATATTTTCAAACTGATGCTAACCAATGATTCATTTTTTTTTTTACTAATGCTTATGAAAAGAATCTATCTTTGAATATCCACGGGTTAAGGCTGGCTTTAGTGTTGTGGGAAGTCATGTTGGTGATGTTCTCAACGTATGACCAAAAGAAGTTGTGTAGAGGGGACAGTGAGAGAAAGATACAAAGCGGTAGCACTCCTTCTAAAGTCAAGCCTGTGTCTCTTTTGGACTTGTGGGCTGGCGCCGAGTCCTGCTGCCACTACCAGTGTCTGTCAGCGGCCACAGTGGGGATCACCACACTCCATCCAGGCACATTTTGGTGTTGACTTTCAAGTTGACTTCTAACATGTGAGGTGGCATGGTATGAATCTCATTTGAAAACTATAACCGTGGCCGGGAACTTTGTTTTAATCACCTTGATAGAAGGCTCCTATCGCTTTTGGGATTTATACACAACACAATAGATGGTCTGAAAATAAGAAAAAAGAAAGAAAGAAAACCGGTTTTCATCAAACGGAATCCTGTTGTCTTTTTTAGGGTGACAATTGTATAGTTCCACCCTGTATATGTATATGTGTGTGCGAGTGTGTGTATGTGTATGTATGGGTATATTCGACATAATTATGTTGACACACCGGGTCTCGTTTTAGTAGCGAAGTTAAGCAACATAAAGCCTAGTGGGTGTTTATTTATTTGCTTCCCCACTGAGCAAATTAGGCACAAGGCCGTTTTTTAATGTGGAGATGGAGGGAGGAGGGAGGGAAAGGGGGATCCTGCTCCCGAGAGATGGGAAGTTAAGCAACATAAAGCCTAGTGGGTGACTATCTGGGAATACGAGTCACTGTATGTATGAAGATGTTGACACAACTTATAAAACAATGCGAAAAATGAAGTTGATTTTGAATATATCTGTTATTCTTAGGAATTTTTGATGTCTATGTATAGTTTGCTATCTCGAGCAAAATAATATTTTAGCTACCCTAGGACGGGTATTACACAACACAGGTATGAAACAATTGTACCTTCCATAGGACAGGTAATTTACAGCACGTATATGAAATAATTTTGGCTTCTCTAGAACAGATTAGGGACACATTTAAAATAATTTTACCTACCCTGGGATGGGTAATGTGAACACATATATGAAACACTTTAACGTACTCTCGAAAGGTATTGTACAACAGATATGAACTAATTTCTTTCCATCAACGCTACCATAATTTTTTTTTTACACGGTGGTCACCACATATCAAGGCCCGGAAGCCACTCAGGGATAAGGGTTATTGCAAGTACATCACGTTAGTGAGGAGATTTGATGAAGTGTTTAATTAGGGGGGCGGTTCATTAGGAATTTGTTAACATTAGACTTGAAGACATCCAAGTTGTAGTCCGGAGGGAAGCAGGCAGACGGAACAGAGTTCCACAGGCGTGCAGTTCTAAGAAAGAAGCTTTGCTCATGAAATCCGCGTTTTGATTTAGGCACAGATATAGAGTGGGGGAAATTTTTCACAGTGGATTCAGCTAGACGGGTGTTTTTCGTGAAAGTTTGGCGAGGGGGGACCAGGGATTGGAGTTCAGACGAGCACCTGCCATGAAAATAACGATAAAACAAGGATAGGCTCGCAACGTCTCTTCTGTGGGAGAGGGGTTGCAGGGTAGAGAAAAGGGCATCCCCACTAAACCACGAAGTCTATTTTGTACTCTGTCAAGGCATGATAGGCTGTTTTTGGCAGCTCCTGCCCAGATATGGCAACAGTATTCCATCCTTGGCCGTACTTGGCTTTTATATAGATAGAGAATTGCATCAGTAGTGAGATATCTTCTGGAGCGATAGAAGGATCCCACCATCTTTCCAGCGACCTTGGCAACAGACTTGATGTACGTGTCCCATTTCAGATCAGGAGTAAAGGTCAAACCCAGAAGCTTGTAAAAACACGGGGCCTCACCCAGACGAGAGCCATCCATCACAATTGATGCCAGCTGGGGATCAGAGCGTTGATGATGTAAGGATAGGAGTTTGGTTTTAGATGCATTAAAGGTAACTAGCCACATCTTCCCCCACTGAACCACGCGCTCGAGATCAGAGGAGAGAGAATCCGAGAGAACTTCGTCATTTACAGCCTTTGATGTGTTGCCGTAGATGGTCGTGTCATCAGCATAGATGTCAACGAATGATTTAAGTATGTGTTTAGGGAGGTCATTGATGTAGATCAGGAAGAGAGTTGGGCCGAGGATTGACCCCTGGGGGACTCCAGCATTTATATTGCAGGCCTCCGATTTTTGTCCATCTACGACTACTCTTATGAGCCTATCGGAGAGAAATGATTTAATGATTGAGAAAACATTTCCAGTTATACCGTAGCTGGAAATCTTGTGAAGTAGACCCTTATGCCATACTTTGTCAAAGGCCTTTGATATGTCGAGAGCAATTGACCTAGAAAGGAAGCCTTTGTCAAGAGATTCACTAATCCTGTGGGATATAACCGTCAGCATATCTCGAGCAAAATAATATTTTAGCTACCCTAGGACGGGTATTACACAACACAGGTATGAAACAATTGTACCTTCTATAGGACAGGTAATTTACAGCACGTATATGAAATAATTTTGGCTTCTCTAGAACAGATTAGGGACACATTTAAAATAATTTTACCTACCCTGGGATGGGTAATGTGAACACATATATGAAACACTTTAACGTACTCTCGAAAGGTATTGTACAACAGATATGAACTAATTTCTTTCCATCAACGCTACCATAATTTTTTTTTTTACACGGTGGTCACCACATATCAAGGCCCGGAAGCCACTCAGGGATAAGGGTTATTGCAAGTACAGTACGTTAGTGTGGAGATTTGATGAAGTGTTTACTTAAGGGGGTGGTTCATTAGGAATTTGTTAACATTGGACTTGAAGACATCCAAGTTATAGTCAGGTGGGAAGCAGGCAGACGGATCAGAGTTCCAAAGGCGTGCAGTTCTAAGAAAGAAGCTTTGTTCATGGAATCCACGTTTTGATTTAGGCACAGATATAGAGTGGGGGGAATTTTTCACAGTGGATTCAGTTAAACGGGTGTTTTTCATGAAAGATTGGCGAGGGGGGGACCAGAGATTAGAGTTCAGACGAGCACCTGCCATGGAAATAACGATAAAACAAGGATAGGCTCGCAACATCTCTTCTGTGGGAGAGAGGTTGCAGGGAAGAGAAAAAGGCATTCCCACTAAGCCACGAAGTCTATTTTGTACTCTTTACTTTTGATAAGTGGTAAATAATAATGGCATAGAAAAATACTAGCAATATATGTTTTGTGAAGAACAAAATATGTCATCCTTTATGACATTGTGAAGTTGACTTTGTATTATATTATATATATGAGTTTCTATTATATTATATATATGAGTTTCTATTATATTAAAGCCGTATTTCTGTCTATTTGTTCATATACGTCATATATGATGTCACAAATGATGGCGTCATATATGATGACGTCATATGTTGATGTTTGTTTCTTCACAAAACGTCATACAAGATTTATAGCAGATTACGTCATATATGGTGAGGCTATGGATGACGTCATCGCAAATATATATGGCGTATATTGTTTCGACTTGGAAACGCTGGGTATATACTGCTAGTACATATATATATATATACATACATGCATATACACCGTATATTTGGACTAGTACATATATATACATACATATATACCGTATATTTTCTCTGTAGTGCAATGTAGACTACAAGAAATTGTGGACTAAATAACTGCGGAGGGGGGGGGGGGCATGCGAAGTGATGTGACGTATGAAAAAAAAAACAGACAGACGAGCGCATATCTGTTTTTTTTTTTTTTTTCAAAATCACTTAAATATATAAATTAGTAAATATAAACTTGCAGTTTACTATAACTGGGATTGGATCTGATATTTCGGGAACAACGTCTCTTTTTCAAAAAGAAAAAAACAAAAAATCGTTATATCCACACACACACACACACACACACATATATATATTAGTAATACTGACACAACTTATATTTGCACCTACTGAAAACTTGCCCAAATATCTATTTACTTAATTATACCTACGAAATACACCATAACTTAAAATGTACCTCCAGTTACACCCTGAGTGTACTGCACCTACACCTTCGGAAACATAAATATACAGTGACTGGGCTAAATTTCTTAGCTCAATTCCTAATACCTACTCAAACTATAACGTTATCCTGAACCTAAACTAACATAAAGTTAAAAAAAAAAATGGGAAACCTCAGGTAAGAGTCCTAATCCGCACTAACGCTTTTCTAACAAGCCTCTCCACAAAACCGCTTCCACTGCATGCCCCTAAATCTCTTGGAGGAGTGTAACTATTCATTAGATATATAACCTCTACAAACTAACCCTGTAACATTAACTAACCACGCGGGGTCGCAGAAATACCTGGAGTAGGACCCGGGCGCCGAGCAAACCCTCTCAGGGCTGATGGACCCAGTAGATCTTCCCAGATCATCCATCTAGGAGAAGGAAAATTCTGAAACTAAACCAAAGGGGAGGGAGGCCTTTCTAGTCTTGGACGACAACCTTCCTAGAGCTGGTGACTCAAACAAATTACTGGTCTGCAAACCTAAATTGCTTAAGGAGTAGATATGCTCTGTCTATCGCCGGCTTCTATACTCCTTCTTTTCCTATTAGTCAGGCGCAGAGACACTATCACAAGTGAATCAACAAAACACTTAGTGGTAGATCTTGTTTCTTGTCTATGGCATTGAATGCCGGTCCCCCAATCCCGACACATCCCACCCCTCATAACTGGGCACTTGGGATTGCTTGAGTACCACGCATGCCTGTGCAATTAGATTGGGGTAATCTTCTTCTGATGGGCTGAGGGTACTGGATTGACAGTTCCTGGCTGCTGTTTCAACTGGTAGTACAGGTGCCCTAACTCTTTGGTAGCGCTTAGAGCGGCTGCTCCATTAACAGTTGTATAATATTGGGATGTTTGTAGTGCCATGTCGCGCATGGAAAGGGACCCTGCACTCATCCCCGATGGGCTTTCTCGAGGCCACAATCCTAGTTGAAGAAAGGTCACCAAATGTTCTACTTGAGGCTTGCATTCATTATCATCCGTGGGCTTAGAACTAATTTAGCTGATGTTGAAGACTTTCTCCTAACAAATACCCCCGATATCTTAGCACTAAGCGAGACTAACCTACACTCCTCCATCCCCTCTAACTACTTTAACATGCCTGGCTATCTCCCACTCTGCCGTAAGGATTCTGACAGACATATGCACGGACTTGGAGTCTACATTCGTAACACCCTCCCCCTGACTAGAGAAACAAACCTAGAAACGGACGATCAAGCCTTTATGTGCTTTAGACTAAACATGCAACACAATATTAGCTACTATTATTTTCTCTACCGCTCTCCCTCGACTCAGGACTGCACCATAATAAACAAAGTCTCCGACAGCATAGACACAGCAATCTTCCTCGACACTAGCGCACAAGTACATGTATTTGGTGACTTTAATGTCCACCACAAAAGCTGGCTTGGATTCTCTACTCACACAGATGCAGCGGGCAGCACAACACATAGTTTTGCTATATCTCACTCCCTATCACAAATGGTTACGTTTCCAACCCGTTTCCCTGACCAGCAAAAACAACAAGCATCACTTCTAGATCTGTTTCTGACGACAGTTCCCGAGGATTGTACAACACATGCTGACATCCCACTCGGGAACGCTGACCATGCAGTGATAATGGTAGAAATCGCCCTAAATTCTAGACCCAAAACTGAGGAGCCAGTGCTCAAAACGAAATTTTATAAAAAGGCTGACTGGGAAACCATCAGAGATCTTATCAGAGATGCCCCATGGGGAAATATTTTTCTCTTCCTGCTGAACAGTGCGCAAATGTGACCACTGAATGGTTCAAAACAGCAATTGAAGCACATGTTCCCATGCGGAAATGTTATAGCAAGGCCCACTCTCCCCAATGGTTTACTTCGACTTGCGCAACTGCCATTGCTCAAAGGCAGCATGCATACCACAGATTTAACCAACATAAGTCCAGTTCAAACAAACAGAAGTATATAGAAGCTAGAAGTAACGTTAAGAAAAGAATAGCGACAGCAAAGAGAGAATTTATGGAAACCATTAAAAAACGCATCAAAGCACAAAAATTAGGAAATCATGACTTCTGGAAAATCTACAACAGTGTAGTAAATAATGGGCAATCGACAATTCCCCCGCTAACCAACAATCACAAGGTTGTTTGCTCAGCAAGCGACAAGGCTAAAATGCTTGCCAGCCGGTTTGCCTCCCACTCAACACTGGACCCTACCAACCACCCCCTACCTGACTTTCCTTTGTGGACAAACGCCACGCTAGACGATCTAAAAATCACCCCTGCTCAGGTGCATGCTATCATAAAAAACCTTGACACTTCAAAAGCATGTGGACCTGATCTCATCCCAGCTATGCTATTAAAAAAGTGCTCAGCCGAAGTAGCTCCAGTTCTCTCCAAACTCTACAACAAATGCCTCAATGAATCATGCTTTCCGGGCAGTTGGAAAACTGCTTCTGTGGTACCAATATTCAAGAATTCTGGCGAAAGAACTGGCCCATCAAATTATCGCCCCATTAGCCTCCTCCCACTTTTCGCCAAAATATTTGAGACCATAATTAACCATGCTCTAGTCCGGCACCTTACAGATGCTAAACTTCTGACTGACAAACGATATGGATTTAGACATGCCCGTTCCACAGCTGACATCCTCACTGTAATCTCTGAACGCATATACCATTCACTGGACAAAGTGGGGAAGGGCAGAGCTGTAGCTCTAGATATATCTAAGGCTTTTGACAGGGTATGGCATGAGGGTCTCCTCAGGAAAATCAGATCATACGGTATCACTGGTAGAATACTTAACATAATTAAATCTTTCTTAGATAAGAGAAAAATCCAGGTTATCCTTGACGGCCGTATGTCTAAACAGTGTGATATAAATGCAGGAGTGCCTCAGGGGTCTATCCTTGGACCTCTATTGTTCCTAATATTTATTAATGACCTCCCCGACAAAACTGCCTCTGAGATGGGTATATATGCTGATGACACCACACTCTATAACAGGCATGACAGGAAAACAAATGAACACATATCTAAAGAAATGGCAAAAACACCAGAGGATGACCTCCGATCTGTAGTTGAATGGAGACATAAATGGATGGTCACATTCAATGCTGCCAAGACTAAACTGGTTTCCTTCAATAATTACAAGAAACCTTCTCTGCCACCAATAGCAATGGCCAGTGACTCCCTGTCTGAGAGTACATCTTTCAAACTCCTTGGCCTAACGTTCACAGGAAACATGAGTTGGAACAATTATATTGAAAACATTGCCAGTGCCGCTGCGAAAAAGGTAGGCTCTCTCTACCGTGCTAGAAAACTGCTGACATCTGAAAGTTTCCTGTACCTCTATAAGACCACCATTCGACCATGTATGGAGTATTGTTTGCCACATTTGGGCCGGTGCACTCCCCAAAACAGCAAACAAATATATATATATATATATATATATATATATATATATATATATATATATATATATATATATATATATATATTGCTGGAAGGATTCATCCAATACATCCATATATATCTATATCTATCTATATATATATATATATATATATATATATATATATATATATATATTGCTGGTAGGATTCATCCAATTAGCATATGTGGAGTGTCAACCATATAAATATGGTTGGTACCGAAATGACAAGAGACTCAACGAAGCGCTCAACGAGAGACTCAGAGAAACAACGAAATCGAGAGTCAACAACTACCCAGCCAACTCCTTCTCCAGGGACGGTCCTCCCATGACTATACCAATGGACTATATGTAAATATTGTATATATTTTTTGATTTCAATACATCTGTTCCACTTTAATTTTGTGTTGTAGTTATTTATTGCATGCGTTCCGTCGGGTTTCAACAATGGCGACGAGGTACGACGTAACAATATAGAGAAAAATTTATAACGAGAGACTTAAACAATGGGACGAATTATTGAAGAACCCAGGCGCAATAGAAAAATTATTAATTAAAAGCCGCTACCTTAAAAAATGCGTTCAAGGAGTATAATGGATACAGAAAACATTATTGCAGCATTAAGAATTGATTATATAATGTTATTACAATAGAAAAATGCGAGCATGAAAAGTAATATGGTTAAGCTTAAGCATGGAAAAGTAAAGGACTAGTTGTTAAAACTGGAAAAGAAAAGGACAAGATATTCTAGCAACAAATATAATAAATTTATAACTTAAAATATTGCAGCATTAAGAAATGATTATATAGTGTTATTACAATAGAAAAATGCGAGCATGAAAAGTAATATGGTTAAGCTTAAACATGGAAAAGTAAAGGACTAGTTGTTAAAACTGGAAAAGAAAAGGACAAGATATTCTAGCAACAAATATAATAAATTTATAACTTAAAATATTGCAGCATTAAGAATTGATTATATAATGTTATTGCAATAGAAAAATGCGAGCATGAAAAGTAATATGGTTATGCTTAAGCATGGAAAAGTAAAGGACTAGTTGTTAAAACTGGAAAAGAAAAGGACAAGATATTCTAGCAACAAATATAATAAATTTATAACTTAAAATATTGCAGCATTAAGAATTGATTATATAATGTTATTACAATAGAAAAATGCGAGCATGAAAAGTAATATGGTTAAGCTTAAACATGGAAAAGTAAAGGACTAGTTGTTAAAACTGGAAAAGAAAAGGACAAGATATTCTAGTAAAAAATATAAATTTATAACTTAAAATATTGCAGCATTAAGAATTGATTATATAATGTTATTACAATAGAAAAATGCGA
>NC_136527.1:18588456-18600956 GCF_053919585.1 Euprymna scolopes | reverse complement strand
ATTAGCAAAATGCGGGATCGGATTTTGCATACAAAAGTATTTGATGAAACAACAAGTAAGTCAAAGATCTTACTTGATAACAAAAAGAAAAGAAGAAAAAACGTGAATGGATAGGTATTTCACACGGTTAATGGTAGCCGAATTGATTAGGTCTTCACTAATCGAGCCAGAGATGTCTCGTGTTGCGGGGTTCGAATCGTTCGACTGGTATTAATCGTGACACCCTGTACTGAAGATTCGCGAAAGGATGAAACACTAGTGTCTGTAGGTATTTAATTATTATAGTAAAAAAAATAATTATATATATGGAGAAAATACAAAAAAAGACGATTAAGCAGAAACGCTCCAGGCTGTTAAACAATGCCCACACACACACACACACACACACACACACACACACACACACATATATATATATATATATATATATATACACACACACACACATATATATATATATATATATATATATATATATATATATATATATATATATATATATACATACAGAGTAAGTTATGAAAAAATATATGGCAATTAATCTACAGGGAATATTGTTCTGAAGTTCGATTCGTAGAAACAGTCAAGCTATGCTGACGAGAGGTAGTTACTTTGAAACATGCATGTACGTAGATTACTGTTTTAAAAATAATAAAAATAAATAAAATGTTATATACGCCCCAATAAATTATAAGTGACTTTCTAAGTAAAGAAAAAATAACTTCGAGGCGAAGCCACTATTTAACCGTATTTATCGTTAAAAAACAAAGTCAAATTATATATATATATATATATATATATATATATATATATATATATATATATATATTGAGTAAAATGATTCATAATTCATAATTAAAAATCGGTTTCAAAAGTGAGAACAAACAAAATCAATAAATTGTACGATCGTTTCGGAAACGATATTTTTTTATTATTGGACAATAATTTTATCATTTGATTTTATAAAACAAAGTCCCCTCGTCAGCAAAAGAGTGGGTGGGGGTTTAAAGACGCCAAAAATAAAACTAGCATTTTTTAAGTAAGGCAGATATATCTTTTAATCGCCTGCCTTTAAAGCCCAATCCAATCAATACGAAATTTTCGCCGATTATTAAGTGAAGAATGAACTTTATAATAGTCTACCTTTTTTTTCATAGTCGATATATATATATATATATATATATATATATATATATATATATATATATATATATACAGCCTTTGAGACTTTACACGACCGATCGCCACAGTCGATTGAAAATTTCTTGGGCCGACTAAAAGTCGTAAATCACTCGCCTGCCAGTCGATAACATTTCTTTAAATAAAGAAACGGGAAAAACTCATTTATTTTACGACTGTCAAATATGCGGTGACTTAGAATCACCTATGTCTCATCATTTGTGAATTCTTTCATCTCTAGCTGTGAGACCGTTGGAATATCGTATTTAAAAAAGAGTGGTCACGCTAAAGGTAAACAAGAGGTCAAATTTACACATTCGGCATGTAGGCAAAATGTCGCCTTCATTTAGCTATCGGATTTTGAAAATCATTTTTAAAAAAAATTCCTCTACGCTACAACTACATACACTTCATACTTACAAAAGTAAAGACGAACATTTGAAAGAGGAAAAAAACGCATCGTTCCGTCAAGCATGCACCTAAAATTAAATTATACAACAAGTAAGTAATCATATTTTTCTCAATTATATAAATTCAGATATTTGCATGCTCTTTTTTGCGCAACTTTCAAAAAATCATCGATACCCAATTTTAAAAATAATATTCTAAATTTTAGAATGTTGTTTCGAGGTGAATTCTTTGTTTTAATAGAAACAAAAGAGACCGATTTCTGTTCTATATCAAAGTTTTTTTTCCATAAATTACAAAGAAAAATTGACCGTTTAAATTTTAAAAAGATATTAAACCATGCCGATTTTTAAGTAATCTAGTTCATTTCAGCTAACTGGTATATATTTTTTTTTTTTTATTTATTTTATTTTTATTTTTTTTTATATCGGAGATTTCGGGCCACGGAGATTTCGTAACACTTTTTTTCAACACCCACGGTTTAGGCTGGACATTTTAATTTTTGTATGAAATTTTACGACATAATTTGGGTATCGGAATAATAGTTTGTTAATATTTTTATTAAGAATAAAGAAGAAAAAAAAACTTTAATTGAATGATTTTTCGATCAACACATTTTTTTCAAGTCCTGCACGAGCAGTGGACCATTGGTTCGCCAAAAAGAATCGACAGTTTAAAAAATTGCGCTTTGAAAATCAAAACGATATCACACAAAAATAATTTGAGACTGATTGGGAAAATGAATCCAATTTCAGCGATTCTTCATCGTCGTCGATTGAATAAATTTCACGATTTTACTAATTAATCCAAAGTTTTCGCTTCAGTTTTGTTTATTCCAGAGACGATAGAAATGTATCAAGATATAAACAAATCTGGACACGAATTATAAAAATGTAAACACATAAAAATATCAAGATCGCTGATTTATCAGTGTCAGAAATTTCGTGAAAACTATTGAATAATTCCACCCGCTATCTTTCGAAGCTTATAACTCCTCGAAAAATGTAATTCAAGCCCTAATTTCTTTTTTCAGTTAAAGGAGCCAGGACAAAGGTTTCATTAAAAAAAAATAAAAAAAAACAACGTGTTTTTTTTAAAAATAAAAAGGTTTTAAACTTCGGACTTTACAGGTAAATTTAAAAAAAAACACTACTTTTTTTTTTGCTTTAAATTTGAATATATTATTTATTGATCCTTTATCTCCAATTTGTGATATACAAAACTTTGGTGAGTAAATTAATTATTTACTTTTTATAGACATTTGAAAATGGGGGGGGCGTGAATTAAAAAAAATCGTTTGTCTAAAATATTATATTCGGTTTATTGGAAAGAGCATAAAATTTCAAATTGAACCTGAAAATATCGTAAAAATAGAATTAATAGAAAAATTTTGATGAATTTTTAAAGTTTAAAAATTGAAAAATACTGAACTCGTAACATTCAATTAATTTCATTACTATTTTTTTTAAATATTTCTCTTACCTTTTATACAACTTTAATAGTTTATTTTGGAAGTATAATCCATAAAGAAAATAAACAACCCACTTTTAAAAGAGAAATTACGAGTTTTTTATATTTTATTTGCAGTTTCGTGTTAGGGGTGTCAGAAATTCCTACAAAAATTCTGATACACCTACCGCTGATTATTAGTAACATGTTATACATGATATAATATTTCGACTTGCCTTGTAAAAAATAAAAATATAGAATAAATGTATAAAAAACCTTTATTGTTTCATTAACAAAGCTATTTAATTACTAGGTTAATCTATATAAATTTCGCTGAAATGTTCAATGCTATATGATGCTAAATGTCCATTTTTATTATGATCTCGCTTCGAGTTTTGTTCAGTAATTATTGTAAGTAACTATTTCTGATTCTTTTGAGCTGCTGGGATGATTATGTGTTTCAGGATATTTTCAATTAGAGACTTCATTTTTTTTTTTACACAGTGATCACCACTTATCAAGGCCCGGAAGCCACTCAAGGATAAGGGTTATTGGGAGTACATTACGTTAGTGTGGAGATTTGATGAAGTGTTTAATCAAGGGGGCAGTTCATTAGGAATTTGTTAACATTGGACTTAAGACATCCAAGTTGTAGTCCGGAGGGAAGCAGGCAGACGGAACAGAGTTCCACAGGCGTGCAGTTCTAAGAAAGAAGCTTTGTTCATGGAATCCGCGTTTTGATTTAAGCAGACGGGTGTTTAGCTAGACGGGTGTTTTTCGTGAAAGATTGGCGAGAGGGGACCAGAGATTGGAGTTCAGACGAGCACCTGCCATGGAAATAACGATAAAACAAGGATCGCAACGTCTCTTCTGTGGGAGAGAGGTTGCAGGGTAGAGAAAAGGGCATCCCCCACTAAGCCACGAAGTCTATTTTGTACTCTGTCAAGGCAGGATAGGCTTTTTGGCCGCTCCTGCCCAGATATGGCAACAGTATTCCATCCATATTGAAATGTTTTAATGAAAAAATGAATCTAATATTTGTTTTGAATTTTAAAATACATTTATTTCAAGGGTGTAATTTTACATTATGTTTTCTTTGTGTATAAAGTTAGATATATTCGTTTTCTAACGGTACCAATAAACACAGTCTTGAATTATTTATATTTCAATTGTCATTTTGATACTACGTATCAGCATCCGAAGAAATGATTCTTATTTCTATGGAACAATAATATGAATGATGCTATATAAAGAAATGGTGTTGTATTTTAACATTTTGTTGAATATTTACATTCAAGGTTAGGAAGAGTCCATTCAATGACGTTCTACAAGGGTCGTTCCAAAGTAAGTCTTACTATTTTTTAAAACTTAAAGTAAATAGGTTGAAGAGCTACGAGGACGGAAGTGGCACCATTAAACTAAGAGTCCTTTTATGCTCAATAATTTTTGTTGACATAGTTACTACCATTCTCATCACATTTTGCCAGCCTCTTCGATGCCTCAGTCGCAAAAGTCTAGGGCGCGCTTTGTCATTTACATCTCTACTTCTGACGCGTGTCCAGGACAGGGGTTGCTTTCTTAGAGTCTGACACCATCAATATCTGCAACAGAGAGATGAAACTCTCAGGTCATGAATGCATTCATTTTACAATGCAATTTGAAATCTTTGTGTATAAAGTTAGATATATTCGTTTTCTAACGGTACCTATAAACATAGTCTTGAATTATTTATATTTCAATTATCATTTAGATACTACGTATCAGCATCCGAAGAAATGATTCTCATTTCTATGGAACAATAATATGAATGATGCTATATAAAGAAACTGGTGTTGTATTTTAACGTTTTGTTGAATATTTACTGAAATGTTTGTAGTAATAAAATAGTTGATTTACAAGAGTTAAACAAATATTTTATTGTTAGATTTTTTTTCAACACGGTAATTTCTTGAATTGTAAAATTATTTACTGACTGAAACAAAGATAAAGAGTAAAAATATTTGGGGGCGAGTAAATTTTCCCTCACACTCGCCCGGCGGTCGAGTGATGTTTTTTTTTCCAAATCTTAAAGGCTATATATATATATATATATATATATATATATATATATATATATATATATATATATATATATATATGTATGTATATATATATATATATGTATGTATATATATATATATATATATATATGTATGTATATATATATGTATATATATATATATATGCATTTGTCTGTCGTTTGCGCGGTCGGATTTCAACCCTGGCTTGAGGTAGTTGCCTGTCTAGCCGCACTGATGACCTGTGAAACAGCGAAACAGTACTGTATGTGGATGCCTATAATGCTCCTCATCTTGAGTTGAGCATATTGGGAAGTGATACACAATATACCATTAGCGTATAAAGCGATGCTCTTTGTGTAAACAAATCGAGCTTAGGTATTTCGGATGATGTCAAAACATCGTTGATTCACGACTCGCACAGCAGCCACCGATTAGCGTAATTGTAACTGTCGTATAGGCGGTCGGGTTTCAATCATGGCTTGAGGTACTTGCCTATCTAGCCGCACTGATGAGCTGTGAAACAGCGAAACAGTACTGTATGTAGATGAGTAGATGAGCCCCCCCTTTTTTAAAATTCATCATTCAATAAGATAAAAAGCTATAGCAAACATCTAAATGAATATTTTAACCATAGTTCCTGATTTCAAAAAGCGAAAAATTAAAGGTAAATATCTCTATATATTTTTAAAGCAAATTTATTATGTAAATTCATATCTATATTTTTCTCTACTTATTTCTATCTCTAACCCATATTAATTTTCTTATAAATTTTAAATCCAGACCTTTTATTTCAATTTTTTTCAGATTCATCTGCCTTACTTTTAATGCTAGGTTTATTTATGATGTCTTTTAAATTCAATAAAAACCCTTCAAAATTTGCTGACAAGGAGACCTTGCTTATTAAAAAACTATATGTAATTATTGTACATAACTTGATGTATACCACAATAAAAAGCATTGTTTTCCGAAACGATCGTACAGATAATTGATTTTGTTATTGTTCCTTCTTATGAAACGGATTTTTAATTTAATTATAATTTGATTTTTAAATTTTAAATTATCAATCACATTACTTAATATTGAATTAGCTCTAGGACATTTAACTATCGAGCTTATTATATATCTAAATTACAACGAGCAATATACCAGTACAAAATATTTGAAAATGTTTCACGTGCACAGTGTGACGCAGTTCTATTTCAGAGAAACGGAAAATTGATGTTGGAAATTCAAAAAGGAGGGGGGGCTGGCGCTGTTAAAGAGAAGGAAATTTTAGTGACGTCATATAGTCGTTAATTTAATTTCAAATATTTTGTACTGGTATATTTTTTGGTTTCTTAATCTCATTCATCCAGAAGAAGTCTCGAAATAAAGACGAAACGTTGATGAACACATAATACGGTTTGTTCCTTTTTATTTTCTCTATTTTGTCTGAATACTATTTCCATTATTTTCATCATATATATATATATATATATATATATATATATATATATATATATATATATATATATATATATATATATATATATATATATATTGTTTTTTGGGGGGTTTTTTTCTCAACCTCGTTAATAACTTGACACACTGCAATCAACAGATATTTCTGTCTTCTGTCATAGTTTCGTTAATACTGCTTTAAATACTTTTATTTTCTGAATGTAAATGTGAATAAGTGAATAGGATTGCAAGCACTTTCTCAAAGTTTCACTCGTCCCTTAAATATTTAAAAAAATAAATGTAAAGTCGTTAATAAGTTGATACGAAGTGTAATCGTTATATATATATATATATATATATATATATATATATATATATATATATATATATATATATATATATATACGTTTTATTTTTTATTACCTTTCTGTTAAGTTACATTATTGTTTCAGCTACCCGGCCGTTTTTTGGCGGTCTGTAGCTTCCTCAGATTTTACAGAAAACCTTTATTTGATCTACAACAGTATTGAGCACTTTCTTCAGTTTTTATTAATTACCATTTATATATATATATATATATATATATATATATGTAGAAATGGTATACATACACATACATACGCTAGTACATACATACATACATACATACACACACACACACATATGCATATATAGAATGATGGCAGATCAATTATTACATGCTTCCAGCATTTCAGAGCTACACGCGTGACAATTTTTCCATCGCCACGGACAATTTTTTATAGACGAATGCCTGAGGCAGAATCTATACAAAGTTTATTTTACAGACTTTTAGCTTTGTACAACAGCTAAGTCTCTCTCTCGGTTCAAAATGTAGAGATCCAGCAACAAACATGAGCAAGATAGCCAGCAACAAGTAAAACTGCAGACCAGTTTAATGCGGGTACTGGTCTCCCGCTATATGTTTTTTTTTTAAATCAGAGATTTGTTTCACCCAGAGGGGTTGCCTTAACAAGGCTTTTGTGAGTCTTCTATCCCCACACTCACCACACACACACACACGTCGAAATATACACGTACACATACAAGCATGCATACAAACAGATGCACACAAACATACATACGCAAGAACACACACAAACACACATGACAACATGCACATACACATATACATGCATACATACACGCATGTACGTACATATGCACACACACGTACACATACACGTACATGTAGAATATACATGAAGGAGCATTCATGATGACGATGATGATGGTTGTTACGAATAGGGGAATACAACATGGATACAGAGCACATAGAATAGAGAGACGTTCGCTTGTTTTGCAGCTTTTAAATTGAACATAAAACAGGGGAGGGTAGAGCGGTGGCCCTCGATATATCTAAGGCTTTTTACAGGGTATGGCACGATGGTCTTCTAAGGAGAATTAGATCATATGGAATCACTGGAATAATTCATAATATAATTAAATCCTTCTTAAGTAATAGAAAAATCAAAGTTGTCCTCGACGGTCGTACATCCAAACAATACGACATAAATGCGAGAGTACCTCAGGGGTCTATCCTTGGACCTCTATTATTCCTGATATTAATAAACGACCTCCCTGATAAAATTGTTTCGGAGATGGGTATATTTGCCGATGACACCACTCTCTATAACAGATATGAGGGGAAAACAAATGAACACATATCCAAGGAAATGGCAGAAACACTAGAGGACTACCTCCAATCCGTAGTGGAATGGGGACAAAAATGGTTGGTCACATTCAATGCTGCTAAGACTAAGCTTGTTTCCTTCAATAACTACAAGAAACCTTCTCTACCACCAATAGCAATGGCCAAGAACACATTACCCGAAAGTACTTCTTTTAAACTCCTCGGCCTAACGTTTACAGGGAATATGAACTAGAATAGATACATTGAGAGCATTGCCAAGGCTGCTGCAAGGAAGGTTGGCTCCCTCTACCGTGCTAGAAAACTACTTACGCCTGACAGTATCCTATACCTCTATAAGGCAACCATTCGCCCATGTATGGAGTACTGTTGTCACATCTGGGCTGGTGCATCTGCTTCTTGTCTATCGCTCCTGGACAGGGTTCAAAAGAGAGTCGCCAACCTGATAGGTCCTGAACTGTCATCTAGGCTTCAGCCTCTGTCCCATCGACGAGATGTTGCATCCCTCTGCCTGTTCTACAAATACTTCAATGGTGAATGCTCTGACGAACTGCAAACACTTGTACCTCCCCGACGTAACTACCCCCGACAAACCCGACAAGCTACTAAGTCTCATCCCTTTACAGTAGAGATCCCTAAGTGCAAGAAAGTCTTTTACTCCAATAGTTTCTTCCCCAGAACTGCGGGTCTTTGGAACTCCCTTCCGGGATTCTGCTTTCCCAACTGCAACGATATGCAGAAGTTCAAGTGTAATGTCAACAAACATCTTTCTACTCATCTCCCTTCATAATGACACCACTAATTAAGTCCCTGATAGTAGCCCCTGCTTCAAAGTGGCACTGTGCCTTGTTTGGGGTGAAAATTGAAAAAAAAATAAATAAATAAAAAAAATAACGGCATAAATCCTCAACGTTCATTACATACACACATACATATCTATAATATAAAGCTGAACGTCTGTGTGTGTGTGTGTGTGTGTGTGTGTGTGTGTGTGTGTGTGTGGTCACGAATAGGCTCCTATATGGTTGACTATTTAAAAAAACTGATTACATATAATGATAGAAGATGTATCGCGGATCAGGAATGGGTATGTTTGATCTGGCAGAATGGTGGCTATAAAGCTGAATGTGTGTGTGTGTGTGTGTGTGTGTGTGTGTGTGTGTGTGGTCACGAATAGGCTCCTATATGGTTGACTATTTAAAAAAACTGATTACATATAATGATAGAAGATTTATCGCGGATCAGGAATGGGTATGTTTGATCTGGCAGAATGGTGGCTATAAAGCTGAATGTGTGTGTGTGTGTGTGTGTGTGTGTGTGTGTGTGTGTGTGTGTGTGTGTGTGTGTTATCACGAATAGGCTCCTATATGGTTGAATATTTTAAAAAGCTGATTACATATAAGGATAGAAGATGTATCGAGGATCAGGGATGGGTATGTTTGATCTGGCAGAACGGTGGTTCATTAAAATTGTGGGGTTTGCGTTCGCGCCTGGCCCCCAAAGTATGGAAATAAAAAATGAAAAAAAAAAAAAAACGTTTACAAGTGTTTTTTATATAGATGTACATAAGAATACTTTGATAAGTATGTTTTAACTTAAATAAGGATGGTATAATAAAATTGTGGGGTCTGCATTCGCGCCTGTACTCCATGGAAATATGGCACAAACTTTAACAAAGACTTTTCATATCTATTTGCGTAAGTATACTTTGATAATTATGTTTCAGTTTGAAAAAATATGGTATAATAAAATTATTGGGTGTTCATTCGCGCCTGGCCTCCAAAATAAGAACGTTACTTGTTATCGTGTCAAAAGAAGGAAAAAATCCTGCTCACGTGATTACGTGTCTTTTTAAAAACATTTACATAACCTTTTTATTTTATTTATATATCTGTTTGAGCTTTTTTTTTTGTCAGTGTACTAGAAGGAATTCAGTTGATTACAACCCTTTCTGCGTGTTCTTTACATTATAATAGTACAACCCTGAATCCGACGGCGCAATGCTGTAAAACTGAAACGAAGCTGTTCTGCTTGAAAAGGGCGCCATTTTCTTCTTATTCATATTTATATAGATTCTTTGCTTTAAAAAACTAATTGTTTTTTCTTTGTTTTTCGATATTTCGTTGATATTATTTAGTAAGAGTGTTTAGCAAAAAAGCCAACAAACCACTACCCGAAAAAATAAATATACAAGAAATAAATGTTACCATAGTCAATAAAAGTCCAGTTCATGTTTTTTTGTTTTGAAATAGTTTTTAATATTCTTTACTTTCAGCGAACCGAAATGAAAACGAAATTTGAGGTGATAACTACTTAAATGAATGTTTATATAAACTACACATGCAATAATCGAATATTCTTCAAGCACATAACAACGGAAAACATTAAAATATGTTTAGAAATATTCCTTACGTTGACGGAACTCTTAAATTATTAACACAGAATGGTCAGGTGTCCCTCCTTCAAATTGAAAACGGGGCTCTCCATTTCCAAGTCGCTACCATTTTGATTTTTTGTTAAACCGGTTCGTGAATTAAAAAAAAAATTTTTTACAAACTACTTAAAAATACAAACCAATGAACTTTTCTACCATAAAAGTAACTTTTATTTACTATGGTAACATTTATTTCTTGTATATTTATATTATTATATATATAAAATTTTCTCTTTGTACAGAAACATCATTTTATTGGTCACTCTTGGCTACGAATGGAAACAAAGTTGATATCAAAAAATATATTTTCGCGAAAATTATCTTTACTTTCATCATATTTTGCTTAGGATTAAATTTTTTAGTATGAAAACCTATCTCTTTACATAACCTATCATACTTTCATCAATCACAGTCCATTTTCTGTAGGCTGTTTTTGAACCCAGTCAATAACGGATACTTGTACTAGTATATATATATATATATATATAAGTAAATTAAAAAACAATCCCTACATTTATTTCTACAATATGCCTGAAGATGATAGAAGTACTTCTGTCGAAAGCGCTCGCGATTATCCATCCAACATATACAATTTCAAGAAAAACACAAAAAGGATTATTCGGAGATTGGAGAAGATAAAAAGGAAAATTGTAAAACAGAATAACTCCGTGCTATTCGATAATATTTGTCTAAATGAGAAAATGCTGCCAAAATATACACAATATATACATATATATATATATATATATATATATATATATATATATATATATATATATATATTAGTGATGGGACGATTCCAATACAAAATCGAAGGAGAGGGGGGAAGAAGACACCAAATTTTAACCAGATTATTGAAGTAAATATGGAAAAGAAAAGGACAAGATATTCTAGTAAAAAATATAATAAATTTATAACTTAAAATATTGCAGCATTAACAATTGATTATATAATGTTATAAATTAAATAAAAAAAAGTATATATAGGTTAGGAACCATTTGTAAGGGAGTGTTTCCATTTTTTTTTTTTTTTTTTTTTTTTCAAAACCGTAAGGAGGCCTCTCGGTGCTCAAACCATCTTTGATAAGAATATTTTTTTAATATAAGACATCATTGGTATTTGTAACCATTTTTTTTAAATCTAGTATATATATATATATATATATATATATATATATATATGTGTGTGTGGGGGGTGAGGTCAACATAGTCTGAAAATACAACAGCAGACAAAACACACTCAATAGGAGAAAGTGTTTTTGTTATGGCTGAAATGGCGCGCGTCTGGAGTGAGCGGCTCGCGGGTGACGTCAGTGATGACGTCAGCATTATTGAATAAAGCTTTGTCGGCGAGATTCTTTCTTATCTTCTAAAAGAATTTTTTTTTTTACGTTGCTTTCTTTGACGTTTGTGTTGTGCTCGGGAACAAAACATATACAGAATAAAGGAATTATGGATATTGGAGAAGAAGAAGAAGAAGAAGAAGAAGAAGAAGAAGAAGAAGAAGAAGAAGAAGAAGAAGAAGAAGAAGAAGAAGAAAATGGGAGAAGTAGGAGGGATGGGGAGAAGTAGGAAGAAGGGAGGAGAAGAATGTGGGGAATTTGGAAGAAGTGGAGAAGTCCAAAGAAGATGGCCCAGTAAGAAGGAGAGGAGGAGAAAGGGGGAGAAGTCAGAAGAAGAGGAAGAGGAGGATAATGAGGAGAGGTCAGATGAAAAAAATAGGAGAAGAAGGGAGAGAAATAAGAAGAAGGGGGATAAGAAAAAAGGAGGAGAAGTAAGAGAAAGAGGGGTAAGAGGAGGAGAATTGAGGAGAAGTCAGCAGAAGCGGAGGAGGAGGAGGAGGAGGAGGGGGAGAAGGGAGA
>NC_136527.1:18575956-18585956 GCF_053919585.1 Euprymna scolopes | reverse complement strand
TCTCTCTCTCTCTGGGCCAGTCCACTACACCCTGCTGCAAGGTGCGCAATTGACTCTGAGGTCTTACCACAAATCCTGCATTCTGTAGCAACTTCTCATAGAACCACATTTTTAAACAATCGTGTTCCTAATACCTGCTCTTGTGCTGCACAAACAAACGCTTCAGTACTCTTAGCCAGATACCCAACTTTAAGCCATTGCTATGATCTTTCATCAGCCACTTCTGCTATATCCTGGAAGAACCTTCCATGCATAATAATAATAATAATAATAATAATAATAATAATAATAATAATAATAATAATAATAATAATAATAGACAAAGAGACGAAACGATAACTGAATGCAGCAAACTGGCGCAAAAGAAATACAAGAACAGACACGACCAAGTGGGAAGGGCAGAACACTGGGAACTGTGCAAACAACTGCACCTCGAACGCACGGTCAAATAGTACAAACATAAGCCAACAACAGTAATTTAAAACGAGAATCACAAAATCCTATCGGACATGGATACAAACGGATAAACCCATCCAAGCAAGAAGACCGGATGTCGTAATAATTAACAAGAAAGAAAAGTCCTGCCAAAACGGAGACTTTGCTGTTCCAGCTGACCAAAGGACAAATATCAAAGAAAAGGAGAAACGGAGTAAATACACCCAGCTGGCCAAAGAGCTGAAAGGGATGTGGACGATAAAAAAAAATTAAAGATATTACCTATAATAGTAGAAGCACTAGCAACAATTCCGAAAAACTTTGAAAAAAGAATGGGAGAAATTGGAATCAGAGGAATGCCCCCCCCCAAATAAAGACTGATACCAAATAGCCGAGAAGTGTCGAGGAGGATGGAAAGACCGAAAAAAAGAGCACTGACCAGACCTCCAATGGACAAATGTGAAGAGAACTAGCGATAAATCAATGGTAAGCGGCCTTTGCGATAATGCAAATTCATTTGCAAATGCTATCAGAAGAGGTGGAGAGTACTAGAAAAATTGGGGGGACTTGGTGTCACCCAGTTTCCAGGGAGCACCACAGATCATAAAGGATCCACTAATAATAATAATAAAGAGCAACAAGTCATGCGATTGGCTAAGAAAGGGTTATTTTTAATTTATTTTTTTAAATTACATTTTCACCCCAAACAAGGCACGTTGCAACTTTGATGTAGGGGGCTACTATCAGGGACATAAGTTGCAGGGTTACTGTGTAGGGAGTTGGGCAGCAAGATGTCTGTTCACATTACACTTGATCTTCTGCATGTCAGTACAGTTGGGGAAGCAGGAAACCGGAAGAGAATTCCAAAGTTCTGCAGTTCTGGGGAAGAAGCTATTAGGGTAAAAGGCTTTCTTACATCTAGGGATCTCTACTGTGAAGGGGTGGGACTTTGCTGCTTGTTGGGTTTGTCGGGGTATTTTCGTCGAGGGGGTACAAGAGCTTGGAGTTCATCAGAGCATCCACCATTAAAATATTTGTAGAACAGGGATGCAGCATTTCGTCGGTGGGACAGGGGCTGAAGTTTAGAAGTTCGGGACCTATTATGTTGGCTACTCTCTTTTGGGCCCTGTCCAGATGTGAGAGACTAGTAGCAGATACACCAGCCCAAATGTGACAGCAGTACTCCATATATGGGCGAATGGTAGCTGTTGTATTTTCAGACTATGTTGACCTCACCCCCACCAAACACACACACACACACACACACACACATATATATATATATTAGATTTTAAAAAAATGGTTACAAACACCAGGCGTGAGTAACTTTCTAGTGGGATAGAGAGAGCCCACCTACTTTGCAGCAGCCTTAGCAATATCTTTTCCAACTCAGGTTTCTTGTGAATGTTAAGCCAAAGAGCTTGAACGAAGTGCTCACAATGTGACATAATCAACTGAGGGAGCGATTTGCCCCTCATTGGGGAGGTTTAGACTTTCCTGGGACGTAAAAAGACTGGGTAATTAGGCTGAAATCAATCAGATTGGTGCAGAATCTCGAGATAATAATATCGCTCCCTGAAGACATGATCACCGTCACCTCTCTCCATTCTGCCTGAGTGCCATCACAAAGAAGAGAAGAGAGATTTGAGACTTTAAAAATGCACTAAGAACAGGAGTGTACATATCTGTAAAAAGTTGTAAATTTTGGTGAAATTAATTTTTTAGTAGAATAGAACCCAGTCGTCTGCTTTCTTTCTTGCAAACACAGCTTTCGTTTTTTTTGTTTTTTTTCGCTTACAGACGAATTCAACACCGAGGCGTTCGGGATCAATGTGACAGCGTCCCAGATAACTAGACAGCACGAGCTGAAGTTTTTTGAAGACGATCAAGGGTTCTTGCTTGATGTTATCAAGAGACGCGGGTGAAATTATTGGTGCCGTGACCAGGATTGACCCTAAAATGTGAGATTGACTTAACATTTCTCATTTTTGTTACCACAGACAAAAAAATACTCAGAAAGAAAAAAGACGTAATAAGAGAGACAGACAGACAAACGGACGGTTGAAAAAAAGAGAAACAAAAGAAGCCCCAAAAAAACAAGAAAAAAAAGAAAAAAGAAAAGAGAAACTAAAAGAAAGGAAAAGAGACTGATATAAACAAGAGGGCGAACTTTTTTACCCTCTTTGAACACGACAACAAGTGCGACAAAAGAAGAGAAAGAGAGGAAGGAACCCAGTGAATTATGGTAGGTAGACATTTTTTTCTCTGCTTAACTATTTGTGCAAATTTAGCCTCGTTATAGCAAAAGAGAGGAAGAGAGAAAGAGAGAGAGCGAGAGAGAGAGAGGGGGGAAGGGAGGCATAATAAGCACGAGTAGTCATATCAGTAAGCCAGAGTGAGAAAGGAAGTGTGTTTTAAAAAGTGGAGAAGAAAGCATGTTTTTTTAATTGAACCAATTGCTTGTTATAAGATAATAATATCGCTCCCTGAAGACATGATCAACGTCACCCCTCTCCATTTTGCCGAGTGCCATCACGAAGAAGAAAAGAGAGATTTAAAAATGCACTAAGAACGTAAAATATATGTAAAAAGTTGTAAAATTTGGTGAAATTAATTTTTTAGTAGAATAGAACCCAGTCGTCTGTTTTCTTTCTTGCAAACACAGCTTTAGTTTTTTCGCTTACAGACGAATTCTATACCGAGGCGTTCAGGATCAATGTACCAGCTTCTCAGAGAACATCACCACTTATCAAGATCACTCGGGAATAAGGCTTATTGCGTGTACAGTAATCACTGGCAGTATCCTTAGTATTAGAGATTTGATAAAGGGTCTTACTTAAGGGGGCGGTTCATCAGGAATTTGTTTATGTTAGACTTGAAAACATCCAAGTTGTAGTCAGGTGGGAAACAAGCAAATGGAAGAGAGTTCTACGGTCGTGCTTTTCTGTGAAAGAAGCTCTGCTGATGGAATCTACGTTTTGATTTAGGCACAGATAAGGAGTGGGGAAAATTAATGACAGTAGTTTCAGCCAGACGGGTGTTTATCATGAATGATTGGCGAGGGGGGGACGAGAGATTGGAGCTCAGACGAGCACTTCCCATGGATATATAACGATAAAACAATGACAGGCTCGCAACGTCTCTTCTGTGGGAGAGAGGCTGCAGGGAAGCGAAAAGGCCATCCCCCACTAAACCACGAAGTCTATTTTGTACTCTGTCAAGGCAGGATAGGCTGTTTTTAGCAGCTCCTGCCCAGATGTGACAGCAGTACTCCATCCTTGGACGTACTTGGCTTTTATACAGATAGAAAACTGCATCAGTAGTGAGATATCTTCATGAGCGGTAGAAGGATCCTACAATTTTCCCAGTGTCCTTGGCAACAGACCTGATGTACGTTTTCCATTTCAGATCAGGAGTAAAGGTCAAACCCAAAAGCTTGTCAAAAGAATGGAGCCTCCTCAAGACAAGAGCCATCCATTTCAATTGATGCCAGATGGGGATCAGAGGATTGATGATGTAAAGATAGAAGCTTGGTTTTGGATGCATTAAAAGTAACCAGCCACCTCCTCCCCCACTGTACCACATGCTCAAGATCAGAGGAGAAAAAATTAGAGAGAACCTTGTCATTTACGGCCTTTGATGTGTTGCCATAGATGGCCATGTCATCAGCAACGAATGATTTAAGTATGTGTTTTTGGAGATCATTGATGTAGATCAGGAACAGAGTTGGGCCCAGGATTGACCCCTGAGGGACTTCACCATTAATACTGCAGGCCTCTGATTTCTGCCCATCAACCACTACTCTTATGAACCTATCAGAGAGAAATGATTTAATGATTGAGAAAAACATTACCAGTGATACCGTAGCTGGAAATCTTGTGAAGTAGGCCCTTATGCTATACCTTATCGAAGGCCTTCGATATGTCAAGAGCAATTGCCCTGGAAAGGAAGCCTTTGTCAAGAGATTCACTAATCTTATGAGATATAACCGTTAGCACATCTGCTGTAGATCTTGCAGAGCGGAAACCATATTGCATGTCACTAAGAAGGTTGTTTCTGCTGAGGTGGTTGACTACTTCTTTATTTAATATGGATTCCAACAACTTACTCATGACACACAGGAGACTTATTGGTCTGTACTGAGAGGGAGATGACATCACCTGAATTCTTTAATACAGGGCATACTGATGAGGTTTTCCAGGCTGTTGGAAAGCATTTCTCCTTAAGGCAACGTTTAAACAGTCTTGTAAGTATGGAGGCAAGTTCTGGTTGGAGCTTTTTCAACTCTATAACTGGAATGCCGTCAGGGCCAGTTGCTTTACTGGAATCAAGGTTCTTGATTAGCTTGGCGAACTCATGCACAGATATTTGAAATTTGCATAGTATGTTGTCTGTTATAGGAGGAAATACGGGGAGTTGATGGCCTTCGTCATATAGGGTAGAATTAGCTGCAAAGTTCTTGGCAAATAGTTTGGCCTTGTCTGATGCTAACGAGATGACCTCAGGTATATATATATATATATATATATATATATATATATATATATATATATATTGTCATTTATTCACTATATTGCTCTGTAATTACATTGAGCTTCTTAAATAAGGATTGGTATATATTTCAAGAAAATGTTTCTACAGATGTATATATATATATATATATATATATATATTTCTACAGAAATATATATTATATATATATACATATACACACACCCACACACACACACGCACACACACACGCGCGCGCGCGCGCACACACACACACACACATATATATATATATATATATATATATATATATAATAAATATGACAATTAATTCACGGGTAATCACCTTTTTCTTCACCATATTCCCTCTGCTTCACTTTTTGTTATCAAGTAAGATCCATGCAGTTTCATCAAATACTTTTGTATGCAAAATCCGATTTTGCATTTTGCTAATTCCTAACCTCTGGAAGAGAGTTGGGCCTAGGATTGACCCCTGAGGGACTCCAGCATTTTTATTGGAGGCCTCTGATTTTTGTCCATCTACCACTACTCTTATGAGCCTATCGGAGAGAAATGATTTAATGATTGAGAAAACATTTCCAGTTATACCGTAGCTGGAAATCTTGTGAAGTAGACCCTTATGCCATATCTTGTCGAAGGCCTTTGATATGTCAAGAGCAATTGCCCTAGAAAGGAAGCCTTTGTCAAGAGATTCACTAATCCTGTGGGATATAACCGTCAGCACATCTGCGGTAGATCTTGCAGAGCGGAAACCATATTGTGTGTCACTAAGAAGGTTATTCCTGCTGAGGTGGTTGACTATTTCTCTATTTAATATGGATTCCAGCAACTTACTCATAACACACAGGAGACTTATTGGTCTGTACTGAGAGGGAGATGACTTATCACCTGAATTCTTAAATACAGGGCAAACTGATGAGGTCTTCCAGGGAGTCGGAAAGCACTTCTCCTTAAGGCAGCGCTTAAACAATTTCGTAAGTATGGGAGCAAGTTCTGGTTGAAGCTTTTTTAACACTATAATTGGATGCCATCAGGGCCAGTTGCTTTACTGGAATCTAGGTTCTTGATTAGCTTGGCGACTTCATGCACGGATATTTGTATGTTACCTAGCTTGTTCTGTGTTATAGGAGGAAATATGGGGAGTTGATGGCCTTCGTCGCATAGGGTAGAATTAGCTGCAAAGTTGTTTGCAAATAGTTTGGCCTTGTCTGACGCTGACGAGATGACCTCTGGTCCATTGATAATGGTTGGGATAGAACGCACACTTCTGTTCAGGATCCTATTTGTTATTTGCCAAAACTGGTGGGAACCAAGCCGCCGATCAGCTACCTTGGATTTAACAGACTGGGCATATAGCTCTCTTGCATTTTTTATTACTCTTTTACAGTGGTTGCTGGCAGTCCTGAAAGCAGCTTTAGTCTCAGTGCATCTATTACGTTGGTAGCTATGGAAAAAGTGATATCTGTGCGCGATAGCAGCAGTACATTCTGGGGAGAACCATGGCTGGCTGTTAGGTTTTTGTTGCAATTTTTTAGATGGTATGAATTGGTCTATGCCTACAATTAACCATTCGGTCAGATCTGATACTACAGAGGACACTTCCTTTTTAAACATGGAGTGCAGAGGTAAATCAGATATGAATGTACGGAAGCTATCCCAGTCAGCCGTAGAGTATCGGTATACAGTACGGTGGAGGGATACGTCTGGGGGCTTCTTACATTTCGTTTTTATCTTAACTGATACGACGGAGTGGTCGGAGGATCCTAGAGCAGAATGAACAGAACATGGACATAGTTCAGGGGAAGTTGAGAGAAAAAGGTCTAGGAGGCTTGCATATTGACCGGGTGTATCGGGCACATGGGTGGGTTCACGAACAATCTTAGTGAGGTCATAAGCAATGGCAAAATCATGACAAAACCTCCCTTCATCGTCTGTCTTATTTGAGTGGGTCAGCCATTCCACGTTATGGATGTTGAAGTCACCACAGATGTGGATGTTAGCCGAGGGATGTGAAGACAGTATGTGGTCTATTTTCTCAGATATGCTCTTAAAGATAGTAACTCCGCTGTTGTGGGGCCTATAGAGGGCAAATATAAATGCAGTGGTGTTAGCAAGTGCAACCCTGAAGCACATATAAGGTAAATTAGGATCTTCTCTAGAGATATCCCTGCCACACGGGAAGCCATCCTTAATGTAGGCACATATTCCATGCCCATGGCGATCTTGGGGGGTCAGATTTAGCTGTTAAATTAGAGTATCCGTTAATTATGAACTCATCTAGGGAAGTGGTCGGCCCTATTCCAGTTTCACTCAGAAATAATATGTCCGGTTTCATCTCCTGTAATTGGGTTTCAACCTCTGGAAGGTTGGAACGTAGACCCCTGATGTTGGAGAAGGAGACCTGGTAGTAGGGGTCTACGTTGGAAGATGGGGTTCTAGGTTTAATCGAGTTTTATTCTGTCGGATATATACTCCAGTCAAAAAACGAAAAGAATATGCTGTTGTCATGGCCCTAGTCATAATGTATACCATCTCTTGCGATGTTTAGCGATTTACTATTAATCGTTGCCATAACAAAGCTAATTTTAATCTCTATTTCCGGAAAGGTTATTAAGGAGGAGTTAATAAGTGATGAATTTTAAAGATGGCGGACAGCAATACACCATCCTTGTTTCATCATAAAATTTGATTTTCTTGGTTTAAAAAAAAACATCTACTTAATTAATTCACGTGATTTTTGGAATATGACATTTTCTGGCGATTATGAATTTATTGTACAGCGCTTTTTAAAAAAGTATTTTCAAGTTAGATTCAATTTTTTACGATGACTAGGGCTATGACAACAGCATATTCTTTTCATTGTTTTGACTCTCGAGTATATATCCGACACAGTTAGACACAGTTAATCAACCGAGAACCACATCACTCTATATAAAATATCTACGGATACAAACTCGAGAGTCAGAACAACAAAAATAATGTGCTGTTGTCCTAGCTCTAATTATGACTATAGCACAGTATGCATTTCTACAGCGTTCTCCTTTGCACGTTGTCAACAGTATTTATATTTCAATGAGGAGTTAATTTTCTATTTTTGTTCGTGCTTTTAGTGTCGCTTAAGAACTTCTAAAATGAAACCCTCGACAAGTTAGGGAGATGATCAAACGACTTCTACTGTTACGTTATTAACTGGTGCGATACGGTCATAAAATGTGGGTTGGTCATCGTGCAAACTAAATCGTCTTGTTGATCTCCACAAAAATAAATATTAAGAAAATGACAAAATTAGTCAACGACAATAATAGTTGAACTTTTGTCTTCTTTATCATTTTTTTTTTCTCGCTTGGAAGGTCAGAGATAATAAGCACGATTACCTGACCTCTCTATGCGGGTGCCCCCCTGCCTTTCCATCGTGAATGTGTGAAACAGATTAACCAACAAAAATAGTAACATTTTGGGGGTAGAAATAGGGCGCAGGGTGTTGTTACAAAAAGAAAAAATATTTTCAAGATTCCGAGAGTCGATAAATATAACCCTCCTCTCTTCCTTCTTCTGTCTCTTTTTCGCAACCCTCTCTCTTTCTTCATTCCTCTCTGTATGTCTCTCTCGCTCTCTCTCTCTCTCTCTTTCACCCTGTATCTCAATCTCTCTCCCTCTCTGTCTTGTTTTCTCTCCTCCTCCTCCTCCTCTCTCTCTCAATCTCCCCCTATTTCTGCCTCCCTCTCCCTCTCCCTCTCTCCCTCCCTCTCCCTCTTTTATCTTTCACTCTCTCTTCCCATTTCTCTTCCTCTCTCTCTCTCTCTCTCTCTCTCTCTCTCTTTCTCCTTCTTTCTCTCCTTATCGATATTTTTTCCACTCTTTTTACCTATCGTTCTCCTTTTCTTCCACTCTCTTTCCCTCTCCAGCTTCCTCCCCTCCTTCTCTCCCGCTCTCTCTCTCTCCACCCCTCCCTCTTCCCCTGTCTCTTTCTCTCTCTCCATCTTTCTCTCCTCTCTCTACCCTTTTCTTTCTGCCTCTCCCACTGTCTCCCATTTTTCTCTTTCATCATCCCCATTCTCTCTCTTTTCACTTTTCTCCCTCTCTCCTTCTTTTACCTTGCCTCAATGTCTCTCCCTCTTTTTCTTCTTTTCTCTCATCCTCTCTCTCAATCTCTCCTCTCTCTGCCTCTCTCTCTCACCTTCTCTCTCTCTCTCATCCTCTTTTCCCTTCCCTCTTTCTCCCTCTCTCTCTCTCCCTCTCTTTCTTTTTGTTTGTTTACCTGCCTCCCCCTCTCTCTCTCCCTATCTATCCTTGACTCTTCCTCTCCCCCTCTTTCTCTCTCTTTCTTTCTATTTCTCTCCCTTCCTATATCTCTCCTTTTCTTTTCCCCTCTCTCTCTCTTTTCTCCCTCTCTTTTTCTTTCTCTCTCTATCGATCTCCTTCTCTTCCTCTCTCTCTCTCTCTTCTCTTCCCACCCTTCTCTTTCCAGCTCTTTCTCTCTTTCCACTCCCTCTTCCTCTCTCTCTCTCTCTCTCTCTTTCTCTAACCTCCCTCACACAGTCTCTGTCTATTCTTCCTATCTCTCCCACTCTCTTTATATCACTCTCTCTCTCCATCTCCCTCCCTTCTTCCCTCTCTCTCTCTCTCTCTCTCTCTCGATCTCTCTTCCTCCCTCTCGCTCTGTTTCTTTCTTTCTCTCTCTCATCCATAAGACGAAGATGCTGATTATGAAGAGATTAAAAAAAAAGTATAGTCGGGTAAAATCACTAAATACTGTATTGACTTCATTAACGAAAAAACAATTTTCTCTCGGCATTAAAAAAATAATTGTTGTAAAAAATTATCACATGACGAAACATTTCGAATCAAAATTGATTTTATTTTACGCATCTAAACTCAAAAAAAAATACTAGCAAGGCCACCCGGCGTTGCTCGGGACCATATAAGACAATGAGAAAAATTTTGAACATACCTGTTATTCTTAGAATAGAGGAAGTTTTTATGTCCATGTATCATTTGCCATCTTGAGCAAAATAATATTTTACCTACCCTAGGACGGGTATTACACAACATA
>NC_136527.1:18563456-18573456 GCF_053919585.1 Euprymna scolopes | reverse complement strand
GTTATTAAGTTAGATCCATGTCCAAGGAACCTATATCTAAAATTTAAGTGTTTTGACCCAAAATTATCGGAGGAGTTTGGTAGAGTTCTCAAAGGTCAAACCGTTGAACTTCGACCCCTTAACAGCCAAATTTTTGGCCGAAAACGGATTATAAAGATTTTACCAAATCTTAGTATCCTGTATATCAAATTTCGAGTCTGTAGACTTAAAATTGACAGAGTTATTGCGTAGGAAAATATACATACACAGAAACACAGACACACACAGACACGTTCACTTTTATATATATACTAGCATTTCAGCCCGGCGTTGCTCGGGTGTTTGGAGGTGTATACTGAGCAAAAAAAAAAAAAAAAGCGGTAATTTTTTTAAACTTTGACCCCTATTATGGCCCCTTAACATTTATTTTTTGGGGCTCAAATCAAGTTATTAAGTTCCATGTCTAAGGAACCTATATAAAAAAAAATTCGAGTGTTTATATCCAAAACTGTCGGAGGATTACAAAGATTTTCCCAAACCTCAGTACCCTGTATATAAAATTTCGAGTCTGTAGACTTAAAATTGACAGAGTTATTGCGTAGGGAAATGTACACAGACACACACACACACACACACACACACACACACACAATGTATACAGACACACAGACACGTTCACTTACATATATATATATATATATATATATATATATATATATATACACGTTTTATTTTTATTACCGTTTTATCTGTTCAGTTACATATGTTTCGGACGATATTTACGATCCAGCAGCCTTGTCAGACCTTACAGAAATGGTTATTATTATGTGGAAGAACGATTTTAAAAGAAATACGAGAGAAAAAAAAAGAGGAAAAAAGAAAGAGGGGAAGAGAAAATAAGGCGGGGCGGAGATCAACACTAATTACGTTTTGAAGTTTAAAATATATTAGACTGTCGTGTGGGGGGGTTAGTAAATTCAGCTAGGCCTGGGTGAAGGTGTAGTAATATAGGGAAGGTAAGAGGGGGAGATAAACGGGAGGGGCAAGGGGAGGAGGGGGAGGAATTTCAATTTTGGGTTTTAAGATTTGTCTGTATCTGGTATATGGAGTATATGGATTGATGGGAGTTAAGAGTGAATACCTATGCCAATACTCGCGGACATACGCACACATACATACTCATATAAACACGTACATGCATATATATATATATATATATATATATATATATATATATATATATATATATATATATATATATATACACAAATACACACGTATATATAAAAGAATATCAACATATATGCATACAACCACATACGCACATACAAATATATACAGAAAGTACGCGGAAACATATATGCGAATAAATGCACACACATGCACACCCATATATACGTATACACACAGACACGCGTACACACATATATATACATATATACACCTATATACATATATATACATACATACACACACATACCCATATATATATGCATATATATATATATATATACATACATGCACACACATACCCATATATATATACATATATATATGCACATATACACATACTTACATACACATATGCACACACATATATCTCCAGTAGGATATTGACGCATATATACATACATAGAAACATGCACATGTACACATATATTCATACACTTATATAATAACCTACATATCCATAAATATATATGCATACATACACAGACATACACGTATACACAGGTATGCGTCTGTTTATACTAAGTAAATAAAGTAAAGTTAGGATAAAAAATATAGAATAAAAGGGTGTTGTTAATAATGGGAGTTTAGGTAGACGCATGAAAAATATGTTCCAATATATGTTACTGGTTTAATAATAGTTAGTAGTGGTTAACATATTCAGGGGTCTGTATGGGTTTGCTTTGCTGATTATGGGGGTGGGGGGTGGAGGTTAAGCTATATTGGCTTGTAAAAAATAATTATAATCCAAAATAAAAAATTTTTTTTTTTTTTTTAATTCAATTTTCACCCCAAACAAGGCACAGTGCCACTTTGAAGCAGGGGGCTACTATTAGGGAATTAATTAGCGGGGTCATTATGAAGGGAGAAGAGTAGAAAGATGTTTGTTAACATTACACTTGAACTTCTGCATATCATTGCAGTTGGGAAAGCAGAATCCCGGAAGGGAGTTCCAAAGACCCGCAGTTCTGGGGAAGAAACTATTGGAGTAAAAGGCTTTCTTGCACCTAGGGATCTCCACTGTAAAGGGATGAGACTTAGTAGCTTGTCGGGTTTGTCGGGGGTAGTTACGTCGGGGAGGTACAAGTGTTTGCAGTTCGTCAGAGCATTCACCATTAAAGTATTTGTAGAACAGGCAGAGGGATGCAACATCTCGTCGATGGGACAGAGGTTGAAGCCCAGATGACAGTTCAGGACCTATCAGGTTTGCGACTCTTTTTTGAACCCTGTCCAGGAGCGAGAGACAAGCAGCAGCTGCACCAGCCCAGATGTGACAACAGTACTCCATACATGGGCGAATGGTTGCCTTATAGAGGTATAGGATACTTTCAGGCGTAAGTAGTTTTCTAGCACGGTAGAGGGAGCCAACCTTCCTTGCAGCAGCCTTGGCAATGCTCTCAATGTATCTATTCCAGTTCATATTCCCTGTAAACGTTAGGCCGAGGAGTTTAAAAGAAGTACTTTCAGGCAATGTGTTCTTGGCCATTGCTATTGGTGGTAGAGAAGGTTTCTTGTAGTTATTGAAGGAAACAAGCTTAGTCTTAGCAGCATTGAATGAGACCAACCATTTTTGTCCCCATTCCACTACGGATTGGAGGTCATCCTCTAGTGTTTCTGCCATTTTCTTGGATATGTGTTCATTTGTTTTCCCCTCATATCTGTTATAGAGAGTGGTGTCATCGGCAAATATACCCATCTCCGAAACAATATTATCAGGGAGGTCGTTTATGAATATCAGGAACAATAGAGGTCCAAGGATAGATAAAATAAAATTTTAGATTTCTAAATAGAGAATAAAAATGAAGATAACAATAAAGTAAAAATAGAAATAAAATAAAAATAAAATAAGAAAATAAAAAATTAAAATAAATTAAAGTAAAAATAAAATATTTGCTCTGCAATAGTATTGAGCATTCTCCTCAGGTTTTACTAATTACCATTTTTACCATATATATATATATATATATATATATATATATATATATTTGTCTTTACATAAGCAGTAGTTTGTTGCTACACAGTCATGAGCATGTTTCAGTCTACTAGTATTTACTAACTAGAGACCCCCTCAGGCAACAACCCTTATTTTCGAAAACGGAATTTTAACCGGCTCTACCTCTGTATTGAGCACTTGTATGAACCTCGTTATATTGCACTGGTTACCCTACATTTGGAAAATAGCAACCCCAAATTATATATATATATATATATATATATATATATATATATATATATATATATATATATATATATATATATATATATATATATATATAACTGTCCACTTTTATGCAAATTAGACTTTCAGTCTGGGGAAAAAACAAATTAGACTGACTGTCCCTTTTTGACAAACGAAACTGTCCACTTTGTTAAGGATGACCTAATTTTGCGCAAGTGTCACAGTTGACTTGTTCGGGATTAATTTATTGCAAACTGAAACTTTTAAATTGTTCAATTTTTTTTCTCCTCGAATTTTGAATATTTTTTTTTACTTGTCCTAACGTGAACTGAAAAATTGAATTATTCAAGTTTTTTTGTTGTTTTGAGTTAAAAAAATTTTTTTCCTGACTGTGATGGGAATTGAACATTTTTATTTCATTGAACGTGGACATTATTTATTTATTTATTTTTGCTTGCAGGAAAAGAAGCGATTTTTGTTGCAGTAAATTTTAAAATCCCCCCCCCCAGAAAATAAATAAAAGACATTTTTTTTTTTTTTTTGCCTCTTCGAGATTTTTCTTTGCCCAGTTTCAGAAAAAAAAATTGTCGTTCGCCTGGATAGGATATCCAATATGGAAGACTTTAATGCCATATTCACGCTTGCAAAGTCTTGAATAAATTGTGAAGAATCCAGAGATTGGACGATATCTCGTTCGATAGATATCATTGCCAGACTTTTCAGGCGTTCTTGTGTTATTGTCGTTTTTAAATAGTTTTTTTTTTTTTTCAACTTGGAAAAATTTCTATTTCCCGGGGCAACAGTTATCGGAATTGTCAATGCTATACGAAGAGCCATAGCTACGCTCTTTTGTTTTAATTTTCTTATCACTTTGTTTTCGCTGGGGATGGGGCATTCCATCGGATGCCAAACGTTCTCCCATTAGCTTAGTTACTCCAACCGAGAAATCTTTTTTTTAAGATTCTAACCGTCCCTTTTTGTGCTATTGTTTGTATTTTTCTTGCACTTGGTTCACCGGGTATATTCGCCAGATAGTTTTTGAAATACTTTTTAATTGGCCCGGTATGATGGATATCTTCTTAAGATTCCAGTTTCTCTTCGTGTCGTACATAAGTCCTTGGTATTTTGTTATTTTCTCCCTCTCTGCTCTGGTAAGGCCAGCATCATTAGGGACGCTTACTTCAACTAGGGTTGCTACTTTCTCCTTCTCGTCCCATATCACTATGTCAGGCTTAATAGTTCTATTTTCTCTCTCTCTCTCTCTCTCTCTCTCTCTCTCTCTCTCTCTCTCTCTCTCTCTGTATATATATATATATATATATATATACCTAGAAAATGTGGCTATCACATACATACATACATACATACATGCATACTTACATACATTCATACATGCACACACACATATATATACATATATACATCTCTCTCTCTCTCTCTCTCTCTCTCTCTCTTTTTCTCTCTCTGCTCTGTTAAGGCCAGCGTCATTAGGGACGCTTACTTCAACAAAAGATGGGAGAAAGTTTTAAAGACAAAATCCAGTAACAAACCTCAGCGACAACAGAAAGAACAAGATGAGAAATTGTTACTTCAACAGAAAAGATGCGAGGAATTATTTTTAAAAAGTGTTGAATCAGACGGAATACATTTTCCCAAGATACCATATGGAAATCTATGAATACATTTAACTACTTACTCGAGCAAGATATGATGTTTGGCGCTTTTTATAGGAGATACGACGACTTATTCACTGTTGACCGCAAAGAGTGGAGCAATGTCAACGATGTCCGCCTACTTCTACGGAAATTAAGGACCACGGAACACAGTAAGTATTTTACCCAGGAAGACAAGCGAGTTGGAATTCTCCGAAGTGGTCAAACTCTTATCTGAAATTTTCAGCCCAAACGAGACGCTTTTCACAAGAGATGGAAGTGCTTCAACCTGGCAAAACGCGACGATGAAGACTATCTTACCTTCGCGTCTTTTGTTAACAAACACTGTAACTATTTTCGGATAGCTGAATTATCAGCGGACGATTTTAAATGTTTGATTTTTTGCACAGGGCTTCGTCTGAACAAAAAACGCCGATATAAGACGACGGGTCTTACTTAGATTTGAAAGTGAACAAAGTAGTCCAGTGGGTTTAGGTCAGGGGAGGTGGTGGGGACTGTCATAGGAGAACATATTCTCTCCTATGATTGGATTAAGAAATATATAAATATTTCTTATAATATATAAAAATGTTTATTGATATATTAATTAAAACATAAAGACGTTTCTAGAATGTCGTTATTCATAAGCATAAATAATAATCGGCGTCTATAAATATAAAAAGGCGTAGAACGCCTTTTTGTTCTTTTTGGAGTCTCTAGAACGTTCCAGGAAGTTCCTTTCAAAACTCATATAAAAGAAACGCTATTGGTGGGTAAAGTCAGTTCGTGACCAACGTCCGGATTCCGGCTTCCTCATAACGGCCGTAAAAAAACAAAAACCTCACTGAAGGAAGAACTGCTGTTTGGATTCTGGTAAAGTTTTTATTTATTCTTTGAGTTTGTTGACCGAAAAGCACATATTACGTATAGAGCAAACATTTCAAAACACAATACATAAAGAAATACTTTCTTTATAATCTAAGGGAGACAATTTTATTAGCGAGTTCGCCCTTCAAAAAATAATAATCTTTTTTCTTTTTTCTTGTTAATTTATTTTTTTAATAAATTTCTTTTTCATTAAATCTTTTTCTTTTGTTTTAATTTTATTACATGTGGGTGCTGGTAAATCCCTAGAACATACGAGCTATCATCAGCACACATATGTAATAGGGACCAGTGAAAGAAGGGTACAAAGTCGTAGCACTCCTTCTGAAGCCAGGCCTGGATTTCTTTGGATTTGTGGGCCAGCTCCGAGTCCTGCTGCCACATCCAGTGTCTGCCAGCGGCCACCTGATTGCACCAGGGGATCACCACACTCTTCAACATTTATACATTTCTTTTATAAGTGTGTAAAAAAATAAACATAAAATATAGTTAACTATAAAAATAATTGTTTTTAATCGGCGACGACCGTAATAGACTGACTGCGCAGGTTTAAATAAAGTATATGTAATTAAAATATATTTAAATATACTAAATTTTAAAAAAGAAAACGTAACGATATTTGGCAAAAATATATTAACAAATTTTTTTTGTAATATTTTGTCCAAATATATAAGTAACTCACTTGACAAATATATAAGTAAACAGTTTTGAAGGATGGCGGAAGTATTGTATCAATTCTGTGCTTCCATACCTCAATTGACAGACTTGCCGTCATCTCTGAAACTTAGGGTCTCGTTTTATGCACAATCGCGATTTTCGTCTCGCAATTTCATTATTTTCGTACGATATTTTAAAAAAAATTATTACTTGTTTATCCAGGTACACTTTGGTGTTGACTTTCAAGCCGACTTTGAAGATGTAAAGTGGCATGATATGGCCCTCATTTGAAACCACACTAAAGACCAGAATCGTAGCTGGAAACTTTGTTTTTATCACCCTGGGCATGTCCCTATTATTCATGGCAATCCAGCAATGCATTTTGAGGGTGCTGGCAATGGTCCTGTTGTCATAACTTGGATTGGTAGAGTGGCACATCTCTGATCTCGCTTGTTGAACATTGTGTCACTTTCATACATGATTCAATGGCTCCTGTTGATTTTGGGATTTATCCACAACTAGTAGATGGTCAGCAACACAATAAGAAAACCGGTTTTCATCAAACGGAAATGGAATCATGTCTTTTCTAGGGCGACAATTTTATCGTTCCTCCCTGTAAAGAAAGGATGTCTTAAATTGACAACCTCTTCTTTTATTTTGGGTTTTCTTTAATCTTTATCTATCACAGAATTTAAGTTGGCCGAGGATGATTAACGTGTAACTAGTGTAAAGAACGACACCCGTGTTATAAAAAAAACGAGAAGAAAAACCAGGCACAACCGAAGAGTGACCATCCAATGTTCAAACCTGGTTCAGCTACAAGACCGTGCAATGAGTGTGTCAGAAAAGCCAAAAAGCAACGCATTGCAAAAGGAACAAAAACTACAGAATTCGACAAACAAGATCCGACAGAAAAGTGGAGAAGAACCGGCGAAAATACCTCACTATCAACATCCTCAATAAGATAGTGGAGTTACAGTGAGACCCTGGCTCAGACTTGTCCATTATCAACCTACAGACATGGAAAAGGTTGAAGAAACCAACCATACATAAAATGAAAGTCAGCTCGAGCAATGACCGGTGATAAAGTAAAATTTGATGGAGAACTAACACTCCCTGTGACGTTAAATGGCACTACTAAAAAAGTGAAAGTTTATGTGCATAAGGCATCCGAAAATCTTTTTGGAACGGATTGGATGGAGCGATTTGAAGTGTGGGACCAACCTATGGACAAATTCTGCCATAAGGTAGAATACTCGTCCACAGGGGCGCAACGACTGAATGACGAGTTAAAGGAAAAATTTTCCAGACGTTTTCTCATCGGATATCTTTCACCAGATTCGAACTGAATGATAACGCTCTAACCATTTTCAAAAAAATACGAAACGTTCCGTTTGCGGCACCTGAGAAAAATGTGACGCTGTTTCATTTCAGAAACGGATAAAGATGTTAGAAATTTTTAAAAAAGTGGAGGGAAGCTTGCGTTATTAAAGAGAAGATTTTTAATAATAGCCGTTAAAAGATATGACGCAGTTAATATTCTTTCTGGAAAAAAATGTGTCCGTCAAAATCCAAATATAGGTGTGTAACTGAAATGAAATGGGTGTGTTTTTGTCATGTAATTTATTGATTGAGATTATATATATATAAATTGTTATAGGAGGTGTTTCTATAGTGCGAGAAGATTACTCTGTGTCTCCAATTAAATTTTCTTTTAATAGAAATTTACTTATTACGCAACATTGAACCTGGTCAGTATAAAATGGGTGACCATTCGTGATTTCCAGGTGCTTATCAAGGCCCGGAAGCCACTCAGGGATAAGGATTATTGCAAGTACATTACGTTAGTGTGGAGATTTGATGAAGTGTTTACTTAAGGGGGCCGTTCATTAGGAATTTGTTAACGTTGGACTTGAAGACATCCAAGTTGTAGTCCGTTGGGAAGCAGGCAGACGGAACAGAGTTCCACAGGCGTGCAGTTCTAAGAAAGAACCTTTGTTCATGGAATCCACGTTTTGATTTAGGCACAGATATAGAGTGGGGGAAATTTTTCACAGTGGATTAAGCTAGACGGGTGTTTTTCGTGAAAGATTGGCGAGGGGGGACCAGAGATTGGAGTTCAGACGAGCACCTGCCATGGAAATAACGATAAAACAGGGATAGGCTCGCAACGTCTCTTCTGTGGGAGAGAGGTTGCAGGGTAGAGAAAAGGGCATCCCCCACTAAGCAACGAAGTCTATTTTGTACTCTGTCAAGGCAGGATAGGCGTTTTTAGCAGCTCCTGCCCAGATATGGCAACAGTATTCCATCCTTGGACGTACTTGGCTTTCTGTGTTCTCTTGTTTTTAGTCATCCTGGATTTCTCCTTGCCACTGGATCAAAACAGTTCCGATTCAGGAGAGGAGTGGTTAGTGATTGCGCAACCCTTGCCACACAATTACATCCATTGTCTTTCGAGACTAAATGGATGCATCGACTTATTAATGGCGCTACGTTGTAGAAACCTCCACGTTGTTTAATTGTGTCTTAATTTGCGATAAGCGCTGTTTCAAGTAGTCTCAGTTGTGTTTATTTGAAATAAACCACGCCGAAGACTACTTGAATCGGCGCTTATTATTAAAAGTATCCCTTTCTTTGATAACGCAAGCTCCCCCCGCTTTTTTTAATGAATTTCCAGCGTTTTTTTTCCGTTTCTGTAATAGAACAGCGTCACACTTTGCGCATAAAATATTTTCAAATATTTGTACTGTTTTTTTTTTGTTTGTTTTCTTAATTTCATTCGTCCAGAGGAAGTCTTGAAATAAAGACGAAACGTTGATGAACACATAACTACGTTTGTTCCTTTTTATTTCTCTATTTTGTCGAAATACTATGTCTACTGTGTCCGTGTGTCCGTGTGTGTGTGTGTGTGTGTGTGTGTGTGTGTGTGTGTGTGTGTGTGTGTGTGTGTGTGTGTGTGTGTGTGTGTGTGTGTGTGTGTACATTTCCCTACTCTGTCAATTTTTAGTCTACACTTTTGACTGAAAGCGAGACTTTCGAGGCGTCGATGGATGGGAAGTGGCGCGTTAGTTTTCTGGCAGAAACTCAAAGACAACGCAATCTATCTATATATCTATAAAAGTGAACGTGTCTGTGTGTCTGTCTATGAACATTTCCCTACGCAATAAATCTGTCAATTTTTAGTCTACAGATTCGAAATTTGATATATACAGGGTACGGAGATTTGGGAAAATCTATGTGATCGGTTTTCGGACAGAAATTTGGCTGTTAAGGGGTCAAAGTTCAACGATTTGACCTTTGAAAACTCTACCAAACTCCTCCGACAATTTTGGGTCTACGCACTTGAAATTTTAGATATAGGTTGCTTAGACATGGATCTAACTTAATAACTTGATTTGAACCCAAAACAATAAATTTT
>NC_136527.1:18550956-18558456 GCF_053919585.1 Euprymna scolopes | reverse complement strand
ACATTTATGCTGACGACACTACCATTTATGGTACCACATCTAAGACAGTAAACGACCAAGTTCTCTCCAATTCTCTCTCCTCTCATCTTGAGCACGTAGTACAATGGGGAAAGGAGTGGCTGGTTACTTTTAATGCATCTAAAACCAAGCTTCTCTCTTTACATCATCAACATTCTAATTCACATTTGTCATCAATTGAAATGAATGGCTCTCGTCTTCAGGAGGCCTCAAGTTTTGACAAGCTTCTGGGCTTGACCATTACTCCTGATCTTAAATGGAACACGTATATCAAATCTGTTGCCAAGGCCGCTGGAAAAATGGTGGGATCTTTCTATCGATCCAGTAGATATCTCACTGCTGATGCTATTCTCTACCTATATAAGAGCCAGGTACGTCCAAGGATGGAATACTGTTGCCACATCTGGGCAGGAGCTGCTAGAAAGGACTTGTCCTGCCTTGATAGAGTTCAAAATAGACTTCGTAGCCTCGTAGGAGATGTCCTTTTCTCCTCCTTTGCAACCTCTATCTCACAGAAGAGATGTTGCGAGTTTGTCTCTGATGTATCGTTATTTTCATGGAAAGTGTTCAACTGAGCTTCAATCTATGGTCCCCCCTCGCCAAACTTTCACAAGAAACACTCATCTAGCTGTAAACACTATCAATAATTTCCCCCACTCTTTATCTGTGCCTAAACCTAAACGTAGATTCCATGAACAAAGCTTCTTTCTTAGAACTGCACGCCTGTGGAATTGTCTTCCGTTTTCCTGCTTTCCGGCTGACTACAATATGGTTGTGTTCAAGTCTAAAGTAAATAAGTTCTTGATGAGCCGTTCCATATAAGTTATTAAATTTACCAAATTTTCATTACTAATGATTACTATATTGACCAATTTCTACTGTACACTCTTTAACCCTTATCCTTGAGTGGCCTCTTGGCCTTGATAATGTGGTGATGCCTTTGTAAAAAAAAAAATCCAATGACGGTAAAATCCAAAAATATAACTCCAAGAAAGTTAATTGAATTTCTATTTGCACAAATAAAATCCAAGGAAATCAAGTAATTGGAAAATGGTCCAAAATAATTCTTTTGTATATATACTAGCGAGGGGTACCCGGCGTTTCCCGCGTGTTTGGAGGTGTGTGTGGAAACTCCGGAGTGGGGGGAATAAAAAAAAAGTAAGTATGAGGATCGAACCCGAACCCTTGAGGCAAAGTTGTAAATTAAAGTCTGAAAAAAAAAAAACGTGCGACGTAAAACTTTGCCCCACCGCGACGTGCTAACAGAAACACGTTTGAATTTATTTAATTACTTAGATTTAGCAGGTGCCCGTTTTAATGAGTTAATGAGGTTAAGTTTGACTGCGGGATTTCATTTACTGCTGAACGCCCCCCCCCCAAGATGTTATAGGAAAAAGACTAACCCACATGCGGCGAGCGACAAATGTTGAATATTTATCTTCCCGAAATCGAGCAAATTAAATAGACAGGCGAGCTTCGTTGTTAACTGTGAGATATTAAGATTTATATGTGATATAAAAAGTTTTTAAAAGTTGTGAAGCGAGCGACCGCTTCTCTGAAAAAAGTCTTTTGTAAACATACAGAAAAAGCGAACACACATACATACATACATACATACATACATACATGTTCGCTTTTATATTTATATATATATATATATATATATATATATATATATCTTTGGTTTTCATACATGAAGTAATAATATAATAATTTCACAAAAGAGAGGAGAGATATAACACATGAGAAATATTTGGAATCAAGTCTCCCCTTGCTGTTATTTCAGATCATTTGAAACCATAGCAACAAGTTTTAATCTCCCCTCCACCAAGACCATAGGTTTTCGAGATATATATATATATATATATATATATATATATATATATATATATATATATAGGAAATAAACGAAGGTTCCCCTCCATGTATCCCTATGCCCTCAGCCACACCAGAAATGAACTTCCCAGACCCTCCCCCACAAGTTCCTTAAACCCCAAAACTAAAATATTATCGACATACCAAGCGCCCCCTCCCATCTTCCCCCTTGTTCCCTTCCTCTATTTCTTCCGCCCTCCTCGCACCCCCCTCCTGACCTCATTCACTCTTTCACTCTCTCATCTCAAAATAGCGAACATTTCTGTAAAAGTCTGAGGAAGCTACAGACGGCCAAAAAAACGGCCAAGTAGCTGAAACAATAATGTAACTTAACAGAAAAATACGGTAATAAAAATAAAACGTATATATATATATATATGTATATATATATGTATATATATACATATATATATGTATATATACATATATATATATATATGTATATATATATATACATATATATATATATATATATATATATATATAATTCGCCAAGTTTAAAATATCAATTTTATCATTTGATCATTTAATACTTTTCAAAAGGAATCTGTTATAATATTGTTTCGTATTGGAATTAGCAAGTTTGTAAAATTATGTTATTGCTGCATTTAAAAAAACTATGAAACCTCCATTTTTGACAACTTACCTGGTTGATGTAACCAACATGCTCTGCAAAGTAATAAAGGACCAACTGAGAAAACTTGATATTTGGAAAATTATTATACTACACTATATCGGCTCTGGACGCAAAGGCATTCATTGAGCATGGACTTTTTTCAAAATTTACAATAATTACAATTTTCTTTTTTCATTATAAAACTTTATCCATGAGAATTTTTTTTAATCCATTACGATTGGTATATACAAAGCAAGTACGTTTCAAGTAAATGATTAACCCATATATATATATATATATATATATATATATATATATATATATATATATATATATATATTCCCAAGCTCATGAGTCCGCCATCGGTAATCACCTGATTAGTATAAATAGGTGTTCTGACTAATATTCCGATGGTTGGTTTTCTGTTTTATACAGTGCTAGGTCGAACTATCATCTCAATATCATTGAGGCGTTAGTCATTAATAACTCTCGACCTAGCCTGTGTAGACAAAAGATTTTAAAACATCAGTTGGAAATATTTACTGATTTAAAACCACCTGAACAGTGAGAATTTTTTTTTTCTTTCTCTCACTGGTTTTCCAACTGAAACCAATTTCCCTCTTTCCTCATTCGATTCTTAGTTTTTAATTTATCATTCTGACGTTTCCTCTTAGAGAGTCAGACGATTAGGCCTTAAGGAAATTTTAACAATTCCACCTGCCCGTTTTTTTTTGTTTGTTTGTTTCTTTGATCTTTTTGATTTAAATTAAATTATGTTTCCTCTGAAATTTCTCCTTCCATTTTGCTGTACCAAGAATTTACTTATATATATATATATATATATATATATATATATATATATATATATATATATATATATAATTTTAGTCATTCAATAAATTTTAAAATTTATGACGTGAAATGTTTAAATTTCAAATCAAAAGATTTTTATTATTCTATGTAAGACAAAGAATACATTTGAAATATTTCAACTCCTTATCCTATAGGATTTCGATGTCTACCATCTCTTCAGAGTAGAAAATATTAGCAAATAATTATAATGGTTTACACCTTATTTGCTAAAATCAGTGAGACATGGAAAAATCACAAACGGTGTAAGGTGTAAATTTTTAAAGTAAAATTCAATTAATTTCATTACTGTTTTTTAAAAAATAAAAAAATAATATTTCCATTACTTTTTATACAACTTTAATAGTTTATTTTGGAAGTATAATTTCGTTATACGAAAATAAACAACCCATATTTAAAAGAGAAATTACGAGTTTTTTTTTATATTTTATTCGCAGTTTCGTTTAAGTTAAGTTTTATATATCACAAATTGAAGATAAAAGATCAATAAATAATATATTCAAATTTAAAACAACAAAAAAGTAATGTTTTTAGAAATTTACCTGTTAAGTCCGAAGTTTAAAACCCTTCTTTTTTTTTAATCACGTTGTTTTTTTGTTTTTGTTTTTGTTTTTGTTTTTTCTTGTTTTGTTTTGTTTTTTAAATGAAACCTTGGTCCTTGCTCCTTTAATTGAAAAAAAATTAGGGTTTGAATGACATTTTTCGAGTAGTTATAAGCTTGGAAAGACAGGGGGGTCGAATTATTCAATATTTTTCACAAAGTTTCTGACACACCTAGTGTTGCTCCCGCGAAAAGAGAATGATATATAGATGAGGTGTGTGAATGTGTGTTTGTGTTCGTTCCTGTCTGTCATTCTCCTTTTTAAAAGTACAATTTACCTTAATCTTCGACCTCATCTGGTGGCAATATGGTCATGTCCGCTAAATCACCTTAGTTTAAACTTTACCATTTTACGCATGCGCGTCTCGTGTTTCTTCGACAAGAACGAAATAACAAAGATTGCGTCGTTAACATAAAAATACACTTCTTTCTTGCTTTTTTTCGTTCTTTCTTAGAGATACGTCCTCGCGTTTTTATCAAAAGCACTGTCAGCCGGTCGACCGGTCGATTGGTCTGTCATACCGGTTGAGCGGGTGATTTGTCTGCAATAATCTAATTTCTATCGTTTGGTTGATCTGTTATTCTTGAAAACTGTAATCCAATTTCTGTTGGTCGATTGGTCTGCCACTCTTCGGCCGATAATTTAATTTCTACAAGTATTTTTAGTTTGTCGGGAGACTGGTATGTTACTCTTCAATCTGCAATTTAATTTCTGCTGGTCTGTCTGTCTGTCGGTCGGTCGATCGGTCGGTCTGTCACTTTTTAGTGTGTAAGTTGATTTCTGCCAGTCTGCTTCTTCTGATTGAACATGCGCTCATGCATTTTACTGAAGCCCTACCTTACTAATATTCCTGGTGAACCAAGTGCAAAAGAGATTCAGACAATTGCACTTAAGGGAACAGCGAGGATACTAAAAAGAGCTCTCGGTTGGTTTCAATAAAAAAAGCGGGGCAATGTTGGCAGCTGGTTTGTGCTGCCCCATACCCAGCATTACAATCTTCAAAGGAAGAAACATGAAAAAAATAAAAATAAATAAATAAAACGCTCTGTCTGTCACGTTCAAGTTTGAAACGGCATATTTTTATCGCTAAGCGCGCAAGTTAATTGGACGTATTTTACGAGTGTACCCGTCCTCGTTTTGTTTGTTTGTTTTGTTTTTTTGTTTGTTTTTTGTTTTGTTTTGTTTTGTTAAGTCTTAATTAATTCATTTCACATAGTTCTGTCCCTTAAAACACGCGGTTTTGAAAGAGAAAAAAGAAAGCAAGTTTTTTATCTTGTTTGACTTAATTAAAAAGAAAATGTTTTATTTATGTCGACCTCTTCTTCTTCAGCTGATAGCTGTCACAAACAAGATGTCCTCCAATTTAGAATGCATCAACCTTCACACGCGCGAAAAAGAAACAAAAAAAAAAGAAGTATTTGCTAAACTACTCCGCTAAATATTGCCGTTCATTATATGTAATTCAATATTTAGGCACTTTCACAGTTTAATCAAGACATTAAAAAACGAAAACACCGAAAAAAAAAAAAAGGTTATATTGAACGAATCCGTTTGGGACTGAAGATCCTGTATGATATCCTTATTCATTTAAATAACTTTTAAATAACATTTTCACCCCAAACAAGGCATATTGCCACTTTGATGTAGGGGGCTACTATCGGGGACATAAGTTGCAGGGATACTATGTAGGGAGACGAGCAGCAAGGTGTCCGTTCAGATTACACTTGAACTTCTGCATGTCAGAACAGTTGAGAAAACAGGAACCCGGAAGGGAGTTCCAAAGTCTAGCAGTTGTGAGGAAGAAACTATTAGAGTAAAAGGCTTTCTTACATCTAGGGATCTCTACTGTGTAGGAGTGGGATTTAGCTGCTTGTCGGGTTTGTCGGGGGTATTTACGTCGAGGGGGTACAAGTGCTTGTAGTTCTTCGGAGAATTCATCGTTAAAATACTTGTAGAACAGGCAGAGCGATGCAACATTTCGTCGATGGGACAGAGGTTGAAGTTTTGATGACAGTTCAGGACTTATCAGGTTGGCGACTCTCTTTTGAACTCTCCCCAGGAGTGAGAGACTAGTAGCAGATGCACACGCCCTAATGTGACAACAGTACTCCATACGTGGGCGAACGGTGACCTTGTAGAGATACAGGATACTTTCAAGCGTTAGTAGCTTTCTAGCACAGTAGACAGAGCCCACCTTCTTCCCTGTGAACATTAAGCCGAGGAATTTAAAAGAAGTAATGTATCTTTAGTCATCTATTTATATTATAATGTTCTAAAGTGTTTATTTAGAATGATCTAATTCCAGAATAAGAGTATTAGTGGGCAACCAATCAGAGGGAGCTGACTTTCCAAAGGGAGACTTCATTTTTTTTTATTACGGAAAAGTTAATGGTATACATGTGCATGTATGAGCCAGTTACGTCCGGTGTAAGCATAGAATCTGTGGAGCATGTAGCTTTTCTCTCGGTGTCAACTGATAAAGAATCATTGGCCATTGCTATTGGTGGTAGAAAAGGTTTCTTGTAATTATTGAAGGAAAAAAGCTTAGCCTTGGCAGTATTGAATGTGACCATCCATTTTTGTCCCCATTCCACTACAGATCGGAGTTCATCCTCTAGTGTTTCTGCCATTTCTTTAGATATATGTTCATTTGTTTTCCTGTCATGTCTGTTATAGAGTGTGGTGTCATCAGCATGGGATTGACCTTTACTTCTGATCTTAAATGGAACACGTACATTAAATCTGTTACCAAAGCCCCTGAAAAAATGGTGGGATTCTTCTATCGATCCAGTAGATATCTCATTGCTGATGCAAATTTTTATTTCTATATTATTAAAGAAAACAAGCTTAGTCTTAGCAACATTGAATGTGACCATCCATTTTTGTCCCCATTCCACTACAGATTGGAGGTTCCCCTCTACTGTTTCTGCCATTTCCCGACTCACACCAAACGATTGACAATACGGTTATCGTTGAAATCTGATGTCGAACAAAGATGATTGTCGGGGGTATTTACATCGAGGGGGGGGTACAAGGGCTCGTAGTTTGTCGGAGCATTTACCTTGTAAAACAGGCAGAGAAATGCAACTCTCTTTTAAACCCTGCCCAGGAGCGAGAGACTAGTAGCAGATGCACCAGTCCAAATGTGAGAACACAGCACTCTATACATGGGCGAATGGTGGCCTTGTAGAGATACAGGATACTTTCAGGCGTAAGTAGCTTTCTAGCACAGTAGAGAGAGCCCACCTTCTTTGCAGAAGCCTTGTAATGCTCACAATATATCTGTCTCAGCTCATGTTCCCTGTGAACGTTGGGGCGAGGAGTTTAAAGGAAGTACTTTCTGGTAATGTATCTTTAGTCATAGAAATTGGTGGCTGAGAAGTTTTGTTTTTTTTGGTTTTTTTTGTACTTATTAGAAGTTTAGGTAATGTGTTCTTGGCCATTGCTATTGGTGGTATGGAAGGTTTTCTTTTGAACCTTGTCCAAGAGCGAGAGACTAATAGCAGATGCACCAGCCCA
>NC_136527.1:18540956-18545956 GCF_053919585.1 Euprymna scolopes | reverse complement strand
TCATAAAGCAAAGTGTCTCCGTTACATTTTATAATATTTGCTTGAATATATATATATATATATATATATATATATATATATATATATATATATATATATATATATATATATATATATAGTGATGATCATATTTATTGGCACGGTAAAATAAAAGTTAAATTTTGTCTAATAAATTCTAAAAAAGGGATTAAATTAAAGAAAATAACAAAGTATATTATGTATTTTAACTGGCCTTTCCGATGCAGCAATCGGATTTTAGAAAAAATAAATAACAAAGGAACAACAAACATAATTGCAAAAAACCCTTGCTCAAAATTATTGGCACGGCTTTGTTTTTCTTTTAGTATCAGTATAATATCAATCAATTTCCGGTTTACGTGCTTTCTGAACTTTTTTATAGCCATATTATGCTTTTTTAACGCTAATTCAGTGAATAATTTTTTTCAGATAATTTTTAAATAGCGATTTATTTAAACTATTATAAGTGACTAAATTATAATTTTCAATCGCCATGGTTAAAACTAAGGAACACAGCGAATACGTCAGGAAGCTTGTTGTAGCATGCCATACCAATGGGGAGGGCTATGATAAGATTTAAAAGAAGCTAAACCTTCCCAAATCCACTGTTAGAGCCATAATAAACAAGTTCAAATCGCAAGGCCACGTTATGAGTTTAGAGGGTAGAGGGAGAAAAAGGATTCTTTCCCCAAGAGATGAACGGAAAATTGTTCGACAAGTAAAACAAAACCCAAGGATCTCTGTTGGGGAGATTGTTGATGAACAGAGCACCTCTGGAGTGAATGTATCTCGACATACAGTTGGTAGAGTTTTGAAGAGAGCTGGTTTAAAAGCATGTCGTCCGAGAAAGACTCCCTTATTGAAGCCTATGCACCTGAAAGCAAGGCTAGCCTTTGCAAAACGTCATATTGATAAAGATGTTGCATTCTGGAAACGTGTTCTATGGACTGACGAAACGAAAATAGAGTTATTTGGCCATAATAAAGTGTCTTATATTTACAGAAAATCTGGCGAAGCTTTCCTGCCTAAGAACACCATACCCACAGTGAAGCACGGTGGAGGCAGTTTGATGTTTTGGGGATCCTTTGCTGCCTCTGGACCAGGGCGACTTGTTAAGGTAACAGGTAGCATGAAAAAGGAAGATTATGTTAAAATATTGGATGAAAACCTGACAGACTCTGCTAAAGAGCTCTCACTTGGTCGTCGTTGGTGGTTCATGCAAGATAATGACCCAAAGCATTCGGCTAAACTGACTAAGAAATGACTTGAGGACAATCAAATTAATGTTTTGGAGTGGCCATCACAAAGCCCAAACCTTAATCCAATTGAAAATTTATGGAGAACATTAAAATTGAGGGTAATGCAAAGGAAGCCTAAGAATCTTATTCAATTGGAGGATTATTGTCAGGAAGAGTGGGCTAAAATTACTACTGAAGAGTGCAACAACTTGGTTGTAAACTATGAAAAGCGACTGAGGAAGGTAATCAAGGTCAAAGGCTATACAATTGATTATTAAATAAATCGTGCCAATAATTTTAAACAAGGGTTTTTTGCAATTATGTTTGTTGTTCCTTTGTTATTTATTTTTTCTAAAATCCGATTGCTGCATCGGAAAGGCCAGTTTTTTTTTTTTTTTTTTTTTTTTTTTCAATTTTCACCCCAAACAAGGCACAGTGCCACTTTGAAGCAGGGGGCTACTATTAGGAAATTAATTAGCGGGGTCATTATGAAGGGAGAAGAGTAGAAAGATGTTTGTTAACATTACACTTGAACTTCTGCATATCATTGCAGTTGGGAAAGCAGAATCCCGGAAGGGAGTTCCAAAGACCCGCAGTTCTGGGGAAGAAACTATTGGAGTAAAAGGCTTTCTTGCACCTAGGGATCTCCACTGTAAAGGGATGAGACTTAGTAGCTTGTCGGGTTTGTCGGGGGTAGTTACGTCGGGGAGGTACAAGTGTTTGCAGTTCGTCAGAGCATTCACCATTAAAGTATTTGTAGAACAGGCAGAGGGATGCAACATCTCGTCGATGGGACAGAGGTTGAAGCCCAGATGACAGTTCAGGACCTATCAGGTTTGCGACTCTTTTTTGAACCCTGTCCAGGAGCGAGAGACAAGCAGCAGATGCACCAGCCCAGATGTGACAACAGTACTCCATACATGGGCGAATGGTTGCCTTATAGAGGTATAGGATACTGGCAGGCGTAAGTAGTTTTCTAGCACGGTAGAGGGAGCCAACCTTCCTTGCAGCAGCCTTGGCAATGCTCTCAATGTATCTATTCCAGTTCATATTCCCTGTAAACGTTAGGCCGAGGAGTTTAAAAGAAGTACTTTCAGGCAATGTGTTCTTGGCCATTGCTATTGGTGGTAGAGAAGGTTTCTTGTAGTTATTGAAGGAAACAAGCTTAGTCTTAGCAGCATTGAATGAGACCAACCATTTTTGTCCCCATTCCACTACGGATTGGAGGTCATCCTCTAGTGTTTCTGCCATTTTCTTGGATATGTGTTCATTTGTTTTCCCCTCATATCTGTTATAGAGAGTGGTGTCATCGGCAAATATACCCATCTCCGAAACAATATTATCAGGGAAGTCGTTTATGAATATCAGGAACAATAGAGGTCCAAGGATAGACCCCTGAGGCACTCCCTCATTTATGTCATATTGTTTGGATGTACGTCCGTCGAGGACAACTTTGATTTTTCTATTACTTAAGAAGGATTTAATTACGTTATGAATTCTTCCAGTGATTCCATATGATCTAATTTTCCTTAGAAGACCATCGTGCCATACCCTGTCAAAAGCCTTAGATATATCAAGGGCCACCGCTCTACCCTCCCCTGTTTTATCCAATGAACGGTATATACGTTCAGAAACTACAGTTAAGATATCTGCTGTTGAACAGGCTTGCCTGAATCCATATTGTTTGTCAGTCAAGAGTTTAGCAGCTGTTAGGTGCTGGACTAGGGCTTTATTAACTAAGGACTCAAATATTTTGGCGAAAAGCGGGAGGAGGCTAATGGGGCGATAATTTAGTGGGTCAGTTCTTTCACCAGAATTCTTGAAGACTGGTACCACAGAGGCGGTTTTCCAGCAGTCGGGAAAACAAGATTCGTTAAGGCATTTATTGTAAAGTTTGGACAGAACTGGAGCAACCTCGGCAGAGCATTTTTTTAATAGCACAGCCGGGATGAGATCTGGTCCACATGCTTTAGAGGTGTCTAGGTTTTTTATAATAGCATGTACCTGAGAAGGGGTGATTTTCAAATCGTCAAGTGTGGCGTCTGTTCGCAGAGGAAAATCAGGGAGTGAGTGGTGTACCGAGTTCAGTGTGGAGTTTGAGGCAAACCGACTGGCAAGCAGATTAGCCTTGTCAGTTGCCGTGCAAGCAACCTCATGATTGTTTGTTAGTGGGGGAATAATTGACTGTCCATTATTAACTACGCTGTTGTAGATTTTCCAAAAATCCCGGGTTCCTAATTTCTGTGCTTCGATGCGCTTTCTGGTGGTTTCAGAGTAATCTGACTTAGCTGTGTCTATCACTCTCTTACAATTATTTCTAGCTTCTATAAACTTCTGTTTATTTGAGCTGGACTTATGTCGGTTGAATCTGCGGAACGCATGCTGCCTTTGACAAATGGCAGCTGCACAAGCAGAAGTAAACCATTGGGGGGAGTGGGGCTTGCTATAGTATTTCCGTGCGGGAACATGTGCTTCAATAGCAGTTTTGAACCATTCAGTTGTCTCATTTGCACACTGTTCCGCTGGAAGAGTAAAGATATTTTGCCATGGGGCATCTCTGATGAGCTCCCTGATGGCTTCCCAATCAGCCTTTTTGTAATACCTCGTTGTTTTGAGTAGTGGGTCTTCAGTTTTAGGGCGAGAATTTAGGCTGATTTCTACCATTATCACAGCGTGATCAGCATTCCCGAGTGGGCTATGGGCATTTGTTGTACAGTCATTGGGAACTGTTGTCAGAAAGAGATCTAGAAGTGAGGCATGTTGATCGTGCTGGTCTGGGAAACGTGTCGGAAATGTAACCATCTGAGATAGGGAATGAGATATAGAGAAGCTATATGTGGCGCTACCAGCTACGTCTGTGTGATTTGAGAATCCTAGCCAGTTACTGTAGTGGACATTGAAGTCACCAAATACATGTATTTGTGCGCTAGTATCGAGGGAGAGTGCTATATCTATGCTGTCTGAGACTTTGTTTATTAGGGTACAGTCTTGGTTTGAGGGAGAGCGGTAGAGAAAATATAAGTAGCTAATATTGTGTTGCATATTTAGTCTGAAGCACATAAAGGCCTGGCCCTCTGATTCTAGTTTTATTTCTCTAGTTAGGGGGAGGGTGTTTCGAATATAGACTCCAAGTCCATGCATATGTCTGTCCGAGTCCTTACGGTAGAGTGGGAGATAACCAGGCATGTTAAAGTGGTTAGAGGGTATGGAGGAGTGAAGGTTAGTTTCACTTAATGCTAAGATATCCGGGGTGTTTACAAGGAGAAATGACTCAACATCATCTAAGTTAGTTCTAAGCCCGCGGATATTAGTAAATGCAAGCCTCAAGGGAGGAGGCAGGTTGGTTTTCTTGGAGTTTGGTCCTGGTTTAAACGTAACTTTTGCTTGAGCTGTCATTTCATTTTATTTTATTTAAAAGTTTCAGTTAGGGTGGATGAGTGAGGGGGTGCTGGACAAGTAGTTGTGCAGAATACCAGACATGCAATACAAGTAGACCATCAGCTGTCCTCACCCACAGGATTGTGGCCTCAGGAAAGCCCACCGGGGATGAGTGCAGGGTCCCTTTCCATGCGCGACATGGCACTACAAACATCCCGATATTTTACAACTGTTGATGGAGCAGCCGCTCTAAGCGCTACCAAAGAGTTAGGGCTCCTGTACTATCAGTCGGAAACAGCAGCCAGGAACTGTCAATCCGGTACCCTCAATCCATTAGGCAAAGCCAGCCCAGTCCAACTGCACTGA
>NC_136527.1:18495956-18535956 GCF_053919585.1 Euprymna scolopes | reverse complement strand
TAAAGTACAGGATAGAAAATTTTTCATGGAGGCATAATTTACATGGGTCGTCTAAATGTCTGCATGTGGTAGCTTGTCTTATTATTTTCCATTCGACTATCGGCGAATGTCCGCTTTCTTTGAGTTCCCAGTATTTATTCGCTAGTGTTGTTTTTATAGGTGTTTTTTATTTTTGAATGTGCTTTTGTGGTCATAGTATCGGGTTTTGAAATCTAAGGAAGTCATGCCTATGTAATATTTTATTGTTATTCGGGTTTTCTTTTGCAAATATTGTTGCTTGATAGACTACGCTTTTTGTTAGACATTTGTTTTGGACTGGGCAAAGTGTGCGGTGTCTACAATTGCATTTATCTTGTTCATTATTAGTATTTTTATTTATGGTATGGTTGTACTTGTCCTGGGTTGGTTTGTTATTATTATTATTATTGTTATTATTATTGTTATTATTATTATTATTATTATTATTATTATTATTGTTATTATTATTATTATTATTATTATTATTATTATTATTATTATTATTATTAATATTATTATTTCTGCTAGTGTTGTTTTTATTTCTGTCCTGGTGTCTACTTTTTTTATTGTTTATTTTGTTGTTGTTTACATTGTTTTCATTTAGTATTTTGTTATTATGTGCCTTAATTATCATCTCTAAATTTTCGCAACAACTGTAAGATAACTTCAAGGTATTTTTATTGAAGATTTTGTGTAAGGGGTTGGTTGCGGGAAAGTGTTTTTCAATAAGATCTAGAAATTTCTTGCCAAGTTTTGTTTTTAACATTTGATTGCAAACGGACTTCTACTGATTCTATGCTCCAAAAACAACATGGAAAAAAAACTTACTGATGATGAAGTGTATCTTCGAAATATATTTATAAATTTCAATATAAATTTCAAACAAAATAAATATTTGTTTATTTTGTAATAATGCGTTGTTTTGGCTTCAAACGTATCATCTTATGATGAAGTGTAGCTTCTATCAAGGGCTCCACCGTGACATTGTTTGTTTTTTTTGGTTTTGTTTTTTTTTGTTTTTTGTTTTTTTGTTTTTTTTTTCACTTGAAAAGTCCTTTGCACGTAACTACCAACGAATCAAACGAGCTGGAAAAAAAAAGCAGGAAAGAGATCAGAAAATTCTGAAACAGTCGCGTTATATACGTCAGCCATTTTTTTCTTAATAATAATAATAATAATAATAATAATAATAATAATAATAATAATAATAATAACAATAATAATAATGATAATAATAATAACAATAATAATAATAATAATAATAACAATAATAATAATAATAATAATAATAATAATAATAATAATAATAGCAATAATAATAATAATAATAATAATAATAATAATAACAATAATAATAATAATAATAATAACAATAATAACAATAATAATAATAATAATAATAATAATAATAATAATAATAATAATAATAATAATAATAATAATAATAAGCGAAATTCACACTTGCGGATGCTCGCTGCTATGCAACATATTGTAAATTAATTGCCGCCAAAATATTCGCTGCGTGCTGGCGCACTTGAACGTCTTCCGGTATGAATTGGCGCCTTGGGCGTCGAAATTCGTGCCGACAGTGACTGGGACATTTGTAACAGAATGAATTCTGCCGCGGTGCAATATGATTCTTTTGGCTGAACTTTCACCAAATTAAACGGTACCCTATTATTCAATAGCCGTATTGGGTGGCGAAAAAGGAAGTATCAATCGCATACACACACGATATATATATATATATATATATATATATATAAATATATATATATATATATATATAAATATATATATATATATATATATATATAAGTTATAAAATATATATGGCGATTAAACTACACAGAATATTTCGCGTTTCATCCGCGCTAGGATTCATCAGGCGTATGCGAGGAATTTTGTGGTTGTCTCGCGTTTTTATATACGCCCCTTCTATTGTTGTTTTAGTTAGCCAATCAGCTCTCTAGTTTCTACCGCACCCTTCCTAACCAGCCAGTGAGCAGGCACTTACAGGACAAAGGCCTAGCTGACCTGAAGTTGACCCGTTCCTTTGTGTTTGCTATTTAAGACGAAACTTACTACCTAGCTCTACCTACGTATTGAGCACTGTTGAAGCAAATATTTAAAGATTACACATAAATCTATACTTTCGTATATTAATTTATGTGGTTAAATGAAGTATATATATATATATATATATATATATATATATATATATTATTATTATTATTATTATTATTATTAATTATTATTATTATTATTATCATTATATATATATATATACATATATATATACATATATATACACATACATATATATATATATATATATATATATATATATATATATATATATATGATGGTTGTGTAATTCCAACGAGAGAAAAAAATGAATATTTAAATGAGTGTAGCCATCAACAAGTGTGGGTTTTTCAGCCTTTTATCATTTTTTATTTTTAAATATTTTTATAACGCGTTTCAAGCCTTGTTCAGCTCTCTTCAGATATTTTCATATAAAGGTTTTTTTTTAAGTGAAAGTTTGAAATGTCATTTTGGATAACATTTAAACTCTGACAAAACTGATTGTGTTTTTCAGAGAAATACCAATCTCAGACATTTTGTCACCAATAGTCGGTGTTGCTCTAGAGTTCAATCAGAGTTCAATAAAGTCCATTTACTAGGCGAGGGGGCTTTTGGTCTATTTGGTGAAGATTTTTATTCCTTTTTTTAATGATTTTCTTTCTTTTTTGATGTGTGTGTGTGTGTGTGTGTGTGTGTGTGTGTGTGTGTGTGTGTCAGTGCATGCCTGTGTGTTAAGGCAAGAGTTGTCTGTTGTGCATGTGTGTGCGTGAATGTGTGTGTGTCAAGAGCCGTGATTTTTTTTTGTCGATTCCCAATCCAAACACACATACATACATGTACGCACACACACAAACAAAATGGAAAATAGATAACAGATGATATATACATACACACATACGCACACACAATCACACACACACATACATATACATACACACATACATATATATACATATATGTATATATATACACACATACACACGCATACGCACGTAGGCACATACACACATACACACACATACGCATATATACGAAACACATGCAGGAGCACACACACATACACGCACCTAAATATACACACATACACACATGCATATATCCACCATATATATACACACACACACATATACACACGCACCCACACATACACACACTCACACTCCACACACATATTGGTTAATGTTTTCTTTGCCTAGAAAGATTTTCTTTTATTAAGTGTGGGCAGGGTAGTGTATTTTGTTTCTAACTGTTTGTTTAGTTTGGGGAAATGGTATTATACTGGATACGGATACGCGCCGGTGAATGTGTATGCGTGCTTCATCGTGCTTGTTTTGTTTCGTGTGTGAGTGTGCACATTTGCCTAAGTATGCATGCGTGTAAGTGTATTTTGTGTTTTGCCTATTTATGTGTATTGTTATTGGAATATGTTTAAAGCGGGGATGAACTTTGCTATAAAGTTATTTCATTATATAATTATTATATCAATCAGTGAATCTATTTTGCCCTTAACTCGTCAAGTTCAAAATGGCATAATGCAAACAAACTATAAGGTAGTTGCAGCTTCTCTTTTAATTTTCGGATTTTTTAATCGCATTCTATTTCCTTTTGAGGGATTGACTGTTGTCATTTCTTTTGATGAGTTAAGGGCAAAATAGATTCATTGATTGATATCATATATATAATTAAGTGAATGAGTTTGTGCTACGAAACAGATACTGTCAAGAATTGTAAGTGTCAGTTAAAGAAATAAATAGTAAGATGCTCATTTATTTGTTATATGCTCTGTGATTACAGTGAGCTTTTTATAAAATAAAGAATATTTTCACAGAAATATATATATATATATATATATATATATATATATATATATATATATACTAGCAAAAGTACCCGTCGTTGACTGGGTTCAAAAACAGCCTACAGAAAATGGACTCTGATTTATGAAAGTATGATAGGTTATGAAAAGGAAGGGTTGCAAAGAGATAGCTTCGAATTTGGGGGTATCAAAACCAAAGCAAAATATGATGAAAGTAAAAATAAAATAGATAAACCCCATAATTTATTATACCATACCTGTTCACACTAAAACACTTATCACAATATTCTGTGGATCTATATTAAAAAAAACTTGTTAAACTTTGTGATATATTTCAATTCTATGGAGGTCAGGTGCGAACGAACACCCCATAATTTTATTATACCATATTTCTTCAAACTGAAACATAATTATCAAAGTATATTTACGCAGATAGATATGAAGTCTTTATTAAAGTGTGTGCCTATTTCCATTCTATGGAGGCCAGGCGCGAACGCAGACCCCACAATTTTATTATACCATCCCTATTTAAGTTAAAACATACTTATCAAAGTATTCTTATGTACATCTATATCAAAAACACTTGTAAACGTTTTGTTTTTAATTTTTAATTTTTTTATTTCCATACTTTGTGGACCAGGCGCGAACACAGACCTCACAATTTTAATGAACCACCGTTCTGCCAGATCAAACATACCCATTCCTGTGTCTCGATACATCTTCTATCATTATATGTAATCAGTTTTTTAAAATAGTCAACCATATAGGAGCCTATTCGTGACCACACACAGACACACACACATTCAGCTTTATATATATATATATATATATATATATATATATATATATATATGTGTGTGTATGTGTGTGTGTGTGTGTGTGTGTGTGTGTGTGTGTGTGTGTGTGTGTGTTTGGAGGTACAAAACTTATATGTAAATTTAAAAATAGTTTTAAAAAATGACCTAGGTGCCATCAACTAAAATCGAAACCAAAACGTTTAGCGCCTAGAGGCGCGTTGCCTACCGATGTAGCTATCAAGAGATAAGGCAGAATGATTTTATATGAAACGACTTAAAAAAATGAATTGAACTGAATCCGGGCATGCGCAGAAAGAAATAAAAATATGCCGAGAAGTTGAAATGAACATTTTGCATTTCAACTTGCCGACATATTTCTATTTCTACGCGTTATTCATCCATCCAAACAAAGATTTTACTCGTTATAAATTATTTTTAGTGTATGATTACTGTTTCATGTTAATTTCAGTGTTATGTGACCAGTAGTTTAAGAGTTTATCGGCTAAATATTTACACACACACATACCCACATACTCTCACACACACACTTACATTATCTGTTTTATTTATAAAGATACTAACTGGCAGCCCGGTGTTGCCCGGTCGTACAAGTTCAACATGATATTTTAATTTATGCATATGTATTATTATAAATCAATCCTCTATTGATTATTATATACTAGCAGGACCTGTTAACCGGCGTTGCCCGGTCGTACAATACGCTTAAACATGATATTTTAATTTATGGAGATTGCGTATGTATCATTATAGAATCAATCCTCTATTGATTATTATATACTAGCAGGACCTGTTAACCGGCGTTGCCCAGTCGTACAATACGCTTAAACATGATATTTTAATTTATGCAGTTTGCATATGTATTATTATAGAACCAATCCTCTATTGATTATATATTACGAGGAATAATTTGCCTGGTAAACTAATTTGCAAAAATAAATAAACAAATAATGATAATGTCGTTCATCAAACTCTGTCTGTGTTTGTTTACAATATCACGTCAGCTTATATTTGGTCTTTGACAATAAATGCCCTGGAAAAGTCACTTCTGATTAATGTTTAGTTTTAAAATATGCAAACAAAGAAATGATTTGCAGCGATTTTAAATGGTACTTCTTTTTTTATTGTAAATTGAACTTATTAATAAGAAAAAATGGAAATAAAATGGTGAGGTACACTCGGGCTTCAACAGGGGATCATTCGATCCGTACTTGGCTATATCTCCAGATTGTAATAAATCTGTTTTTTAAGATTTTCATGATTTGCTTAAAGTTTTATTATCTCCCTTGCCGGTGTGACTTAAAATATTCCCCTGTAAAAATTATTCTTTGTTAAGAGGAGAAAGATTACCTTTAAGATCGGATTTTTTCGATTTTCGATACTTTTCAGATTAATTTTTTTTTTTTTTTGCTAACATATCTAAGAACACTGCCAGATATATAAATTAGCGGGTTTGTATTACTGTACACATAGATTCGAAAAATTTCTCAAAAAACAAATATAGAAAAAATAAATGTTATCAAAGGCAAGATAAGTTACTTTTCTACCTAACTGGATATATTTTTTGTGTTTTTATTCAGTGTAACATGTTTATTCAGCTCGAAAAACATGCAGTGTTTACCGATGTATTGGAAAATTCAAAATGGCAGCCGACTCTCTCTCGGAGAGGGTACGTTTGGGAAAAGGTATTATAAATAATAAACTAGACAAAATACTGTTAGAAAACCACCGAATATATGTCAACTTATGTCACGGTAACATATATTGAGCGAATTTCTAACAGTATTTTGTCTAGTTTATTATTTATAATACCTTTTCCCAAACGTACCCTTTCCGAGAGAGAGTCGGCTGCCATTTTGAATTTTCCAATACATCGGTAAACACTGCATGTTTTTCGAGCTGAATAAACATGTTACACTGAATAAAAACACAAAAAATATATCCAGTTAGGTAGAAAAGTAACTTATCTTGCCTTTGATAACATTTATTTGTTCTATATTTGTTTTTTGACAACTTTTTCGAATCTATACAGTAATATATTGTTCTATATTTGTTTTTTGACAACTTTATCGAATCTATACAGTAATACAAACCCAAATTAGCTTTGATGGAAATTCGCAAAATATAGGCTCAGCCGTTTTGGAACCTATGAAGAACAAACTCAGACACACACACAAAGCAACTTTTATATAATAGATGGATAGATAGATAGATAGATAGATAGATAGATAGATAGATAGATAGAAAGATAGATAGATATCATTATGTGTGCACGCGCGTGTGCATAAAATTGGTTCGCCATTTTGTAAGCCAACTTTCTTTTTACCTATATTCAAAAGTGAACTATGCCAGACAGTTGACAAAAAAATTACGGACTGACCTTTTCGATGACGTAACAAAAATTGCTTGATTCTGACATAACATTACTTTTGACCAATTTTTTTAATGTTTCACCTAAAACCACTTCCGGGTGAAAACTGTTGCTGGTGTGGGGATGGGCCGTTGGAAAGAGTAGGTTAAATTTGTACGTGGGCGTTTTCAGCGCTTCCTACTAAAATTGACATTTATATAACGCTATTTCCTTTGTGTGTGTGTGTGTGTGTGTGTGTGTGTGTGTGTGTGTGTGTGTTTGGAGGTACAAAACTTATATGTAAATTTAAAAATAGTTTTAAAAAATGACCTAGGTGCCATCAACTAAAATCGAAACCAAAACGTTTAGCGCCTAGAGGCGCGTTGCCTACCGATGTAGCTATCAAGAGATAAGGCAGAATGATTTTATATGAAACGACTTAAAAAAATGAATTGAACTGAATCCGGGCATGCGCAGAAAGAAATAAAAATATGCCGAGAAGTTGAAATGAACATTTTGCATTTCAACTTGCCGACATATTTCTATTTCTACGCGTTATTCATCCATCCAAACAAAGATTTTACTCGTTATAAATTATTTTTAGTGTATGATTACTGTTTCATGTTAATTTCAGTGTTATGTGACCAGTAGTTTAAGAGTTTATCGGCTAAATATTTACACACACACATACCCACATACTCTCACACACACACTTACATTATCTGTTTTATTTATAAAGATACTAACTGGCAGCCCGGTGTTGCCCGGTCGTACAAGTTCAACATGATATTTTAATTTATGCATATGTATTATTATAAATCAATCCTCTATTGATTATTATATACTAGCAGGACCTGTTAACCGGCGTTGCCCGGTCGTACAATACGCTTAAACATGATATTTTAATTTATGGAGATTGCGTATGTATCATTATAGAATCAATCCTCTATTGATTATTATATACTAGCAGGACCTGTTAACCGGCGTTGCCCAGTCGTACAATACGCTTAAACATGATATTTTAATTTATGCAGTTTGCATATGTATTATTATAGAACCAATCCTCTATTGATTATATATTACGAGGAATAATTTGCCTGGTAAACTAATTTGCAAAAATAAATAAACAAATAATGATAATGTCGTTCATCAAACTCTGTCTGTGTTTGTTTACAATATCACGTCAGCTTATATTTGGTCTTTGACAATAAATGCCCTGGAAAAGTCACTTCTGATTAATGTTTAGTTTTAAAATATGCAAACAAAGAAATGATTTGCAGCGATTTTAAATGGTACTTCTTTTTTTATTGTAAATTGAACTTATTAATAAGAAAAAATGGAAATAAAATGGTGAGGTACACTCGGGCTTCAACAGGGGATCATTCGATCCGTACTTGGCTATATCTCCAGATTGTAATAAATCTGTTTTTTAAGATTTTCATGATTTGCTTAAAGTTTTATTATCTCCCTTGCCGGTGTGACTTAAAATATTCCCCTGTAAAAATTATTCTTTGTTAAGAGGAGAAAGATTACCTTTAAGATCGGATTTTTTCGATTTTCGATACTTTTCAGATTAATTTTTTTTTTTTTTTGCTAACATATCTAAGAACACTGCCAGATATATAAATTAGCGGGTTTGTATTACTGTACACATAGATTCGAAAAATTTCTCAAAAAACAAATATAGAAAAAATAAATGTTATCAAAGGCAAGATAAGTTACTTTTCTACCTAACTGGATATATTTTTTGTGTTTTTATTCAGTGTAACATGTTTATTCAGCTCGAAAAACATGCAGTGTTTACCGATGTATTGGAAAATTCAAAATGGCAGCCGACTCTCTCTCGGAGAGGGTACGTTTGGGAAAAGGTATTATAAATAATAAACTAGACAAAATACTGTTAGAAAACCACCGAATATATGTCAACTTATGTCACGGTAACATATATTGAGCGAATTTCTAACAGTATTTTGTCTAGTTTATTATTTATAATACCTTTTCCCAAACGTACCCTTTCCGAGAGAGAGTCGGCTGCCATTTTGAATTTTCCAATACATCGGTAAACACTGCATGTTTTTCGAGCTGAATAAACATGTTACACTGAATAAAAACACAAAAAATATATCCAGTTAGGTAGAAAAGTAACTTATCTTGCCTTTGATAACATTTATTTGTTCTATATTTGTTTTTTGACAACTTTTTCGAATCTATACAGTAATATATTGTTCTATATTTGTTTTTTGACAACTTTATCGAATCTATACAGTAATACAAACCCAAATTAGCTTTGATGGAAATTCGCAAAATATAGGCTCAGCCGTTTTGGAACCTATGAAGAACAAACTCAGACACACACACAAAGCAACTTTTATATAATAGATGGATAGATAGATAGATAGATAGATAGATAGATAGATAGATAGAAAGATAGATAGATATCATTATGTGTGCACGCGCGTGTGCATAAAATTGGTTCGCCATTTTGTAAGCCAACTTTCTTTTTACCTATATTCAAAAGTGAACTATGCCAGACAGTTGACAAAAAAATTACGGACTGACCTTTTCGATGACGTAACAAAAATTGCTTGATTCTGACATAACATTACTTTTGACCAATTTTTTTAATGTTTCACCTAAAACCACTTCCGGGTGAAAACTGTTGCTGGTGTGGGGATGGGCCGTTGGAAAGAGTAGGTTAAATTTGTACGTGGGCGTTTTCAGCGCTTCCTACTAAAATTGACATTTATATAACGCTATTTCCTTTGTGTGTGTGTGTGTGTGTGTGTGTGTGTGTGTGTGTGTGTGTGTGTGTGTGTGTGTGTGTGTGTTTCTGAATTCTTTAGATGAGGGTTGATAATCTAAATATTACTTTTACTTGTCCATGCGCCCAGTGTCACAAAAGACCATCATCATCGCAAACCTTAATTAATGAGAAACGAATTACCTCCCTTTATAGTCGTTTTTTATCAGTAAAAAAAAAATCATTAAAACCATTTCCTCTCCAAAAATTTTCAAAACAAAAAGAAAAAAAAAACATGGATGTTTGTTTACCGTTTCAGAATAGAAAATACCCACAGAGTGTACATTTTCAAAAATAGCGAGAGATAGATAGATAGATAGATAGATAGATAGATAGATAGATAGATAGATAGATAGATTGATTGATTGATTGACTGATTGATTGATTGATTGATAGATAGATAAATAGATAGATAGTGTGTGTGGATTTAGGCAGCATGTTTTCATTTAAACACACGTTATAATATATATATATATATATAATATATATATATATATATATATATATATATATATATATATATATATATATATATATATATATAAGGGTAGGAATTAGCAATCACCTTTTTCTTCACCGTATTCCCTCTGCTTCACTTTTTTGTTATCAAGTAAGATCTTTGAATTACTTGCAGTTTGATAAAAGATTTTTGTATGCAAAATCCGATCCCGCATTTTGCTAATTCCTACCCTCTGATAGGAAGAAAAGTATTTCTTCGAAACTCTGCGGATTAAGGACCATCCACTTATCTAGTGTTTCCTTTTCAGATTAAATATGTTTTTAACTCATTTCGAAGTGTTTTTTAACATCTTTTATTAACTTGTTTGCTCGTATTATAAGCTCTATTTCCTATTTAGTTTTATCGAGCTTTTACATCTGGCTGAGATTATTTTATGCATATTAATTCTTTAATATTTATAATATACTTTAATTTTACCATCTTGGATCATTTTGGTAAATTTAATTGTAATTTTTATTTTATATATATATATATATATATATATATATATATATATATATATATATATATATATATATATATATATATATACGTTTTTATTACCATATCTTTCTGTTAACTTACATTATTGTTTCAGCTACCCGGCCGTTTTTTTTTTTTTTTTGGCCGTCTGTAGCTGCCTCAGACTTTTACAGCAGACTGTAGGAAGCTACAGACGGTCAAAAGAAAACGGCCGGGTAGCTGAAACAATAATGTAACTTAACAGAAAGAAACAGTAATAAAAAAAAAAAAACGCATATTTGCTCTACAACAGTATTGAGCACTTTATTCAGTTTTTATTAATTACCATTTCTACTATGTATGTATATATATATATATATATATATATATATATATATATAATCATGATTTCTTTCTTTTCGAAAAAGAGATGATCTTCTCGAAATATTGAAGTCTTCTACCATCAATGATTTGTTCCGATTTTGTATTTTGGGAAGTTTACAACGTTTTTTTACATGGTCCAAAGGCCACTCAAGGATAATGGTTAATGAGTGTACAGTTGTCAGTTTAAGGGGACGGCTGCACGAAAACCTGTTTGCATTGAACTTGAAGATGACCATGCTATAGTTAGCTACGAAGCAGACCAGCGGAAGAGAGTTCCATAGAGAGGCACTGCAGGGGACAGACTTAGATGTTTCAATAATAATAATAAATAAATAAAATTCACAATACCTTTCTTCCCCTTTTTCTTTCAGTCGGTGTCTAGTAGATATCCTGTGAAAAATATCCTGTGAAGTAAAGAGTAAAACAAATCCTGTGAATTGATGTGTAAAATATATCCTGTGAAGCAAAGTGTAAAAAAAAATCCTGTAAATGAAAATCCTGTGAAGCTAATCTCCTTACGAATTTTACGATTTTATATATTGCATAAGTATTAAAAAAAGTTTTAAAAAATATGTGTAATCCTGTAAAGTAAAGTGCAAAAAAATATACTGTGAAGTAAAGTTTAAAAAATATCCTGCGAAGTAGAGTGTAAACTATTATCCCGTAAAGTAAAGTAAAAAAAATCCTATGAAGTAAATTGCAAGAAAATATACTGTGAAGTAAAGTGTAAAAAAACATATCCTCTTAAGTAAATTCTAAAAAATATCCCACGAAGTAAAGTGTGAAAAATTATTATGTGAAGTAAAGTCTAAAAGAAAAAATATCCTGTGAAGTAAAGTGTAAAAAATATTCTGCGAAGTAAAGTATAAACAATTATTCTGTGAAGTAAAGTGTAAAAAAAATCCGGTAAATGAAAATAGTGTGTGTGGATTTAGGCAGCATGTTTTCATTTAAACACATGTTATAATATATATATATATATATATATATATATATATATATATATATATATATATATATATATATATATATATATATATATATATATATATACCAACAAACAAGTTAATAAAACATGTTAAAAACACTTTGAAATGAGTTAAAACATATTTAATCTGAAAAGGAAACACTAGATGAGTGGATAGTCCTTAATTTAGATTTCCTGTAAAGTGCAAGAAAATATACTGTGAAGTAAAGTGTAAAAATATCACACAAAGTAAAGTGTGAAAAATTATTATGTGAAGTAAAGTCTTAAAAAGTATCCTGTGAAGTAAAGTGTGAAAAAGCATTCTGTGAAGTAAAGTGTGAAAAAGCATTCTGTGAAGTAAAGTGTGAAAAAGCATTCTGTGAAGTAAAGTGTGAAAAAGCATTCTGTGAAGTAAAGTGTGAAAAAGTATTCTGTGAAGTAAAGTGTGAAAAAGCATTCTGTGAAGTAAAGTCCAAAAAAAATATCCTGCGAAGTAAAGTGTAAACTACTATCCCGTAAAGTAAAGTAAAAAAAATCCTATGAAGTAAAGTGCAAAAAATATACTGTGAAGTAAAGTGTCAAAAAAAATCCTAAGAAGTAAAGTTTAAAGCAAAAATATCAGTAAAGTGGAGTTTTTTTTTTTTTTTTTTTACAAAGGCATCACCACATTATCAAGGCCCAGAGGCCACTCAAGGATAATGGTTAAAGAGTGTACAGTAGAAATTGGACAATATAGTAATCATTAGTAATGAAAATTTGGTAAATTTGATAACTTACATGGAACAGTTCATCAAGAACTTATTTACTTTAGACTTGAACACAACCATATTGTAGTCAGCCGGAAAGCAGGAAAACGGAAGACAATTCCACAGGCGTGCAGTTCTAAGAAAGAAGCTTTGTTCATGGAATCTACGTTTAGGTTTAGGCACAGATAAAGAGTGGGGGAAATTATTGATAGTGTTTACAGCTAGACGAGTGTTTCTTGTGAAAGTTTGGCGAGGGGGACCATAGATTGAAGCTCAGATGAACAATTTCCATGAAAATAACGATACATCAGAGACAAACTCGCAACATCTCTTCTGTGAGATAGAGGTTGCAAGGAGGAGAAAAGGACATCTCCTACGAGGCTACGAAGTCTATTTTGAACTCTATCAAGGCAGGACAAGTCCTTTCTAGCAGCTCCTGCCCAGATGTGGCAACAGTATTCCATCCTTGGACGTACCTGGCTCTTATATAGGTAGATAATTGCATCAGCAGTGAGATATCTACTGGATCGATAGAAAGATCCCACCATTTTTCCAGCGGCCTTGGCAACAGATTTGATATACGTGTTCCATTTAAGATCAGGAGTAATGGTCAAGCCCAGAAGCTTGTCAAAACTTGAGGCCTCCTGAAGACGAGAGCCATTCATTTCAATTGATGACAAATTTGGATTAGAATGTTGATGATGTAAAGAGAGAAGCTTGGTTTTAGATGCATTAAAAGTAACCAGCCACTCCTTTCCCCATTGTACTACGTGCTCAAGATGGAGTGGTGAATTAGTAGCAACACTTGTCGCTGAAGCGACGTAGTTGCTATGGAAACCAACCATAAAAACGCTGCTAATCTCCTTACAAATTTTACGATTTTATATATTGTATAAGTATAAAAAAAGTTTTAAAAAATATGTGTAATCCTGTAAAGTGCAAAAAAATATACTGTGAAGTAAAGTGTAAAGACATATCCTACAACGTAAAGTTTAAAACAAAAAATATCAGTAAAGCAAAAAAATATCCTGTGAAGTAAAGTGTAAAAAAAAATATTTTTATAAAAAAGATGATTGACTTTGCATTTTATAAATTGTTAGAAATTATAAATTGAAAGTTTTTAAATAGACTAGCAGACTGGAACGATAAAACTGTCGCCACAGAAACTAGTTTTCTTTCTTTGTTGCAGACCAGCTACTAGTGTGTGTGTGTATATATATAGTGTACGTGTGTGTGTATATATAGTGTACGTGTGTATATATATAGTGTACGTGTGTGTATATATATTGTGTACGTGTGTGTATATATATATAGTGTACGTGTATATATATATATATATATATATATAGTGTACGTGTGTGTATTTATAGTGTATGTGTGTGTATATATATTGTGTATGTGTGTATGTATGTGCGTACATGCCTAGCTGTGTGTGTATATGTATATGCGTGTCCAACCATGTATGTGCGCTGCCAGTTTTTACCCCATATACGCAATAAACAATATACGGCACTCGTCTGCTTTTAATAAAATCCTCCCAATTATCCCGCTTTCATTCTTTCATTCTCTCTGCTTCACTTGTTACTTCTCCTTTCGCGACAGCGGTGCATTGATAGCAACAGTAGTCGCTGAAACGACGTAGTTGCTATGGAAATCAGTTATAAAAAACGTCGCTCACCTCCTTACGGTTTTTACGACTTTGAACACGAGTAAATTCATCATAACTTCTATTTTACTGAACAAAAATTGAAAAATATATAACTGAGAAGGTGATCTATAAACTGTAATAATTGTCTGAAATTTGGTTGAAAAATGAGTGAGCGGTGAAACTTTAAAGCAGTTCTAAATGACTAAAACTGTCACTTAACCATATATTTAACTATATATATATATATATATATATATATATATACATATATATACATATATATATGTGTGTGTGTGTGTGTGTGTGTGTGGTACGGCGGAAACTAGAAAGCTGATTGGCTAACTAAAAACACAAAAACACAATAGAAGGTGCGTATATAAAAACGCGAGACAACCACAAAATCCTCGCATAAGCCTGATGAATCCTAGCGTGCATGAAACGCGGAATATTCTTTGTAGCTTAATTGCCATATATATTTTATAACTTACTACCTAGCTCTACCTACGTATTGAGCACTGTTGAAGTAAATACTTAAAGTTTACGCATAAATGTATACTTTCGTATATTAATTTATGTGATTAAATTAAGTAATCATATATATATATATATATATATATATATATATATATATATATATATATATATATATATATATATATAATTTTATGGGAAAGAATTCCAACAAAGTGCATAATTACAAAGAAAAGAGTTTTAATATAAGAGCTTAATATTTATTTATTTATTTATTTAAAACTGTACAGAAAGTCAGAAAAACATTGGTACCGTCGGTTTCAAACCTAACATAAGTGGGAGCAGTTAATGGTTAATAATGTTAGGCTCTCGTCAGGACCGCACACATTATCTATAATAATTTTTATTTTTTATTTTATTATAGCTTGTCTATCCCTATTTCTATATATTTTGATATAAATTTTTAATATCAATTTTTCAAGTATTTATTTAATATATTTTAGTAAATATATGTTTAGATTTATTTTGTTCTATTTTGTTACTAATTGACATGGCTTCCGGTCTTAACCGCTTCCGGTCCTGACCGGCGCAAGGGAGGTAATTAATGTATCTTATTAATTCTTTAAACTTTTGGTCTCCTTTCTTTTACTTTAATTAAAGGGGGGCTAACTCATGAATCCTTGCTTTTATATCTATATATCTATAAAAGTGAACGTGTCTGTCTGTCTGTCTGTGTGTCTGTCTGTCTGTCTGTCTGTGTACATTTACCTACGCAATAACTCTGTCAATTTTTAGTCTATAGACTCGAAATTTGAAATACCGGGTACTGAGATTTGGGAACATCGATGTGACGGGTGTCAGCCAGAAATTTGGCTATTAAGGGGTCAAATTTCAACGATTTGACCTTTAAGAACTCTACCAAACTCCTCCGACAATTTTGGGTCTAGACACTTGAAATTTTAGATATAGGTTCCTTGAACCTGGATCTAACTTAATAAAGTGATTTGAGCCCGAAACTATAAATTTGAAGGGGTCATAATAGGGGTCAAAGTTTTAAAAAATTAACCTTTTTTTGTTTGTTTTTTTGCTTTTTTTTGCACAGCATACACCTCCAAACATCCGAGCAACGCCGGGCACCCCTGCTAGTTTTATTATATTTTGAATAATTTGAATAATGAAATCAGTATTCCATATGCTTTTATTTTATTATATTTTTATGGGTATATATATCTCCCCGACAACATTGCCTCTGAGATGGGTATATATGCTGATGACACTACACTCTATGGCAGGCACGACAGGAAGACAAATGAACACATTTCTAAAGAAATGGCAGAAACACTAGAGGAAGACCTCCAATCTGTAGTGGAATGGGGACAAAAGTGGTTGGTCGCGTTCAATGCTGCCAAGACTAAACTAGTTTCATTCAATAATTACAAGAAACCCTCTCTACCACCCATTGCAATGGCCAACGACTCTTTATCTGAGAGTCCATCTTTCAAACTCCTTGGCCTAACGTTCACAGGAAACATGAGTTGGAACAATTACATTGAAGGCATTGCCAGGGCCGCTGCAAGAAAGGTGGGCTCTCTCTACCGTGCTAGAAATCTACTAACACCCGAAAGTATCCTGTACCTCTATAAGGCCACCATTCGCCCATGTATGGAGTATTGCTGCCACATCTGGGCTGGTCCATCTGCTACTAGTCTCTCGCTCCTTGACAAGGTTCAAAAGAGAGTCGCAAACCTGATAGGCCCTGAACTGGCATCTAAGCTTCAGCCTCTGTCCCATCGACGAAGTGTTGCATCCCTCTGCCTTTTCTACAAGTATTTTAATGGTGAATGCTCTGATGAACTGCAATCACTTGTGCCCCCACGACGTGTGCACCCTCGACAAACCCGACAGGCTACTAAATCCCACACCCACACTGTAGAGATCCCTAGATGTAAAAGATCTTTTTACTCCAATAGTTTCTTCCCCAGAACCGCTAGACTCTGGAATTCCATCCCAGGTCCCTGCTTCCCCAACAGTACTGACGTGCAGAAGTTCAAGTGTAACGTGAACCGACACCTTGCTGCCCAAATCCCTACATAGTACCCCAGTAGTTGTTGCCCCTGATAGTAGCCCCCTACACCAAAGTGGCAATTTGCCTTGTTTGGGGTGAAAATGTAATAAAAAAAAATAATAATATATATATATACTCGGGTTTTTTTATATTCAAAAGTAATGGACTAATGAATTCAACGAGGTTGTTAGATAGTGCTCAATAAAAAGAGCTGATAATACTTGTTTATTGTTATATAAACATCTAAAAACATTTTAAAGAGTTCCTACCTAAAATAAAAATCCATTATTCATTGAACTTTTGAATAGTCAAGTCGCTGCCTGATGATATCTGTTGTTTGATTGAAACAAGTGGCTATTTGTAGCAGCGGGATGTGAGCATGTTTATATAACAATAAACAAATATATATATATATATATATATATATATATATATATATATATATATGTGTGTGTGTGTGTGTGTGTGTGTGTGTGTGTGTGTGTGTGTGTGTGTGTGTGTGTGTGGTATTTTTTTATGTAACCGTAAAAATTCTTTTTTAATTAAATAATTGGCTATATATCTATTTTCACTATTGTTAATGTTTTTATGTTTTGCCTGATTTTAGAATACTCTTGAAGAATTTGTTGTTCGGTCCTCCCAGTTCATGTATACAGGCCTTAAGTGATTCACTGCGGACGTTTAAACAGATCTTTTGGGGGTCATTTATAGGCTTATTAATGTGGTAATTCTCCGCATCACAAAGGGGGCACTGTTTTGAGTCTGGTGAGTACCAATGTTTTTCTGAACTTCTGCACAGTTTTAAATATAGATATATATTAGTGTTGGAATGATTAATCGTAATCGGAAAAATCGGTTATCGAAATCGATGCCAAAACAATTCTTTTAATTGTCTTTTTTTATTTAATTTTATTTAAACCAAAATCTTACATCGCTGATAATAATGATGAAATAATAATTTATTTATTTTAAAATACAAGTGTTTGTGCGTTTAGGAAAATATCTGCATAGTTTTTACGAAAATCGGGGTAAATAACAATTTTATAGTTAAATAATTAGAGATTTTACAAGAATCGGAATCGGAATCGGTAACTGTATCGGAATTGGTTTTCATATATAAAGTAAATTTCACAGTGTATGAGGATGATTTTTTTCAATTTTTAAATATAGATAATTTAATATAGCATCATCACATCCGAGTTTTCAAATTGCCACCTTTCTATTCTCCTAAGTCAATTGTGGGGTACCTGGCCCAATGCGTAATAACCGAGTTTTAATTTCACAGTATAAAGATTATTTGATACTGGAGATGTTCATAATCGCTCCCTATTTCCAACAGAGGGTAGATAAAACATATGAAAAATATTTGGAATCAAGTCTCCCCTTGCTGTTATTTCAGATCATTTGGAACCATAGCAGCAAGTTTTAGTAGTCGGCCCTCCATCAAGGCCAAAGATTTGGGATATATATATATATATATATATATATATATATATGATGATTGCAACGTCTTGTCAGACGAGTGCCACTCCCTCAGACACTTAAAGTCCATGAGCCCAAATGCCTGAGGGAGTATCTATACAAAAATGATGTTACAGAGTCTTAGCTTTGTACGACAGCTAAGTCTCTCTCTCGGTTCAAAATGTTGAGATCCAGCAACAAGCAAGAGCAAGATAGCCAGCAACAAGTTAAACTGCAGACCAGCTTAATGCGGGTACTGGTCTTCCGCTTTATGGTTTTTCAAATCAGAGATTTGCTTCTCCTAGAAAGGTTGCCTCCATCACGGCTTACGGGAGCCCTCTCTACCCCAATACACATATACACACACACAAAAGGGCGAATGAACTCTTTTTCTGGATCAACGGCCAACTAGCACCGTGTGTATATATATATATATATATATATATATATATATATATATATATGTGAAATTGTCTATGTGTCTGTCTGTCTGTCTGTGTACATTTCCCTTACAAAATTACTCTGTCAATATTCAGTCTACAGACTCGAGATTTGGCATAAGGGATATTGAGATTTTGGAAAATCTTTTTTATCAGTTTTCGGCCAGAAATTTGGCTGTCAAGGGGTCAAAGTTCAACGATTTGACCTTTAGAAAGTTCAACGATTTGACCTTTAGAAACTCTACCAAACTCCTCCGCTTATTTTAGGTCTAAACATTTGAAAACTTTAGCTATTAAAAGGTGAAAAAAATATATATATATATATATACAGAGAGAGAGAGAGAGAGAGAGAGAGAGAGAGAAAGGGAGAAAGAGAGAGGGTAAGTTATATATTTTCATAACTTACTACCTTACTCTACCTATGTATTGAGCACTGTTGAAGTAAATACTTAAAGTTTACGCATAAAATAATACTTTCGTATATTAATTTATGTGATTAAATAAAGCAGCTATATATATATATATATATATATATATATATATATATATATATATACATATATATATATATATATATATATATATATATATATATATATATTATTTTTTAAATATAATTTTTATCCCCAAAACCTTTCGCCTTGATGGAGGGGAGACTAAAACTTGCTGCTATGGTTTCAAATGATCTGAAATAACAGCAAGGGGAGACTTGATTCCAAATATTTCTCTCCTCTTTTTGGTTTTCATACATAAAGTAAATTTGACAGCGTATAAGGATTATTTGATACTTTTAAGTTCACTCCAATCGGCATTCGATTTTTAAATATAGATAATTGTGCGGTTCTCTTCTCCTTACATAGGTCAAGAGTGAGGTACCTGGCCCAATGCGTAATAACCTAATAACCGAGTCAGCTTAATGGGTCGTAAAAGGTGTCCACGGTTGGCGATAAAAATCAGTAACGATAATTAAAAAAAAAAGTTATTTTAATATTTTTGTCATTGCATAGGAACCAAAATAGCACAGGTCCATCGACACCACCCCTATTCCTTCGGTTGCTTCCACAACCGACCACCCACACGTGTTTAACGTCACCCCCAACTCACCAGGCAGACAGACAGGGTGACACACAAAAAAAAAACCCATAATTTTCCGAGTTTAATTCATTGAGTTAAAAAGTAGGACATGAAGTCCACGGGTGGAAGGGAAGTATTTTTATTTATTTATTTATTTATTAGTGTTTCAATCATGTGCGCGATTGAGGTCGGGAATGGGATGCTGACATTGATGGAGAATAGAACAAGCACTAGGTCATCGGGAAGGAACGCGTAGAGAAGAAACGAAAATGATAACACTCTGTTTCAGTATAAGAGTGGGAAACATAGCATCCGCGTGCAGCACTTGTCCCGGTGACAATACGGGATGGTCGCCATAAAGAAAACAACACTATAGCTTTATTTTAAAACTTTTATTGAAAAAAAAAAAATCGATGCGGGTAACTTGATTATGTAGTAGAGCTGACATCTATTCAATGTAGCCGTCTTTAGCCTCAATCACCGCCTGGATAGAGGGAGCACGAAGGAAGTTTGGCAAATACTCGGCAGATGGCAGCGATCAGGCTGACTTTGGTGTTGTGAAAGGTCATGTTGGTGATGTTCCTCATGTATGAATAAATAAAGTCCAGAGGGTTCGAGTAAAGGAAGGGGGGGGCTATGAGAGAACGATACAAGGTCATAGTACTCCTTCTCGGTCTCTTTGGAAGTACAAGGGTGGGAAACATAGCATCCGCGTGCAGCACTTGTCCCGGTGACAATACAGGATGGTCGCCATAAAGAAAACAACACTATAGCTTTATTTTAAAACTTTTATTGAAAAACAAAAATCAATCAATTTAAGTAACTTGATTATGTAGTAGAGCTGACATCTATTCAATGTAGCCACCTTCAGCCTCAATTACCGCCTCGATGTGGATCCAGAACTGGGAGGGTGCTTTTTCGAATACTCAGAGGATGGCGGCGATCAGGTTGGCTGTTATTAAGGGTCATGTTGATGAGGTTCTCGATGTATGACCAAATGAAGTAGCCCAGCGGGTTCAGGTAGGGGAAGGAGGGAGTCTGGTGGGGCAACGGTACAAAACCATAGCACTCCTTCTGAAGCCAAGCTTGGGTCTCTTTGGACTTGTGGGCCGACGCCGAGTCCTGCTGCCACACCTAGAGTCTGCCAGCGGCCATCTGATTGCACCAGGGTATCACCACACTCTTCAGCTCATCCAGGTGTTGACTTTCAAGCCGATTTCGAATATGTGAGGTGGCATGATGTGGCCCTCACTTGAAACCACACCAAAGACCATAACCGTGGGCCATCCGATGCGCTGAGCTGTGCCCTCAAGTGTTAAACTGTTCAGATTTGCATTTTGAGGGTGCTGGCAATGGTCCTGTGGTCATAACTAGGATTGGTAGAGAGCATGAGTTGTACAATGGCGCATCTCCGATCTTGCTCGTTGGACATTGTGCCACTTTCAGACATGATAGAAGGCTCCTATCGCTCTTGGGATTTGTACACAACTGGCCAACTAGTAGATGGTCTGCAACAAAGAAAGAAAATCGGTTTTCATCAAACGGAAATGGAAGCATGTCGCCTTTTCTAGGGCGACAAGTTTATTGTTTCACCCTGTATTTGAGTAAATACATGCGATTTATCTCCCTTTGTTGTTTTGTAGACATTCAGTTTCCACACTGTCATTTTCTTTTCACCACTTATCAAGGCCCGAAGGCCACTCGAGGAGAACAGTTAACGAGACAACAGTGTAGTACTGGTTAGTGATAGAAATTAGGTATAAGTTGATTAATTAAGGGGGCAACTTAATAATTTATTTACATTGGACTTAACCATATTGTAGTCAGCTGGAATGCAGTCTAGCGGAACAGAGTTCCACAGGCAAGGAGTTCTAGGAAAGAAGTTTTGTTCGTGGGAGTTGTGTTTAGATTTAGGCACAGATAAGGAGTGTGTGGAATTGTTGATAGTGGTTGTAGCTAGATGAGTGTTAGTGAAAGTTTTAGACAAGGAAGACCATAGATTGGAGCTCAGGCGAACATTTCGGACGTCTTCTACTAGGTTTCTGGTATGCGGTTCGTCTGTCGGAATGATGAGGCCTGATTATACTCGATGATTGAGTGGGAAGGTCATCATCATGGTGTCACCACGTATCAAGGCCAGCGGCTACTCGAGGATAAGGGTTCATAAGTGTACAGTGGTCCATGGGTCAATGTCGTAGTAATTGTTAGTTGAAATTTGGTAAATTGGATTACTTAAGGGGAATGGCTCATCAAGAACTTGTTTACGTTGGACTTGAAGACGACCATATTAAACGGAAGAGAGTTCCACAGGTGTGCAGTTCTAAGAAAGAAACTTTGTTCATGGAATCTACGTTTAGGTTTAGGCACGGATAAAGAGTGGGAGGGGGGAATTATTAATAGTGTATTCAGCTGTTTTTCGTGTAAGTTTGGCAAGGGGGACCATAGATTGGAGCTCAGACGAGCACTTGCCATGAAAATGACGATAAAGAGGAGACAGGCTCGCAACGTCTCTTCTGTCAAGGCAGGATAAGTCCTTTCTAGTAGCTCCTGCCCAGACGTGGTAACAGTACTCCATCCTTGGGCATACCTGGCTCTTATATACGTAAAGAATTGCATCAGCAGGTAGATATCTACTGGATCGATAGAAGGATCCCATCATTTTTCCAGCGACTTTGGCAACAGATTTGATGTACGCGCTTCATTTAAAATCAGGAGTAATGGTCAAGCTGCAACAGCTTTCCTCTAACTTTCATATTGACTGGCATCGTTGTGAACAGCAGCCCGCTACTTGGTTCTATTTAAAGCCGCCTGCTCCCATGATGATGGGTTGACGTTGACGGTCTTCAGTGATGCCGTTAGAGTATCTATAAACCGTTTTTCCTTGGGCCAACATGAGAGCTCCCCAAACAGAAGCTTCTTGTGTAGACCTTGATATTTGCCATAGAGGTGATACCTCTTCTGCCCCATATATTTGTAAAAGACGAATTTGCAACAAGCACATTAGCAAGAGTTAATTCTCGCGGCTCGAGATTTGAAATCCATTTTCTCCAAGGTTTGTCCAATCACAAGCCAGCTCTCAATCACGTGACCGAGTACATAAAAGGCGAAATCAGAAACTCTTTCTTCTCTTTTCCTCCCTGCTTTGCCTGGCAGCAAACCTCGCTTGGAGCCTTTGGCCCCAGGCCAACGTGAGCATAACAAGCCAACATGGCGACCTACAAACTCCAACTTGCTTCCACGTGCGCTTCACACACGTACTCTTTTCTACCACGAGACATTAACCCTTTGTCCCGTCTCTACTATCCACGCATGCTCCTACCAACACGTAAACGCATTGAACACCTTTCTCTCTCTTTCAACAGGCCTAGCCTATATCTAATTGTCGTATATCTAATCTACGTTTGGTCCCAAGCTAAGGCGATTATCACAAGCCAACATGGCAATCATAAAAACTTGTTTCCTCGTGCGCTTCACACACATACTCTTTTCTACCACAAGACACTAACCTATTTTCTCTGTCTCTACTATAGGACGCACGCTCCTACAACATAATAAACACCTTAAACACTTTTTTCTCTCTTTCAACAGACCTATATGTAACCGTCGTCTCCACATCAGAAACTCTTTTCACAACTATTATAAATACGAACACTGAACTCTCCTGCTACCCAGTTTCTCTCATGTATATGCTAACGAAGATAACGAATAAAGTTGTTTTTGAACATAGAATGTAACTCCATTTCGTTGTCTCTTTATTCCATATATTCTTGTGGAGTTTGCTTAAGGCAACGCGTTTTTTTTTTTTTTCGATACTACTTTTCATTAATTAGTTTGATTTCAACTCAAACAAGTTCTATTGCCACCTGGATGTATAGGACACTGAGTAAACAGGGTTGGTTCATCGTGGCTCATTTGTACTGCGAATGCTGGTGTCATGAGTTCGATCCTAACTTATGCTGATGACGGCTTGAAGCTAGAAAAATGCATGGCCATAGGGTATACCTTTTATGCACGTAATACTATTTAATAATAAAAATAAATAAAATTATGTCTCATAAAAAAATAAGGGGAGACTCATTATATAGGAATAACAAGAAGAGTTTGTAGTTCTTTACAAACCGCTAAGGTAGCGGAAAAAACAACGTTTTGAAGTTATTAATATCGCCAAAAAACAACAAATCTTTATATATATATATATATATATATATATATATATATATATATATATATATATATATATATATATATATATATATGTGTGTGTGTGTGTGTGTGTGTGTGTGTAACTACTTCATTTAATCACATAAATTAATATACGAAAGTATAATTTTATGCGTAAACTTTAAGTATTTACTTCAACAGTGCTCAATGCATATGTAGAGCTAGGTAGTAAGTTATAAAAATATATATGGCAATTAAGCTACACAGAATATTCCGAGAATATGACGAATCTTAGTGTGGATGAAACGTGGAATATTCTGTGTAGCTCAAGGTAGTTGCCTGTCTAGCCGCACTGATGAGCTGTGAAACAGCGAAACAGTACTGTATGTGGATGACTATAGTGCTCCTCACCTTGAGTTGAGCATATTGAGAAGTGAAAAACGAATTACCATTAGCATATAAGCGACGCTCTTTGTGTAAACAAATCGAGCGGAGGTATTTCGGACGATATCAAAACATCGTTAAACTCACTACTCGGTCAAGCAGCCGCCAATAGCGTAATGGTTAGAAGCCTTGACTGCCGTGTAAACGGTCGGGTTTCAATCCTGGCTTGAGGTAGTTGCCTGTCTAGCCGCACTGATGAGCTGTGAAACAGCGAAACAGTACTGTATGTGGATGACTATAGTGCTCCTCACCTTGAGTTGAGCATATTGAGAAGTGAAAAACGAATTACCATTAGCATATAAGCGACGCTCTTTGTGTAAACAAATCGAGCGGAGGTATTTCGGACGATATCAAAACATCGTTAAACTCACTACTCGGTCAAGCAGCCGCCAATAGCGTAATGGTTAGAAGCCTTGACTGCCGTGTAAACGGTCGGGTTTCAATCCTGGCTTGAGGTAGTTGCCTGTCTAGCCGCACTGATGAGCTGTGAAACAGCGAAACAGTACTGTATGTGGATGACTATAGTGCTCCTCACCTTGAGTTGAGCATATTGAGAAGTGAAAAACGAATTACCATTAGCATATAAGCGACGCTCTTTGTGTAAACAAATCGAGCGGAGGTATTTCGGACGATATCAAAACATCGTTAAACTCACTACTCGGTCAAGCAGCCGCCAATAGCGTAATGGTTAGAAGCCTTGACTGCCGTGTAAACGGTCGGGTTTCAATCCTGGCTTGAGGTAGTTGCCTGTCTAGCCGCACTGATGAGCTGTGAAACAGCGAAACAGTACTGTATGTGGATGACTATAGTGCTCCTCACCTTGAGTTGAGCATATTGAGAAGTGAAAAACGAATTACCATTAGCATATAAGCGACGCTCTTTGTGTAAACAAATCGAGCGGAGGTATTTCGGACGATATCAAAACATCGTTAAACTCACTACTCGGTCAAGCAGCCGCCAATAGCGTAATGGTTAGAAGCCTTGACTGCCGTGTAAACGGTCGGGTTTCAATCCTGGCTTGAGGTAGTTGCCTGTCTAGCCGCACTGATGAGCTGTGAAACAGCGAAACAGTACTGTATGTGGATGACTATAGTGCTCCTCACCTTGAGTTGAGCATATTGAGAAGTGAAAAACGAATTACCATTAGCATATAAGCGACGCTCTTTGTGTAAACAAATCGAGCGGAGGTATTTCGGACGATATCAAAACATCGTTAAACTCACTACTCGGTCAAGCAGCCGCCAATAGCGTAATGGTTAGAAGCCTTGACTGCCGTGTAAACGGTCGGGTTTCAATCCTGGCTTGAGGTAGTTGCCTGTCTAGCCGCACTGATGAGCTGTGAAACAGCGAAACAGTACTGTATGTGGATGACTATAGTGCTCCTCACCTTGAGTTGAGCATATTGAGAAGTGAAAAACGAATTACCATTAGCATATAAGCGACGCTCTTTGTGTAAACAAATCGAGCGGAGGTATTTCGGACGATATCAAAACATCGTTAAACTCACTACTCGGTCAAGCAGCCGCCAATAGCGTAATGGTTAGAAGCCTTGACTGCCGTGTAAACGGTCGGGTTTCAATCCTGGCTTGAGGTAGTTGCCTGTCTAGCCGCACTGATGAGCTGTGAAACAGCGAAACAGTACTGTATGTGGATGACTATAGTGCTCCTCACCTTGAGTTGAGCATATTGAGAAGTGAAAAACGAATTACCATTAGCATATAAGCGACGCTCTTTGTGTAAACAAATCGAGCGGAGGTATTTCGGACGATATCAAAACATCGTTAAACTCACTACTCGGTCAAGCAGCCGCCAATAGCGTAATGGTTAGAAGCCTTGACTGCCGTGTAAACGGTCGGGTTTCAATCCTGGCTTGAGGTAGTTGCCTGTCTAGCCGCACTGATGAGCTGTGAAACAGCGAAACAGTACTGTATGTGGATGACTATATATATATATATATATATATATATATATATATATATATATATATATATATATATATATATATATGTATATATATATATATTCGTTTACTGTCTTTTGGGGAAAGAGTTCCGACAAAATGCTCGATTACAAAGAAAAACTTTTTCGATATAAGAGCTAAATATTTGTTTAATAATTATACAGAAGTTCAGAAAAACATTGGTACCGTCGGTTTCAAGCCCAACACAACGGGAAACCGTTAATGGTAACACGTGATTGATGTTCAGCTCTCGTCAGCCATATATATATAAAGAGAGAGATGGAGAGAGAGAGAGACAGCAGACAGACAGATAGCGAGAGATAAAAATAGAGAGAGAGAGAGAGAGAGAGAGAATGTGAGATATAATTACATAGTGATCTAAATTTCTATAAAAGTGAAAATGTGTGTGTGTGTGTGTGTGTGTGTGTGTGTGAGGTGACAGCTCAACCTATATACTCAACGAATTTCTGGTTTGCACACTTGAAATTTGGTATATAGGTTATTCAAACATGTGGAAAACCTTTTAATCAGTTTTCATCCGGGAAAAAAGGGAGTCAACATTGAAAAAATAATAAAAAAAAAAAGAAAGACATTTTTTAGACGCTCCAGATTTTCACCTAAGAATTTAATGGAGAAAAGACACTTTTCTAACTGTTACGGACTTTCACCTAACAGTTGATTGAAAAAGATAAGATATCCCAGAATCTGTTAATTTGGAAGTCTGTCCAAAACATAATTATTTTCATGTATTATTTCCTTTTGTTTAATTATGTTTTCTCCCTTTAAGTATTTTTTTGTTTTTGTTTCAGATTTTTTTACCTAATTAATAAAGAGTTTTCAACGTAATAGTTGTTTTCGTTATGTTAATTTGAGTTTATCTGTCTGCCCAACGCACGCTTTCTGGAGTTTGACTGCTAGATGGTATTGTAGGTACCTTACAGCAAGATTCTGAGGAATAACTGCCGCGAGTTCGAGAACAGTGGGCGTCTTCGATGGTAATGGTGAATAAAAGAGTGAGCCTAACTTTCAAACACACCGGAAGTTGGCACCCGCGTCTCTAAATTCAGGTATGGAAAACACAAAATCGATCTAATTTCCAAGTTATTTTTTTTTACCCCATTAGAGTAAATATTATTCTTTAATCGCATATATATATATATATATATATATATATATATATATATATATATATATATATTTGGTAAACCTGGTAATTAGTAAAAACCTGAAGAGAGTGCTCAATACTATTGCAGAGCAAATATGTATTTTATTTTTTTATTGCCGTTTTATCTGTTTGGTTACATATGTTTCGGATGTTGGACCATGTTTACGATCCAACAGCCTCGTCAAACCTTACAGAAATGGTTGTTAGTATTTGGAAGAATTGGTTTAGAAGAAATACGAGAAAAAAGGGGGTAAGAGATAATAAGGGGGAGGAAGACGTGTATCGACAATATTTTGAAGGTTAAAATACATTAGATTGTAGTATGTGTGGGGGGTATATCCTAATTGTTAAAGTGTTTAGGTATGTTATTTGAATTTGATATATATAAATATATATATATATATATATATATATATATATATATATATATATTTAAAAAATCCATTCGTAATTTCATTTCATTTTATTATTTTTTTTACTTATTTACTGTTTCATATATATATATATATATATATATATATATATATATATATATATATATATATGGTAAAACTGGTAATTAGTAAAAACCTGAAGAGAGTGCTCAATACTATTGCAGAGCAAATATGTGTTTTATTTTTTATTACTGTTTTATCTGTTTGGTTACATATGTTTCGGATGTTGGATCGTGTTTACAATCTAACAGCCTCGTCATACCTTACAGAAATGGTTGTTACTATTTGGAAGAATTGTTTTTAGAAGGAATACGAGAAAAAAAAGAGGGAAAGAAAAAAGAGAGGGTTTGGGGGTAGGAGATAATAGGGGGAAGGCGGGTAATGACAATATTTCAGTTTTGAATCTTAAAATATATTAGGTTGTATTGTGTGGGGGGTAGAAGATTCGGATAGGCTTGTGTGGAGATATGTGGATATAGGGAGGGGGAGAGAGGATGGTAAAGAGAAAAGAGACAGGGTGATGAGAGGAGGGGGAAATAGGAGTTTCAATTTTGGGGTTTTAAAATTTTGACTACTTTTTTCATTGTTCGATAAGGTGTATTAATTAGGTGAGAGGGAGGGAGAGAGAGAGTGGGGGAAGGGTTAGTGTAGCTGTCATGTTTGGCAGTTACAATGTTTCATTACGAGGCTGTTAGATCGTGAACACGGTCCAACATCCGAAACATATGTAACCAAACAGATAAAACGGTAATAAAATTTTTTTTGAAACATATATATATATATATATATATATATATATATATATATATATATATATATATATATATATATATATATAGTGTACACTATGCACAAGACCAAAATCATGGTATAGAAAGCTGTCTTACAGCCCGCTCTTCTCTATGGATCGGAGACCTGGACCACATACGGGAGGGACGTAAAAATCCTGGAGACGTACCACCAAAGATGCCCCCGAAAAATCCTCAGAATCAGTTGGAAGGACCGACGCACCAACACCAGCGTCCTGAGTAAGGCTTACATTCCCACTATCACCGCTACTGTTGCTCAACGCCAGCTCAGATGGACTGGTCATGTTGTCCGAATGCCGGATCTCCGCCTCCCAAAACAGATTTTCTACTCTCAGCTTGTTGAGGGAAAGAGTGCCCAGGGTGGCCAAAAGATGAGATATAAGGACAACATCAAAGTAAATCTAAAGCGGTTTCACATGGACCTTGAGACATGGGAGGACGTGGCTGGGAGCAGGTCGGCATGGAGGAGCGCTGTCCACGAAGGTGCTGCGCTGTATAGCAGTGACCTAAATCAAGCTGCTAAGGATAAGCGCAAGCACAGAAAGTACAGATTATCAACCAGACACACCCAACCCCACCCCACCACCACTACCTTTATCTGCCCAAATTGCACAAGAAAAATTGGGTCTAGGATTGGGCTCTATGCTCACCTGAGGACCCACAGAAGCCACAACGGAGGACAGTCTTACTCGGACACGAGTGACCGCCGATGATGATGATGATGATGATGATGATGATGATGATGATGATGATGATATATATATGTGTGTGTGTGTGTGTGTGTGTGTGTGTGTGTATAAAACATATTGATTAAACATACTTAAAAATGTAAAAAAAAAATGCCACATGCAGAGTTTTTTTTCATGTTTGTGTAAATAAATATATTTTAAAAAATATCTAAATAGTTTGATAAAGTATATGACATATCAACTTAAATAAACATCGTTATTTGAAAAGATATGTGATTAAAAAATAAAAAAAATGACTAAAAAGAAAAGTTTACCTATTTTATATATAATTATTAGAAGCGCGTGAAAAAAAAAACAAACATAAAATATAATTAAAAAGTGTATCGATTCTGTGCTTCCATACTTCGGCTGAGATTAAAACGGAATGAAATTTAAATTTCCGTTCAATTTTTTACAGCACTCTTAAAACAGAGCATTCTCCGCAAGTTTTACCTTTTTTCCCCCTTTTTAGAGATTAATTTTGGTCTGTTATCTTTCAAACACAAAATTAAGACGTTAAATAAAAAAAAAAAATTATTATTATGAGAAACCTCTTTTAACAATCATAAGGGTCCGTTTTCTTTGGCTATTTTTGCTCATACCTAAATTTAACCTTACAAAATAACGCGGCGCTTGTGCAGTTTACCAAAGACATTAAATAACGAAGATATTGAAAAATAAAATTATATTGTACGTACCCGTTATGTAATAAAGTTTTCATTTTTTTTTTTATCGCTTAATTTGAAATAATTCTTATTTTACAGAGGAAAATCAGATTTTAATGAGATCGATTGTATCGGCGCCATCTTGGCTATTTCGTGGACGAGGAGGGGATTAACAAAGGACAAAATGAAAAGAAGATTAAAAAAAAGGATATAGAAACTCTGTAAAATAAGTAATAAATAAATAAATAAATAAAATATTTATCTAGGTATTTTTTCTGCCCGTGTTTCCAAATAATCTCGTCATATTTTGACAAACTTTAAGCGGTGATTGCAGTTACCTCCCCTGGCGCCCCCCCTGATCCGCAGAAATAGCCAAGATGGCGGCGATACGATATATCTGATTAAAATTTGATTTTCCTCTACAAAATAGAAAAATACTTGATCAAATGATTGATGAGACTGAACTTTCACATTAGCAGGATTTTTTTTTTTTAAGTTTATTTTATGGCTTTTAACATGGGGGATCACTTTTCAATCATAACGTTCTATTAAATTGATACCCCACTTTGCGGCCGTTCTTCCTCATAAGTAAACTTTCTTTTTTTAATTTCCCTGCTAATATATAAGTTGTTATGACACAATGTACTCTTTTTAACTAACTGTATAACTTTTTAACTAACTGTATAACTTTTTAACTAACTGTATAACTAACTTATAAGCCTGTTATCGCCGATAATCCTCAGGAAAAACTATTATTTTTACGGCAGGAGAGAGGGAAGCTCGTTCAGGTCCGCCAAACATATTTTTGGGGGAGGGGCAATCTCGTACAGTTCCGCCAATCTATCGATTATATATATAAAAGTGAACGTGTGTGTGTGTGTGTGTGTGTGTGTGTGTGTGTGGTCACGAATAGGCTCCTATATGGTTGACTATTTTAAAAAACTGATTACATATAATGATAGAAGATGTATCGAGACACAGGAATGGGTATGTTTATCTGGCAGAACGGTAGTTCATTAAAATTGTGGGGTCTGCATTCACGCCTGGTCCACATTTTCCTACGCAATAACTCTGTCAATTTTCAGTCTACAGTACCGAGATTTGGGAAAATCTAAGTGATCGGTTTTCGGCCAGAAATTTGGCTGTTAAAGGGGTCAAAGTTCAACGATTTGACCTTTGAGAACTCTATCAAACTCCTCCGACAATTTTGGGTCCAAACACTTGAAATTTTAGATATAGGTTCCTTGGACAAGGATCTGACTTAATAACTTTATTTGAACCCAAAACAATAAATGTTAAGGGGTCATAATAGGAGCCAAAGTTTTAAAAGAAATTGACCGCTTTTTTGTTTTTTTTTTTTGTTTTTTTTTTCAACATACACCTCCAAACACCCGGGTAACGCCGGGCTGAAATGCTAGTAATTATAACACCATCAGAACGTGTATATCCTAGGGCAGGCCGGGATTATATTTAATCCCAATAGAGAATAGTCAGGTCCTTCCGCGGCAGTCTCTACTGTATCGAACTGGGTGACATCCCAACTCGAAACACTACCCTTGTAGGGAGGGTTCCTAGTAATCCAATGATTGTTTACTCATTGAAATGGTAGTCTGCGTACGACTAAAAGGTTTGTAAATGTGAACTTGCGCAGAAAATGGAAGAAGAATGCAAAAAGTGTTCACCTACCTTGTTGCTTTTTTGTTACAATGGGTAAAAAAAAAAATCTATAAGACGCGATGGTGGTGTTTCGGTACGATATATATATATATATATATATATATATATATATATATATATATATATATATATATATATATATATAGAGAGAGAGAGAGAGAGAGAGAGAGAGAGAGATGGGGAATAGACAAATATAGATATATACGTAAATATGTATATCTATAAGGATGTGTGTGTGTGTGCGTGTGTTTTGTATAAGTTTGAAAACAAACAGGCAAGCGAAAAAAAGATAAAGTATTTTTGTAGTCTTTGTTATTACGAAGAGAGAGATGGAGAGAGAGAGGAGGGGAGAGAGGAAGAGAGAGACGAAGAGAGAGAAGGCAGAGAGTTTGGGGGGGGGAGAAAGAGAGAGAGAGAGAGAGAGAGAGAGAAATACAGTGTGTGTATATGGTGGGTGGCGAAGGAAGAATAAAGATCATTTTAATCAAAAATCGCCCGGGCGGGCGTTTGCGATTCAAAGTTATGTAAAAGGAAAATATTGTGTCATTTACGTACAAAAGTTCGGGGGGGGGGGTTGTTTTTTCCTGAAGAGACACTTTACAAATTTGTTTCCGTCGCCAAATAGCGTGTATATATATATATATATATATATATATATATATATATATATATATATATATATATATATGAGTATAATATCTTCAAGAGGAAACATTAACAATTTTTTATACCTTTCTCTATTCGTACTAGTTTGTAATACTTATGCAATCATCAGTGTATATATATAAATAAATAAAAATTACAATAAGTTTACCAAGGTGATATAATGGACTGATCCAACACCCCTCAAATGAATGGACTGTTACGTCTATAAAAAGACAAGCAAACTCTCCTCACGTGGGAGACAGAATTTAGTACTAAGCTGTCAATGGACGCTTAGAAATGTGTGTACCTTTTTACCTAAATAAACCCTTTATGTACAACCCCAGTAATGACTTGTTATTCATATAATCTACGATATAACAACTGGCGACGAAGAATTCGAACGAAACTCACTAAAAAAACAAAGCGAAGGAATAAGCACACAAGAAGATTAACGAGCAGAAAACAAAAGAAATCCAAAGAAGGATGAAGAAAAAAAAACTTCGACAGAGCCAACATTTAAAAAGTAAGTGTTTCAGTCGGTTACGGTCCTAAAAAAAAAAGAAATTGACATTTTGAAGCGAACATTTTTTTGAAAAGAATATTTTAAAATAAAAAAGTGTCCATTTCAAGTTTTATTCGGCTGGAAGTGTTTTTTTTTTTTTTTTTTCGTCGGAAGGACATTGTGCTTTTAATTCATTGAATTTATAGGACATATGAGTTAATCTTTTGTTTAATTGTGTGGTTTTGTAAAAAAAAAAAATTTTTTTAACATGGAGCAATTAGCGGAATTCACTAGAACTATGCAATCGGCATTGTTTGCACAACAAAAACAAATGGAATTACTTCAGCAACATCAGTTGAAGCAAAGCGAAATACTACAGAGTATTTTAACGCAGCAGAAAGACTGTCGTTTCACTTCTGAAGGAATAGCAAATTCTTTATCCGAATTTGTATACGAGCCGACAAATGGGTTAACTTTTCCGGCATATTTTCGGAGATACGAACATATTTTTTCTAAGAGATGTCAGTCTTGGACAGACGAAGAGAAGATTATCCTTCTTCTTCAAAAACTTGGATCTCAGGAAAATACAAAGTATACGAATTTTATCCTGCCAAAGAAACCTGAAGAGATTTCTTTTAGTGAAACAATAAAAATATTGTCAAACATTTTCAGTGAACGAGATAGTCTATTCTATACACGTTATAAATGTTTAAATATCACGAAGCAGGAGGACGAAGATTTTATTACTTATGCAGGGAAAGTGAATGCTCATTGTGAATCCTTTAAATTAAAAGACCTCAAAGAGGATATGTTTAAAAGTCCAATCTTTGTGCAAGGTTTAACAGCCTCTAAAGATAAGGATATTCGTTCAAGGATATTATCCATTATGAACCAAGACACAGAAATAACGTTACAAAAAGTTACGGAAGAGTGTCAGAAACTGTTAAATTTAAAGCAGGACAATACAAGCATCGAAGGAAAAAATTTTGAAGAAAAAATATGGAAAAAAAATGGAAAGGGTGATGAAATGTGCACACGAAAAATCCTGTAAGACATGTGGGGGGAAAAAAACACTTCACTAAAGATTGTTACTTTAAATACAAAATATGTAACAAATGTAATAAAAAAGGCCATAAATCAACGGTGTGCAGGAAAGGAAAATGCCGAAAAGCAGAAATAAAGACCATTGGCTCTAAAAATGAGTCTAGGTGTGATAAAAGAAAATATATTAAAATTAAAATTAATGGCTGTAATGTGAACTGTCTTCTAGATACGGGAAGCGACATAAGTATAATTGACGAAGTAACTTGGAAGAAAATTGGGTTTCCAAAGTTATAAAATACAAAAAAATTGCCAGAAGTGTGTCTGGAAATAAACTAAAATTTAAGGGTGAATTTTTTACCTATGTGTCTCTAAAGGAGAATGCTGTGAAAACCAAGTTATATGTCGTACCGGGGAAAAATTCTAATTTGTTCGGTATAGACTTAATGATTCTTTTTAATTTATGGGGAAAACCCATAAGCTCATTTTGCAATAAAGTAAGTCTGGCGGGTTTAGAAAAGTCTAAACTACCAGGAAAGTTTATTGACGAATTAAAAAAAGATTTTAAAGAGGTATTCTCTGAAGGTTTGGGTTGCTGCACGAAAACGGAGGTGAAACTTGAACTAAAGGACGAAGCTAACCCAGTTTTCAAACCCAAAAGAAAGGTTCCATATTCAGCATTAGAAACTATAGAGAAATAATTAAAGAGACTTCAAGATATTGGAGTAATAGAAAAAGTGGATTACTCTGAATGGGCTTCACCCACGGTTTACGTTAAGAAGAAAAATAATAAAATCAGGGTATGCGCGGACTTTTCGACAGGTCTAAATGATTGTCTCAAGGAGCATAACTACCTGCTTCCTACCCCAGAGGAAATTTTTTCGAAGTTAAGCGGAGGAAAAAATTTTACAAAAATTGATTTGTCTGAAGCGTATTGGCAAGTAAAAGTCCAGGAAGATTGTGCTAAGTACCTGACATTAAATACCCATAAAGGACTATTTTCACTAAAACGTTTGCCTTTTGGTTTAAAAGTAGCCCCAAATTTGTTCCAGCAAATTATGGATACAATGCTAGCAGGTTTGGATTTTGCTATGGCTTATCTAGATGACATCCTTATAAGAAGTAAAAATGTGGAAGAGCATAAGATCCACATTGGCAAAGTATTCGAGAGAATATCAAACTATGGATTGAAAGTGGCTCTCGAAAAATGTAATTTTGGGATGGACAAAATTGAATATTTGGGACAGGTGATTGATCGAAATGGTAGAAAACCTAATCCTAATAGGACTGAAGCAATCAAAAACATGCCTAGACCAGAAAATATAGTGCAGCTACAGTCATTTTTGGGATTAGCAAATTATTATAATTCTTATATCCCAAATATGCATGATCTAAGAGCACCTATAAACGAATTATTGAAAAAGAATAAAAAATGGCTCTGGACTAAAGAATGTGATGAAGCATTCCTAAAGATTAAAAAATGTCTGTTATCGGATTTAGCACTAGCTCACTACGATCCGAAAAAAGAATTAATTGTAGCAGCAGATGCGAGCGAATACGGTTTAGGTGCTGTGCTACTACACAGACTCAAAGATGGATCGACTAAACCAATTATTCATGCCTCAAGGGTTTTGCTACCCGCAGAAAAAAATTATAGATAGAAAAAGGTCTGGCAATTGTATACGCCATGAGGAAATTTCATAGGTTCATCCATGGAAGATTTTTTATCTTGGAAACGGACCACAAACCTTTGTTATCGATTTTTGGTTCCAAAAAAGGAGTTCCTACTCATACGGCTAATAGGTTACAAAGATGGAGCATGATTCTGTTAAACTACAATTTTAAAATGAAACACCTAGCATCCAGCAAAATTGCACATGCAGATGGTTTGTCCAGGTTGATCCCAAATAAAACTGAATTACTTGAAGAAACTGTTATAGCTGCACTAAAAGAAGAAAATGAACTAACAGATATATTAATAAATACTGTTAGGGAACTTCCGGTAACACTTGAGGAAATAAAGAAAGCAGCAAGAACAGATGAATACATTAACAAGATAAAAAAAAACAAGTGGGACAAAAAGAAAAGAAGAGGAAAGGATTAACAGTTTTTCCATTTTCAAAGTGCGATGAAACTCTAATGTACGCAGATAGAGTGGTAATACCTCAAGTATTACAGAAGAGAATTTTAAAAGAATTCCACATGGGACATCCTGGAATCTCCAGAATGAAAGCACTAATGAGAGCATATACGTACTGGCCTGGAATGGATCAGGACATAGAAAAAATGATTAAATTATGTAAGGGTTGCCAACTAGCAGCAAAAGCGCCGCCCACTAAGACGCAACCTTGGCCTAAAACAGATATACCATGGACGCGGACCCATATAGATTACGCAGGACCTCTAAAAGGATATTATTATCTGGTAATAGTAGATAGCATGTCGAAATGGCCAGAAATTTTTAAATTCAAACATCCTACAGCGGCAAACACAATAAAGGCGTTGGACGAGGTATTTGGGCGTTTTGGCGTACCAAAAACAATTGTTAGTGATAATGGCACCATGTTCAAAGGTCAAGAATTTAAGATCTACTGTGAGTCACTGGCCATAGAGCATGTCACAACACCAACTTATAGCCCTCGATCTAACGGACAAGCTGAAAGATTTGTCGATACTTTTAAACGAGCGTTAAAAAAGAACGATAACATCGACACTGAAGAAAAAAGTCTTCAGAAATTTTTAGCAGTGTACAGGATAACGCCTAATCCGAATACAAATGCAAATTTATCCCCAGCGGAAATAATGTTTGCCAGAAAAGTGCGCTCTGTGTTCGACCGGTTAATTCCGAGTAAAAAAGTAAAAAAAAATTGTAAAAGATAATGGACGATACAAGATATACAAGGACGGGGATAAAGTTTTTTTCAACAATTATCGGGCAGGGAAGAGTTTTTGGGAAGAAGGCATAATCTCAAAAAGAATTGGAAGAATGGTCTACATTATAAAAGGTCAGACATTTTCCCACAAAAACATATAAACCAACTCAGACCCCGATATATTGAAATAGTTAAAAACAATGAAGTACCGATGGAAGTACTGTATGACATTTTTCACATAGAGCCTCCAAAAAAGGAAGCACCAGTAACTGAAAATACAAGTCACTCTCCAAAATCCAAAAATTCGCAAACGCAAATTTTAAGGAGAAGTGAAAGAAAAAGAAAAAGAACTGAATTTTTTGGACAAAGTCAAAAAAGAAAAAAATGGTGAGGCGAAAATCTAGGGAAGAATTTAGCCTGGGAGGAAGGTGATATAATGGACTGATCCAACACCCCTCAAATGAATGGACTGTTACGTCTATAAAAAGACAAGCAAACTCTCCTCACGTGGGAGACAGAATTTAGTACTAAGCTGTCAATGGACGCTTAGAAATGTGTGTACCTTTTTACCTAAATAAACCCTTTCCGTACAACACTAGTAATGACTTGTTATTCATATAATCTACGATATAACACAAGGTAATCAAAATGGTAAACTTAAAATATATTATAAATATTAAAGAGTTAATATTTACAAGTAAAATAATCTCAACCAGATGTAAAAGCTCAATAAAACCGAAAAGGAAATAGAGCTTATAATATGAACAAATGATTAATAAAACATGTTAAAAAAAACATCTTGAAAAAGAGTTAAAAACATATTTAATTTCAAAAAGGAAGCACAAGATAAGTGGATAGTCTTTAATCCGCGGAGTTTCGAAGAAATACTCTCCTTTTCATCAGAGGGCAGGAATTAGCAAAATGCGGGATCGGATTTTGTATGTAAAAGTATTTAATGAAACTACAAGTAAGCCACAGATCTTACTTGGTTAAAAAAAGGGTGAGGTAAGGGGAATAGGAGGTAAAAGAAAGAATGATAAAAAGATTTCACATGAATGGATAGTCCGGTGAAGGGTAAAAAATCCAAGAATGGTAAAATCCAAACACGGTCGAATTAAAAACTTCCAATCCAACAGGTAAGTTCCAAAGGAATCAACTGGACGATGGTCCAAAATTATCCAAAAGGGAGAATTCCTTGGAAAAAATCACAAATGGAATGAGTTCGAAATGATTAAAAGAAAAGTTCAAATGTGTACAGAAAAAGCAGTGGAGAGAATATTTAATCATTTGTTAATATATATATATATATATATATATATATATATATATATATATTAATTTTATTTATACAAACATTAATGGCTACATATGTGCATACATGTTTCTGTAATCACCCACGTTGGGGGATTACGTCTTCAGGCCAAGAACTACCTTCAAAAGTTCTTGGCCTGAAGACGTAATCCCCCAACGTGGGTGATTACAGAAACATGTATGCACATATGTAGCCATTAATGTTTGTATAAATAAAATTAATATACATTCTCTGTTCACTCATTGAGCACTATTTTGGTAGACACGTGTTGTTTCATTGGATGTACTTCTAGGAAACTAAACTCTACTGGCTATATATATATATATATATATATATATATATATATATATATATATACTAACAAAAGTACCCGTCGTTGACTGGGTTCAAAAACAGTCTACAGAAAATGGACTCTGATTTATGAAAGTATGATAGGTTATGAAAAGACAGGGTTGTAAAGAGATTGCTTCAAATACATATATATACATATCTATATATATATATATATATATATATATATATATATATATATATATATATATATATATATATATATATATTAGGTTCAGGTTGTGAAAAGGAAGGGTTGTAAAGAGATAGCTTCGAATTTTAGGGTATCAAAACCAAAGCAAAATATGATGAAAGTAAAAATAAAATAGATAAACCCCATAATTTATTATACCATACATGTTCACACTGAAACACTTATCACAATATTCTGTGAATCTATATTAAAAAACCTTGTTAAACTTTGTGACATATTTCCATTCTATGGAGGTCAGGTGCGAACGAACACCCCATAATTTTATTATACCATATTTCTTCAAACTGAAACATAATTATCAAAGTATACTTATGCAGACAGATATGAAAAGTCTTTATTAAAGTTTGTGCCTATTTCCATTCTATGGAGGCCAGGCGCGAACGAAGACCCTGTAGCAGAAACAAATAGAACTCTTTTCTTGTGCAGCAGTGCCTCCCCTGACTCTGCGATATGGCACATACTGACCAATCAGAGGCATAGCGCAGGGATCTTCCTTACCCCCCTTAAGTAACTATAACTGCTTCCGTCCCGAACAAGAAAAACTCTCCCCTTTTCCAGCGAGACGTCAAGGAGAGCGGACCTGTTTCCTCACTCTCTCTCTCTCTCTCTCTCTCTCTCTCTCTCTCTCTCTCTCTCTCTCTCTCTCGGCCTACATCGGTATCGACGGTACCCCAGCTATATCTAAATGGCATCTTGCCTTACTGTTATAAACCTTTTCCTTGCAAGTTTTACGAAGTCGTTTTGTTCGTTTATTCAGTAGCTTGTGTTGAAATATTTATTTTATTAGGGAGTGCCCGAAAAGCATTAACCCAACTCCATAAAACCCCACAATTTTATTATACCATCCCTGGAACTCGGAATGGTCCAACCAACTTATCCCCAATGATTCCCGCCTAAAGTATGATGCCGTCGCCTCCTTGTTGACGATGGACTCTG
>NC_136527.1:18440956-18488456 GCF_053919585.1 Euprymna scolopes | reverse complement strand
AAATACCCACCTCATCCCAATTCATCACAATTCCTTTCTACGCGTCTCCTTATCTTGCAAATAGCGAAGGGTGGGAGAGATGCCGCACACCAAAGTCACCGACGTCTACTTCGTTGCAATATAAAAAAAAAAATGGGGTCATAGTTCAAGGCCAGACACCCGTCTACTAAAGTCCTCATTCTCCCTGGATCAACCCCCTCACACCCATCCTTGCAAACCAACAGGTCAAATGTAGGTCAGCCTGGATTTTTTTTTCTTTCCGTTTTCTTTAGGTCAATATATGCAAAAGAAAGCTGTTGTAGTATTTGAGTAGCTCTTCAATTTGGAGAGTAAATAAATCAAGTTTTTTTTTTTAATGTTTTTTTGTGTTTGTTTTTGTTTTTTTTTTTAATTATCAAATCTGGAGATAAGAACCAGGGAACGGCACGTGGTTTTGCTAGTGAGCGATCACATGGGAAAATACTTGCTCTGTTTTGATTATCGCCGTCAGCAGAAGGGAGGTGACAGTGATTGTGGTTAACGACGCGGGCTAACAACCTGGGTGCGCCAAGTTCAAATCCATATCGTTTCACAGAAATATATATACATATATATATTGGGTTTTTTATTAAGGAGTTACCACGTATCAAGGCTCGGATGCCACTCGAGGATAAGAGTTAACTAGTTTACTGTAGTCAATGGGATAATATCATAGTAATCGTTAGAAGTGGGAATTTGGTAAATTGGATTACTTAAGGGGAATGGCTGATTAAAAATTTGTTTACATTGGACTTGAAGAGGACCATGCTATAGTCAGTTGAAAAGCAAAAAAAAAGAAGAAAGTGCCACAGGTTTGCAGTTCTAAGAAAGAAACTTTGTTCATGGAATCTACGTTTAGGTTTAGGTACAGATAAAGAGTGGGGGTGAATTATTGATAGTGGTTTTAATCAGACGAGTGTTTTTTTCTGGTCGAAAGTTTTATTTTACAAAGGAATTACTACTTATCAAGGCCCGGGGAAACTCGAGGATAAGGGTTAATGAGTGTACGGTAGTTAATGGGACAATATCGTAGTAATCGTTAGTAGTGGAAATTTCATAAATTGGATTACTTAAGAGGAACGGTCCATCAAGAATTTGTTTAAGTTGGACTTGAAGACGACCATATTGTAGCCAGTTGGAAAGCCGGAAAATTTCACTTGACAACTTTCACATGGTTTTTCCCATAAGTACGCGGTATCCTTTGAGAAATAATTCTTAAAAGAAAGATATCAGGGAAACGATTGCCAAAAAAATAAAAAAACATCATGAATGAAGCTCAACAACGCCAAGAATAACAGAAGCAACGGCATACTGACATTACTCGGCCTGTTGAGATCAAAAGCTAGCCGAATCAATGTTTCAACCCTCCCCAACTAGGAAGCCTCCAAGATACCCATCCCCTCCTATCTGCAATTTTTCTTTTCACCCCTCACTCTAAATTTCACCCATCTTGGAGAAAAAGAAATCAGTCACTAACGCCCCATCCCTCACCCACAAAATTTTCTTTTCTCCATTTCGTCCCATCTATAGAGCATCCCCACTTAGAGACCGGCCTGCTCAGGTTCCTTTACAAACCAAAGTGGAACAGGCAGTCTATCAACTAGACGGGATTGGGAGAGTTCTACCAACCACTTTTGTATGTTTTTTCTTCCACCACACAAATGAATTATTGTATTACCGTTATTGTTATCTTTTTGTTTTTACACGTAAATAAAAAATGTTTGACAGAGTACAAAATAGACTTCGTGGTTTAGTGGGTGATGCCCTTTTCTCTTCCCTGCAACCTCTCTCCCACAGAAGAGACGTTGCGAGCCTGTCTTTGTTTTATCGTTGTTTCCATGGCAGGTGCTTGTTTGAGCTCCAATCCCTCGTCCACCCTCGTCAATCTTTCACGAGAAACACCCACCCGTCTAGTTGAAACTACTGTCATTAATTTTCCCCACTCTTTATCTGTGCCTAAATCCAAACGTAGATTCCATGAGCAAAGCTTCTTTATTAGAACTGCACGCCAGTGGAACTCTCTGCCGCTTGCCTGTTTACCACCTGACTACAACTTGGACGTCTTCATGTCCAACATAAACAAACTCCTGACAAACCGCCCTCTTAAGTAAGACACTCTATCAAAACCCCCAATACTAATGATTACTATAATACTATCTCATTGATTACCGTACACGCAATAACCCTTATCCCTGAGTGGCCTTCGGGCCTTGATAAGTGGTGACCCCCATGTAAAAAAAAAAAAAAACAATTGGGTTCTAAGTAGGACGTTTCCCAGTACGAAAGGGTGAATGCGGTATTATGGTGGAAGAAGATACGAGCTAAGAGAATCTTTTGTTTAGTTCTGGAGTGACCAGGATGACCAACACTCCCATTTTTCCCCCCATTTTGAGTTGGCCTTATGCCTAAGTTTTTTTGATCAGTTGACACTTACATTGTAATTTTTAGCTTGAATAAAGAATTTAATATCTCAAAGTGTAGTATCTGTTCCCAGATGCTGCACTTTGAGACCATTGCCCTTGTGGCAATTGGTTGTTGGTCCATGCAGGGGTAACCCTATATATACCATCCTCTCCCCCCTTCCCCATCCCTCCCCCTCCTCCTTCACCCCACATAAAAACCGACCTTGTGTCACATTTTGCTTACGTGGGGAAGCAAATAAATATCTACATACTGGCATGTGTTGGACGGTTTTGAAAAGTTGACTTCCAAGCTAACTTATTTTTCAAACTAGCCTATCTCTGGCCAGGTTTTGATTTATCCTTCTTTCTCTTAGATCCATCTATGTCTCACGTTTTTCTTGGCCTTCTCCTGCCAACTGGCCCGTCTTCCTAAACTGTTTAATATCTACTAACCCAACCACCTATTCCATTATCATCAGCAGCAGCAATAATAACGCTTGTTAGTCGCTAATAGGTTTTTTTTAATGTATTTTCATCCCAAAACAAGGCACAGTGCCACTCTGATGTATCTGGGACTTAAGTTGCAAAGATACTATGTAGGGAGTTGAGCAGCAAGATGTCTCTTTACATTACACTTGAAATCATGCATGTCAGTACAGTTGAGGAAGCAGGAACCCCGAAAAACGGATTGGTTGGTTGGTTGTTTTTGTTTTACGGCATATCAACCCTTTTCGGGTTATTTAATGCTGAATCCAAAGATTTTTAAGAAAAATTTTTTAATAGAATATATTTGTTGTTTTCAAGTCATTTTCTATTTAACCCATAGTTGGGACCCTAACAGGTACTACCACTCCGGGTCAGAGTGGACCTGGGAGCAATGGTAATTAAAGGGTGGCTCCACACTCCCCAAAGCCCACATGCTGGGGCCTCACTGGATATAGTTTAAGGTCATATCCAGGACCCCCATTGAGGGACGTTTACCCTCTGCAGGGGGGCAGTCGGTGTATTCTAATGCCCCACCGACAGGGCCCCGGAAAACGGAAGAGAATTCCATGGGCGTGCAGTTCTAATAAACAATTTTACTTGGCAACTTTCACGTGGTCCTTCCCATAAGTACGCGGTATCCTTCAAGAAATAATTCTTAACAGAAAGATATCAGGGAAAGGATTGCCAAAAACAAAACCATCATGAATGAAGCTCAACAACACCAACAATAAGTTCAGGGGAGGGGGGAACTATTAGAGTAGAAGGCTTTCTGGCATCTGGCGATCTATACTATATAGGGGTGCGATTTTGCTGCTTGTCTGGTTTGTCGGGGGTATTTACGCCGAGGGGGTACAAGGGCTTTTAGTACGTCGGAGCATCCACCATTAAAATACTTGTTAAAAAAAAGGCAGGGGGATGCAACATTTCGTCGATGGGACAGAGGCTGAAGCTTAGCTGACAGTTTGGGACGTATTAGGTTGGAGACTCTCTTTTGAACCCTGTCGACGAGTGAGAGACTTCTTCTTCTTCTTCTTCTTCTTCTTCTTCTTCTTCTTGTTGCTGCTGCTGCTGCTGCTGCGGCTGCTGCTGCTGCTGCTGCTGCTGCTGTTGTTGTTGTTGTTGTCGTCGTCGTCGTCGTCGTCGTCGTCGTCGTCGTCGTCGTCGTCGTCGTCGTCGTCGTCGTCGTCGTCGTCGTCGTCGTCGTCGTCGTCGTCGTCGTCGTCGTCGTCGTCGTCGTCGTCGTCGTCGTCGTCGTCGTCGTCGTCGTCGTCGTCGTCGTCGTCGTCGTCGTCGTCGTCGTCGTCGTCGTCGTCGTCGTCGTCGTCGTCGTCGTCGTCGTCGTCGTCGTCGTCGTCGTCGTCGTCGTTGTTGTTGTTGTTGTTGTTGTTGTTGTTGTTGTTGTTGTTGTTGTTGTTTGGAAGAGGGGTCACAGTTTATCATGGCTCACAGCACCATGATGATCTGTCATAGTTGAATTTGGGTATGGTTTAATTATTTAAGAGGACAGCTCAACAAGAACTTGTTTACATTAGACTTGAAAACGACCATGTTACCGTCAGCTGGGAAGCAACACCGCGGTATCGTGTTTCGCAAATGGGCAGTTCTAGAGAATAAACTTTTCTCATGAGCTTTTCGTTTGGTTTTCGGCACTGATGTGTTCGGTGTCACATCCATCTTACATGCTGGTATGTGTTTGCCGATTTTTAGAAAATAAACAAACATTTATTTAAATTGAAATACGTATGGAATGCGTTTGAAAGCCGAATTACAACGCAATATTGTGAAAATAAACAAGATAGATAGATAGATAGATAGATAGATTTAAAAATAAAAAAGAAATGTGCACCGACCTTCTCTTTATGACGGCCAAGGTTAAGCACGCACCTTCGATTGAACAGTTTTTTGTTTTGTTTTTTCTTTTAAAGAAACGAACTTTTATTTTCAGAATAAAAGGACGCAATTAAGATGGACACAAAAGAATTTTTATCGTTCAGTTATTCTACCACCTTGCTTTAATTCTAACCCTAACCTTAACCTCAACGCTCTCAACAATTTCTTCTCTCGGCACCTTTGAATTGCAAGACACACACACGAAAAAAAAAAAAAAAGAAGTAGTCCCGTCAAAGAAACCTCAAATTTTTTTGTTTTTTTTTTTACAAAAAGTAAAAATAAATACAACTCACGTTTTAGTTTTTTTTTGTTTGCTTTTTTTTGTTGTTTCTCTGTTTTGTTTTGTGTTTGTTTATTTTTGTTGTTGTTGCTGCTGCTGTTTCTTTGTTTTTTGTTTCGTTTTGTTTTTTTGTTGTTTTTTTTTTCTGTATAATAGATTTCTGTAAGTTTTTTTTTTTTTTTCATTTTAACATACTTGAAAAAAAAATCTAACCCTAACCCGGACGCGCGTATGCAAATGTATGCAAAATGACGTGACCGGTAAAGAAAAGGACTATGAAAAGGAGAAAGAGCACGTTAGCGAGGACGATCACGTTAGAGACGTGGATGACGTTCGAGAAAACGAGCACGTTCGGAATCACGTTTTATTCGGGAAAGTACCCAGAAATAAATGGCGTTGTTACACGAAAAACTGAATTCGGGTTATTCTTTGTCTTGGTCTCCTTTGCGAATTAGACTGCACACAACGTGTGGGGCCCAGTGTGTTAACGTGTATACAACGTGTGGGGGCCAGTGTGTTAACGTGTATACAACGTGTGGGGCCCAGTGTGTTAACGTGTATACAACGTGTGGGGCCCAGTGTGTTAACGTGTATACAACGTGTGGGGCCCAGTGTGTTAACGTGTATACAACGTGTGGGGCCCAGTGTGTTAACGTGTATACAACGTGTGGGGCCCAGTGTGTTAACGTGTATACAACGTTACACTTTTACAAGGTATTGTATGCTACGAATCGCGTCAAAACATCATTTGAAATATATGAATAAAAATTAAGATATAAAATGATGAATCGAAACCAAAACGTTTAGCTTACGATTTACGTTTATTTCTTTGACATTAATGTAGATTTCGTATTTATTATTGAACTAGCGGGGGTACCCGGCGTTGCCCGAGTGTTTGTTTCCGGGACGGGGGGGGGAGTTTTAAAAAATGTTATGGTAGGTAAGTAGGAAGGATCAAACCCGGAGTCATGAGTAAAAGTAGGAAAATAAAGTGTGAAAAAAAAAAAACATCTGCAACGTTAACAGTTCGGCCACCAAGAAAAGTCCATTCCAGTTGTTTAGGAAAAAAAAAAAACGACTACGGTAGGTCGGTGCGAACGTGAAAATATAATGTGAATTGCCCAGCACGATAACCACTACGCCACAGAGCACTGCAGCTTAGTTTAGTGATTTTAAATAACTTCAAATGAAAGAATAACGAAGCCAAACCAGTGTTCTCTTCTCAACTGTTCCTTGTGAACGATCCCCAAACGGTGTTAAGTGGTGGCAGGGGGAGGAGGAATTTATTAGAGAGAAAATATTTTACCACTTCCATTGATCTTAACCGATTTTGGCCGTGACTTCTCAGCAGAAAAAGTATAGAAATCTAAGATTATCGAGGAATTTGAGAAATAATAAGCCTATAACACACCTCAGATATTGTTCTGCCGTTTGTGCATATTATATTTGCATGAAATATCTTGATTTTTGATCCTATTAAGGTCAAAATCAGACGAGAAAAAATGAGTTCATTTTATTTATATAGAGATTATATAGGACCCAATATATTGTAATGATTTAAAAAGCTAAAAAAAAAATGACTCGTGCGCCACCACCGAGAATCGAAACCAAAACGTTTAGCTTATGGTTTGCTTTTTTCCTTGGACATTAATGCTTGGGCTATAAAGAGATGTTTGCTGCAAGGCTAAAAATTAAAACATGAACCAATAGCTATTATGTTATGCATGCATAATGCCGTCGTTCGACCTTCACCTGCCAAATTTCATTTCCTTAATTTTAACACTTTGTCACCGATTTCCCTCGGCTAAAACCCCAATACAAAGTGTTAAAATGTTTTTGTTAAAATGTGTGTGGGGTAGATATTTGAATAGCAGAGCATTGTGTGACACAAGGTCGAGGAAATGGGGATGCAAGCAAGCTCCTCTAAAGGAGGGGCACTCTTGCCTAGCAAAAATTGCCTAAGCATCCCCGTCGACATTCCCCAGTAGGGTCGCCTCAGGCAGTAAGCAATGAAATTACTCCAGCTAAAAGTCAAGTGGCAAGACCAAGAAGGGTAGACCTCCTCAGTGATACTCAGGCAGCGTAGCTCAGTCCAACAGGTGCTGGGCTAGTTCGTGGGCCCCGCACCTGAAGAAAGTTTTAGCGGATATACGAACACACACACAAACGCACAAGCCGACGTTTGAGATATATAATAGACTAGCGGGTGTGTCCGGTGTTACCCGGGTGTGAAGAGGTTTTATACTAAGGAAATTGAGCAACGGAGCCCTAAAAAGACTTTTTTTTTTAATTAAACAACCCCCTAAAAACAATGAAAACAGCATTGAGTACCCGTTCGAGCGCAAAACAAAATAGTTGCGATAGCAAGGCTCGAACCCGTAATGCGAAGGAGAAAAAATATATGAAAAAAGACAACTGTTTAGCCCCCCCCCCCCACATCCACCGCAACCAACGACGTCGGTATATATTTAATTGCCGCCCACATCGGCAATATTTGGCACAAGGCCTGGAAAGTGGGATACCCGCAGGCTCCCCTAAAGGAGGGGCACTCCTGCAATTTTAAAAATTGCCTGAGTAACCCCGTCGGCATTCCCCGGTCGGGGCGCCTCAGGCAGCAAGCAATAAACTTGCCCCACCGGAAAGCCCGGTGGCAAGGCCTGGGAGGGTGGACCTCCTAGGTATTACCCAGGCGGTGTACCTCAGTCCAACAGGTGCTGGGCCGGTTCCCGCCCCTCACCTGTTGGGCTGAGTTTCAAGTGACGAATCCTTGACCTGTACTACCCTGTATCCCTGCAGCCGAAGCCGCTAGGAGACACATCCCATCATAAGAGGTTTATAATGGGGTATGACGTCGGTATGTTTCGAAATAAAGCTAATGATTGCAAGGCATATGATAACTTTGCAAAAATGTCGACGAAAAAAGTGATCCCCTCCTTATTAAAAAAAAAAAAAACGGACCAGTTGACGGTCAAGAATGAAAGTGTTTGGCCAATTTTTGGATACTTATCAGCCAAGAGACTGAGCTTTCAAACGATACCAGTTTTTTCAGTGTTGGTCGCATGTGTCAAAAGTTAAACAAGATATACAAACATACATACACATACAAACAAACGTTTGAGATTCATATTATAGAAGACTAGCCTGGGTGGCCGGCATTGCCCGAGTGTTCGGAGGTGTGTGTTGAGCAAAAAAAAAAAAAATTGTAGTAGGCAAACAGGCAGGCAGGCTCGAAGGAAAAGAACGTAAAAAAAACATGTGACGTCTTTATCGTTGCGTTCAACTCCAAACTGGAAGTGGCGAATGTTTAAATTAAGGCTAGCCAATCGAAAAAAGGGGATATTTCGCAAATATTCTTGAAAAAAAGGCGATCACTCCTTGCAGAAAAGTGCCCAGTTGAGGTGAAAGAATTAATGTTTTCAGCCAATTTTTTTTATATTTGTCGTCTGAAGGGTCGCGCTTAAAAACGATACCAATCTTGTGAAAACCCGTCACCTCTGTCGAAATTTTTAGGCAGTCATACAAACATACATACATACATACATGCATACATACATGTAAACGGACAGGTGAGATTTATATAATAGATAAGAAACAGGGGAAATAATTCTAAACCGGCTTCTAAAAAAAGTCGATGTCGTAATAATAATTCGAAATAAATTAAATTAAATATGTTATCAATATGAATTAGCTTTAAATAACAATCTTGAATAAAACACTTAAAACTATAAATATAATCAGTAACTAACATACAGCTATTTAGTAAAATTCATTTTCCTTAATATCCAAATGAGGTTACCACTGTATCATATATTTTGCAAGAATCATAATATGTATAGAAATAAATGAAATAGCAAAGTAGCGAACCTTTTGTAAATATTAATCAAATTGTGAACAAACTGACATCAATACGAATTTATATGTTTCTTTGTTTTTTTACTTTTTTACATAGGCATAACCACTTACCAAGGCTCAGAGACCACTCTAGGATAAAGGTTAAGAGTGTACAGTAGTCAATTGGACAATATAGTAATCGTTAGTAATGGAAATTCAGTGAATTTGTTAACTTAAGTGGAACAGCTCATCAAGAACTTGTTTACGTTCGACTTGAAGACAATTAGGTTGTAGTCTGCTGGAAAGCAGGAAAACGGAAGATAATTCCACAGGCGTGCAGCTCTAAGAAAGAAGCTTTGTTCATGGAATCTGCGTTTAGGTTTAGGTACAGATAAAGGGTGGGGGATTATTGATAGTGTTTTTAGCTAGACGAGTGTTTCTTGTGAAAATCTGGCGAGGGGGGGGACTATAGATTGAAGCTCAGTCGAGCACTTGCCATGAAAATAACGATAAAACAGAGACAAACTCGCAACATCTCTTCTGTGAGAGAGGTTGCAGCGAAGAGAAAAGGACATTTCCTACCAGGCTACGAAGTCTATTTTGAACTCTATCAAGGCAGGATAAGTCCTTTCTAGCAGCTCCTGCCCATATGTGGCAACAGTATTCCATCTTTGGACGTACCTGGCTCTTATGTAGATAGAGAATTGCATCAGAAGGGATATATCTACTGGATCGATAGACGGATCCACCATTTTTCCAGCGGCCTTGGCAACAGATTTGATGTACGTGATCCATTTAGAATCAGGAGTAAAGGTCAAGCCCAGAAGCTTGTCTAAACATGAGGTCTCCCCAAGACGAGAGCCATTCATTTCAATTGATGTCAGATGGGGATCAGAACGTTGTATATATATATATATATATATATATATATATATATATATATATATATATATATATATATATATATATATATATATATATATTTCAAAATGTGAGAGATTATATAATTAATAATTCCACATCCAAACAACGTCGCAGCTCAATAGCGCCAGAACAGTCTACAAACCGGAAGTCCAATTATTAATTATATAATCTCTCACACTCTGCAAATTCTATTACTCATTGCTTGCAAGGTTAGCGTGTTGCGTGGCATCGTCCTGCCGAATATAAAATTCCTACTTGTGAGACATCGGCTTGGGCTATAGTTTGGTTGGATAACCACATCCCTTGTTCGAGACGAAGTAGGTTTATTCAATAGTCGGATTTCGCCGCAGTTTGCTTGATCTGTGTTAGCTAATAGGCTTTTTGTGTATGGTGCGTTTGCTCAGGTGGCAAAGTGCTCTCTTGCATGCAAGAGGTTCGGGTTTCGAATCGCGGCTCCGGATATGTCTAAATGATGAGCCCGAATGAGGACGAAACTCGAGTGTTGGACTTCCGGTTTGTTGTCTGTCATGGCTCTTGTGAGTTGCGACTTTGTTTGGCTGTGGAAATATATATATATATATATATATATATATATATATATATATATATATAGAGAGAGAGAGAGAGAGAGAGAGAGAGAGAGAACGTATAAAAAACTATTTAAATAAAAAAAAATTAAATAAGGAAATGGTAGATATTTCTTTAGTACATATGGCGGATATTTTTCCTTCTTCTCCGGAGACATCGTCTTTCTATTATAATTTCTGCTTGAAATTCACAAATGTCAAGAGGAGGGGGTGGTTGAGGGCAGGAAGTGAAAAACGGTTTCATTTTTCTGCCGTCGAGTCATTGCTTCGTTTGTGTCTGTCTGTATCTCTTAATTGTGTCTGGAGAAAATAGCAAACAAAAAAGAAATAGACAGGTAATTTGAAGAAAAGTTCGTTCTTTAAAATTAAAAAAAAAAATAACGATTTAAAAAATTCTAAGAAAAATACAAAAATGAATTTGATTTCACCTAATTAGGCTGTTTCTCATGCCCTAACCCTAACCCTAACCCTATCCCGACTCTGATGGTACGCCTCGATACACGGCCATCGTAAAACAGGCCTGGCCACTGAAAAATGACGTCGTGCCTGAAGTACAAGCAAATAAGATCTGCCGAACAGTCAGACTGTCGCTTTATTTTTTATTTTTTTTAAATAGGAGTCACCACTTTTCAAAGCCCGGAGGCCACTCGAGGATAAGGGTTAAAGAGTGTACATTAGTCAATGGGACAACGCCGGTACATGATATTTTTTCTATGGCGTCGAATGGTTCATTGACTGAAACAGATGGCTGTTTATAGCGACCAAATATCACTGTTTGTCCTTTTTTTTTTTTTATATAGGCATCACCACATTATCAAGGCCAAGAGGCCACTCAAGGATAAGGGTTAAAGAGTGTACAGTAGAAATTGGACAATATAGTAATCATTAGTAATGAAAATTTGGTAAAGTTGATAACTTATATGGAACGCCTCATCAAGAACTTATTTACGTTAGACTTGAAGACAACCATATTGTAGTCAGTCGGAAAGCAGGAAAACGGAAGACAATTCCACAGGCGTGCAGTTCTAAGAAAGAAGCTTTGTTCATGGAATCTACGTTTAGGTTTAGGCACAGATAAAGAGTGGGGGGAATTATTGACGGTGGTTTCAGTTAAAGGAGTGTTTCTTGTGAAAGTTTGGCGAGGGGGGCATACATTGGATCTCAGACCAGCACTTGCCATGAAAATAATGATAAAGCAAAGACAAACTCGCAATATCTCTTCTGTGAGAAAGGTTGCAGGGAAAAAAAAGGACATCTACGAGGCTACGAAGTCTATTTTGAACTCTATCAAGGCAGGATAAGTCCTTTCTAGCAGCTCCTGCCCAGATGTGGCAACAGTATTCCATACTTGGACGTATCTGGCTCTTATATAGATAGAGAATTGCATCAGCAGTGAGATATTTACCGGATCGATAGAAAGATCCCACCATTTTTCCAGCAGCCTTGGCAACAGATTTGATGTACGTATTCCATTTAAGATCAGTAGTAAAGGTAGCAATTGTTTAGATCTATTTTGCACTTGGTTCACCAGGAATATTAGTTAGGTAAGACTTCAGGTTCTTCTTCATAAACCCTGTGGCACCTATAATAACTGGTATGATTGATATCTCCTTAAGATTCCAGTTTGTTTGTTTTTTCATATCAGACATGAGACCTTGATATTTGGTCTGTTTCTCCCTTTCAGCTCTGTTCAGACCTCCATCATTAGGGACACTCACTTCAACCAAGGTTGCAACTCTCTCTAACTTATTCCATATAACTATGTCAGGTTTCACAGCAGCATTTTCAAGGTAGGTGGCTGTAGGGATTACATGGTCGTAATGTATGGTATATAAGTCATTTCCAACTGTTATTTCAGGTTGATGTTCCCAGGACTTGCTGCTACACTGGATGTTAAATTTTTTACAGATGGTCCAGCGGATGTACTTACATACTCCATGTCTTAAGATGTGGCAACAGTACTCCATCCTGCTGCTAATGAATGACAGTTTTTCTTTTACGAAAAGAATTAGAAACTTTTTTTTTAAAATATACTTAAAAAAAATAAACAACACAATTTATACGGAAACTGAATAAGATTCAATTAAAGAAAACAATAATCTATATATCTACAAAAGTGAAAATGTCTGTCTGTCTGTCTGTCTGTGTACATTTCCCTACACAATAACTCTGTCAATTTTCAGTCTACAGACACGAAATTTAATATACAGGGTATGGAGATTTGGGAAAATCTTTGTAATCCGTTTTCGTCCAGAATTTTTGCTGGTAAGGGGTTAAGGTTCAACGATTTGATTTTTGAGAACTCTACAAAACTCCTTCGACAATTTTGGGTATAAACACTACAAATTTTAGATATAGGTTTCTTGGACATGGATCTAACTTAATAAATAACTTGATTTGAGCCTAAAGCAATAAATGTTAAAGGGTTATAATAGGGGTCAAAGTTTTAAAAAATTGAGCGCTTCGGTTTCTACCAAATTACTCAGACAATTTCTGGTCTAAACATTTGAAATTTTACATAAAGGGTATTCAGAGATAGGGCAAGCTTTTTAATCGGTTTTGGTCGAAATTTTGAGTTATCAATAGTTACCAATATATAAATGTATATATGTATGTTTGCATGTCTTCCTAAAACTTTCGACAGAGGCGGTGAATTTTCACAAGATCAGTATCGTTTTGAAGTTCGACCTTTCAGACGACAAATATCGAAAAATTGACTAAAAACATTAATATCTCCACCTTTTCAGCCGTGTCAAATGCATATCTTATTTTTCTTTTATTAATATTATTGGAATTTTCCCCCTTTCCTTGTACATATTCGTGAGTTATTCCACGGATTTCGGCCTTTTGGATTATTTTTGACCATCTTCCAATTTCGTGATTTCCTTGGATTTTACTTGTGCAAATGGAAACTCAATTAACTTTCTAGGAGTTATATTTTTGGATTTTACCGTCATTGGATTATTTATCTTTCACCAGACTATCCATTCGCGTGTAATCACTTTTTCTTCACCATATTCCCTCTGCTTCACTTTTTTGTTATCAAGTAAGATCTTTGACTTACTTGTTGTTTCATCAAATACTTTTGTATGCAAAATCCGATCCCGCATTTTGCTAATTCCTACCCTCTGATGAGACGGAAAGTATTTCTTTGAAACTCCGCGGATTAAGCACGATCCACTTATTTAGTGTTTCCTTTTCAGATTAACTCTTTTTCAAAGTGTTTTTTAACATGTTTTATTAACTATTTGTTCATATATATGTATATATATATGTGTATATATATATATATATATATATATATATATATATATATATATATATATATATATATATATATATATATATACTAGCATGAGCGCACGGCCTTGCCCGGGTGTTTGGATATGTATGTTGAGCAAAAAAAAAAAAGTGGTAGTAGGAAGGCAGGCTCGAACCCATACCGCAAAGGAGGAAAAGAACGGGGTAAAACCTTACGTTTATGCTGTTACGACCACCGCCAAACCGGAAGCGACATGTTTTTAAATTACGGCTAGACAATCTAAAGGAGAGGATAGCTTTAAAAAATATCGGCTAAAAAAGTGCCCCCCCTGTAGAAAAGTTCCTAGTTGAAGAGGAAGATATTAATGTTTTTAGCCAAGTTTTCGATATTTGTCGTATGAAAGATCGAACTTTAAAACGATACTGATCTTGGTAAAATCCATCGCCTCTATTGAAAGTTTAAGGCAGACATGCAAACAGACATACATACATACATTTATATATTGGTAACTAAAAATTTTCGACCCAAACTGATGAAAAAGCTTGCCCTATCTCTGAATACCCTTTATGTAAAATTTAAAATATTTAAACTAGAAATTTTCTGAGTAATTTGGAAGAGACCGCAGAGGTCAATTTTTTTTTTAACTTTGACCCCTATTATGACCCCTTAAAATTTATTATTTTGGGCTCAAATCAAGTTATTAAGTTAGATCCAAAATTTCAAGTGCGTAAACCCAAAATTGTCGGAGGAGTTTTGTAGAGTTCTCAAAGGTCAAATCATTGAACTTTGACCCCTTAATCGCCAAATTTCTGGCCAAAAACCGATCACAACGATTTTCCCAAATCTCAGTAACCTGTATATCAAATTTCGAGTCTGTAGACTAAACATTGAAAGAGTTATTGCGTAGGGAAATGTACACAGACACGCAGACACACACACAGACACTTTCACTGTTATATAGAACGGCTATGCAAGTGAAAGATGTGTTTGGACCTCAACAATCAGTTAAACAGAAGCTATTTCGGTTGCATTTTTTGCTGTTAGACTGGTACAAATTTTCTTTGTAGCTCTTACCTAGGATGCCAACCCTCCCAAGTCTTGCCTTCCATCTTTCGGGATGAGACAGTTTATCGCTTGTTGTCTGAAGCACCCTCAACTGGGAATGCCAACGGGGCTAATCGAACTAATTCTTGCGGAGCCAGAGAGCCCCTCCTATTGGGGCGCTGCCCCATTTTCCCACCTTCTGACCTAGTGTCACATCCCCTCGCGGTGGGAGAGAAGTATACATCGTGTGTGAAAGAGAGAGTGTGTTTGTATGTGTTTATGTGTTTGTTTGTGTGTTTGCTTGTGCGTGTGCGTTTGAATGCGTTTGTTTCCGTGTTTTTGTGTTTGTGTGTGTTTCTTTGTGTGTTTGTGTGTGTATTTGTGTTTGTTTGTGATTGTTTGTGTGTATGTTTGTCATTGTGTTTGTCTCTGTGGGTGTTTGTTTGTGTGCTCGTATGTGTGTGTTTGTTCGTGTGTGTTTGTTTGTGTGTGCGTTTGTTTGTGTGGTTGTGTGTGTTTTTGTTTGTGTTTTCGTGCTTTTGTGTGTGCTTGCCTGTGTGCATTCGCGTGTGAGTTTGTGTGTGTTTATGTGTGCATGTTTGTGTGAATGTACGTGTGTGTCTGTGTGTTTGTGTGTTTGCTTGTTTGTGTATTTGTGTGTGAGTTTGTGTATGCGTTTGCGTGTGAGTTTGTGTGGGTGTTTGTGCGTGTGTTGTGTGTGTGTTTGTGTGAGTGTACGTGTTTGTATGTGTGTTTGTGTATTTGTGTGTGAGTTTGTGTGTGTTTGCGTGTGAGTTTGTGTTTGCGTGTGAGTTTGTGTTTGTGCGTGTGTTGTGTGTGTGTTTGTGTAAGTGTACGTGTGTGTGTTTGTGTGTGTGTTTGTGTGTGTGTTGTGTGTGTGTTTGTGTGAGTGTACGTGTGTGTGTGTGTGTGTGTGTGTTTGGGTGTGTGTGTGCATTTGCGTTTGTTTGTACGTGAAGTGTCGAGGTGTCATATTCCAATTTGTCCAAGTTGTCAACAACACCGAAAAAGCTGTTAGGTCAGGCCTAATCAGTTACGCAGAGCTGGCCTAATTCCCCCAATTTGTGAACAAGTGTCCGCTTTCAATTTCAACTCATCTTCTTGTCACTGTGTTTAGTTATTCATTACTCATCTGTTATAAACATAATTCCCATCCTCCCAGACCCTTCACGACCGTTTTCTGTGGCATCATTGGATTCTCCTTAAAGTAGTGTTATTCTATTTCAACTCAAGAGAAAACAAATGTCCTTTTATACAACTCTTATTCAGTGAAGATGAAAGTGGCCGGATGACATTTTTTTTTTTTTTTACCTTTTTCATCTACAATATAAATATCACCTGTCCGTTTAAATGTATGTATGCATGTATAACTGTATGTATGTATGTATGTATGCATGTATGTATGTATGTATGTATGTATGTATGTATGTATGTATGTATGTATGTCTAAAACTTTCGACAGATGGCGACGGATTTTACGTTTTGAAGCTCGATCCTTCGGACGACAAATATCGAAAAAAAATTGTCTAAAAACATTAATTCCTTCACCCTCAACTGGGCACTTTTCTACAGGGAGGGGTCGCTTTTTTCGCCGATATTTTCAAAAGTCATCGCCTCTTTTCGATCGTCTAGCCTTAATTTAAACCTTCGCCACTTCTGGTTTAGCGATGGGTGCAACAGCAAAGACGTCACGTTTTTTTTCGCGTTTTTTTCCTCCTTCGCCGTACGGGTTAGCGCTTATATGCCTACTACCACTTTTATTTTTTTTCATTTTTTTTTATTTTTTAATTTTTTAATTTTTTTTTTTTTTGCTCAACACACACCTCCAAACACCCGGACAATGCCGGGCACCCAGACTAATGAATTACAATTACAGTATATATAACTTCCTCCGGATCACCAAACCATTGCCACAAGAATGAAGCGAATTAAAAACTAATAATCGCTCGAATTGGGCGCAAACATAAGACAATCCATAGTGTTCAAACGACAGGAAGTTCTGGCCGTTCCATAAACACTAGTCGACTGTTTGTTTATTTATATTTTCTATAAAAGCCAAGTACGTTCAAGGATGGAATTCTGTTGCCATATCTGGGCAGGAGCTGCTAAAAACAGCCTATCCTGCCTTGACAGAGTTCAAAATAGACTTCGTGGCTTAGTGGGAGATGCCCTTTTCTCTACCCTGCAACCTCTCTCCCACAGAAGAGACGTTGCGAGCCTATCCTTGTTTTATCGTTATTTCCATGGCAGGTGCTCGTCTGAACTCCAATCTCTGGCCCCCCTCGCCAATCTTTCACGAAAAACACCCGTCTAACTGAATCCACTGTGAAAAATTTTCCCCACTCTTTATCTGTGCCTAAATCAAAACGCGGATTCGATGAACAAAGCTTCTTTCTTAGAACTGTACGCCTGTGGAACTCTGTTCCGTCTGCCTGCTTCCCACCTGACTACAACTTGGATGTCTTCAAGTTCAACGTTAACAAATTCCTAGTGAACCGCCCCCTTAAGTAAACACTTCATCAAATCTCGACACGAGCGTAATATACTTGCAATAACCCTTATCCCTGAGTGGCTTCCGGGCCTTGATAAGTGGCGATCACTGTGTAAAAAAAAAAGACAGTGCCCATTCTTGTTTTATACTTGAATAATAATTATTCTTTTATACCACTAGACACTATTGTTTCATGCTTAGGCAATTAGCAGTGTAGGATGACAATTCCTGCCAGTCGGGAGTTTCGCAGTTTCGAAGCCACCTTTGATTCGATATGATAAGCCTCTACACCCCACCCCCACGCGGACCACCCAAAAATTGCGACGAAAATAAAGATAATTAAGAATTAATAAACTCCCAATTCGGGCGCAGACGTTAGACAATCCATAGTGTTTAAACGACAGGAAGCCCTGAGCGCTGCATAAACACTAGTTGACTGCCTCTTAGTTTATATATATACTAGCATGGGTGACCGGCGTGGCCCGGGTGTGTGGGGGTGTATGCTGAGCAAAAAAAAAAAAATTTTAACTTTGACCCCTATTATGACTCCTTAGCATTTATTATTTTGGGCTCAAATCAAATTATTAACTTAGATCCATGTCCAAGGAATCTATATCTAAAATTTCAAGTGTTACGACCCAAAATTGGCGGAGGAGTTTGGTGGAGTTCTCAAAGATCAAATCGTTGAATTTTGACCCCTTAAAAGCCAAATTTCTGGCCGAAAACCGATCACATAGATTTCCCCAAATCTCAGTACACTGTATATCAAAATTCGAGCCTATAGACTAAAAATTGACAGAGTTATTGCGTAGGGAAATGTACACAGACAGACACACAGAGAGACAGACACAGAGACAGACACAGAGACACAGAGACACATTCACTTTTATATATATATATATATATATATATATATATATATATATATATATATATATATATATATATATATATATATTGTTTTATTTTAATTTAAAATTACGACTCTATAATAATATATATGAAATCTGGATAAATTAAAATATCATATTTAAGCGTATTTTACGTCCGAGCAAAAGTCGGGTACCCCCTCCCGCTAGTATATATATATATATATATATATATATATATATATATATATATATATATATATATATATATATATATATATATACACTTGTGCCCGATATTATTCATACCCCTCGGATCTTTGAGATTTCTATAAGAATATTGCTCAAACCAGAAGGTAGACAATATTAAAGGGATTTCAAACAATAAATCAAGGATAAGCATTTAATTTAAACTCAACAAATAAATAAATTATGCAAGTTTGAAACATTATACAAAGAAAAACAATAATGGCACTAGTTCAAAATTATTCATACCTCTCTTACTAATAGTCAATAGCATGCCCTTTATTCTTAATAACTGCCTGTAACCGTTTTGGATATTTATCAACAAGGTTTTTACAAGCATCAACACTGATTTTTGACCATTCTTCAATGCAGTAGTTCTCCAAATCCCTCAAATTTTTAGGTTTCCGCTTTTTAACCTCAGTTTTCAATATGTGCCAGAGGTTTTCGATAGGGTTCAGGTCGGGACTCTGGCTAGGCCATTCCAAAACATTAATTTGATTATCCTCAAACCATTTCTTGACTATTTTGGCAGTATGTTTTGGATCATTATCCTGTTGAAGGATCCAGTTTGGTCCTAAATGGAGCTTCTCCGTATCCTGTCTAATGTTTTTCTGGAGTATCTCCAAATATTGCTCCTTCTTCATGGTTCCATCTATCTTGACCAAACTACCTGGACCACTAGCCAAAAAGGAGCCCCAAAACATTAGCCTACCACCACCATGTTTCACCGTGGGTATGGTGTTCTTTGGGTTGTAAGCTTCTCCTTTCTTCCTCCAAACGTAAGAAGCATCCATATGGCCAAACAATTCAATTTTTGTTTCGTCAGTCCACAAAATACTTGAGAAAACGGACTCTGGAGAATTCACATGGGTCCTAGCAAACTTTAGACGTGCTGCAAGGTGTTTTCCGGTGTGCAATGGAGTCCTTCTTGGTCTTCTTTCTTTCAGACCATTTTCATGCAGAGTCCTTTGCAATGTATGCCTTGATATGATTATGCCAGAAGACTCCAGATTTTCTAAAAGGATCTTAGTAGTGGTGGTTGGATTTGCATTAACACTTCTTACAATATTCCTGGTGGCTCTAGCAGACAGTTTCCTTTTCCTTCCTCTACCAATCAAGTTGTTTGTTGTGTGGTGGCTCTGAAATTTTTTGATGATGCTCTGTACTGTTGCTGTAGGAACCTCAAATTTCTTGGAAATTCACTTGTAACCTAAACCATCCTTATGTGAATTCACAATTTTAGTCCTAAGATCATTACTAAGCTCTTTTTTCTTCCCCATTCTAATAATTTTTATTCTTTTATTGGTTTTCAGTTGATATCATTTTAATTTCTGAAAAATGCAAAAAAAACGAAATGAAATTAATCAAAGGTTGTATAAAAGCATTCAAAATAAGAATCAAACAGGAAACAAACAGTCAGAAACTCGATTAATACTGAAAAAATAAGGGGGTATGATTATTTTTGAACATTGCAGATTTTATAAATAGCTGTATATTTCTTTTATTACAAGTATCCCGAGATTTTAAAATGACGAAAATGATCAGAAGAGGTTTATTAAGAATATGTATCAATATGGACGTAAACAATAAATTCTTACAAAGTTACACCTAATAAACTCAATTTTCAAGGGGGGGTATGAATAATATCGGGCACAAGTGTATATATATATATATATATACAGTGATGATCATATTTATTGGCACGGTAAAATAAAAGTTAATATACTAGCATGGGTACCCGGCGTTGCCTGGATTGACTTGAAGTTCCGTTTGAAACACGCCTGCTGTACTAATCATTTTCATCATGGGTAACGTGGATACCCCCACAACAATTTTAAAAATAAAAGAACGGATAAAAACACGTAAATGTAATCGCCCCCAAAAAGAAGTATCTGATACCCTCTCCACCAGATATTTCGCCAGAAGGGATCACTGTCCTAAGAAAACTCACGATTTTGTGAATCTAAAGTAATAATGTTTATAAACATTAATGCGTGCGTTTATTTTTTATTTTGGTAAATGTGTAGATTAGCGGCGTAATTTATTTGCCAGACAACAAAAAATATAAAAACTATTTATTTTTATTTAAAAACACATTGTTAGACCCAACGGCTTAAATAAAACCAGAAAAAAAATTCATTTTTATTATTTTTTTCTCATTTATATTTATTATTCGAGGCCGCTATATTGTTTTTAAAATGTGGCCTTTCTAATGTTTGGCAGATTGGCCTTTTGAAGCTCTTTCATGAACTGTGTTTTGTGCCGCCATATTTTTAGGTAATGAAAAAGCGTAAAAATGCCAAATTTGGCCTTAAAAAAGCCAATCTGTCAAACCTAAATATGGCCAAATTTTAAACGTGTAAGGCATGCACATTTAATCTAATTAAAAATCATTTATATTTATTATTGGAGGTCGCTAGTATACATATTTTTAGGTAATGAAAAAGCGTAAAAATGCCAAATTTGGCCTTAAAAAAGTCGATCTGTCAAACCTAAAAATGGCCAAATTTTAAACGTGTAAGGCACATTTAGTCTAATAAAAAATGATAAAAAAAAACATAAAAATGAATTTTTTTTTTTTTTTAAATTTCAGCCTTTTGATCTAAACATGTTTTATATAAAAATAAATAGATTTATAATTTTGGGGCTATAAAATAATTTACGCCGCTAAACTACACATTTGCCTTTATTTTTTGTAAGGGCGCGTTTTTATTGGCTTTTACATTTGCTTTTTTAGGGAGTGAGGGGGGAGGGCTGAAATAAAACCAGAAAAAAATTTTCATTTTTATTATTTGTTCATCATTTATATTTATTATTCGAGGGCGCTATATTGATTTTGGATTTTAAAATTTAGCCTTTCTAAGGTTTGGCAGATTGGCCTTTGTAAGCTCTCTCATGAACTATGTTTTTAGCGGCCATATTTTTTTTTTTTAAATAAAAGAGCAATCTGTTAAACCTGGGGGGGGGGGCTTTTCGATTTGCTTTTTATATTTCGTTTTATATTTCCTATGCAATCCCACCCCCAAGTGAATTTGTCATATTTTGGAATTTGTTTTGTTTATCAAATTGTTAGGCGAAACAGTAGAATGTTCTCATAAAAAATAATCAAATCTATCGTTATTCCAATGAAATTCCCCCCCCCACACACACCAGAAAAATTACCGCTTTTTATTTGTCGTTTTATGATATTTTGGGCTCTGCTTTGTTTAATAAATTGTTAGGTGAAAGTAGAGAATGTTCTCATAAAAATAATTAAATTAATCGTTATTTTATATTTCCAATGTAATTTCCCCTCCCCCCCACACACACACAAACACCAGAAAAAAAACAAATTGCATTTGTCAGATTTTGCCGTCTCCTTCAATCGCCAAACTTGAAAAAATGCTAGAAGTGACATGTCTCGTTGAACGCTTGGTGGCCAAAAAGTAGGCGCTCATTTTACGTTAAATCTATATAGAAAAGTGATTCCCCACTCTAAAATGTTACTTTATTTATTTTTCACAATTTCTTCTTATAATAATATATATAAAGGCTGTTTAAATGTATTAGACTGAAAAAAAAAGTAGATCTCCATTTTTTAGGGGTTAAACGTCGCTGGGTCACGTCGTATAAAGTTATTTTTCTACTTGGGAAATTAAGTTTGTAATCGATGAAATTAACGCGAAAAAAGAAAAAAAAAGTGTAAATTATGGAATTTAGAGGGAGGGGCAGTAGATCTTCATTTTTTTAATGTATTAAACGACGCTGAATTACGTGGTAAAAATAAAACAAATTAAATCTTTTCAGTTTTTTTCGTAAGTTTTTAAAAAAAATTTTGAATATTAAAAAAAAAAACAATCAAAGCCAAACATTTTTCTATCTACACGGAATTATTTTTCCAGCTAGAAACTTAATGAAATCACCAAATTATATTTGGTAAACGTTTTTTTTATGGATAACATCTAGGTGCAAATAACTCTAAAAAAAAGTTTTAAAAAAGGACGCTGTTGGAAATATTAATGTCAAAATAAATTAAATTAAATATATTATCAATATAATTGTTGCTTAAAGTTTGTTAAATAACTATTTTAAATAGAAAGCTTAAAACAATTGTCTCGTTAAAAACATTAACTAAAATACCGCTATTTAATAAAATCAATTTTTCTTAATGTCATGTGCAAATAAGGTGATCTCTTAATTGTATATTTTTGCAAGAATCATACCATATATAGACATAACTGAAATATTAAGGTAAGATATGTTTTGTAACAAACAAACAGACAAGAATACAAATTTATATATATAGATATATATATATACGTCTATATATATATATGTATATATATATATATATATATATATATATATATATATATACGTCAGTCGCTTTATCAATATTTCACTAAATATATGTCACAAAATAATAAAAATTGTATAATCAAATGACTGTTTTACGGTTAGTTATTTACCAAAATTGTATTCAAATTCATGCGATATTCACAAAGTTATAACATTTTATTCTTTATCAAGGAAATTCCACTGTCCATCGCTTTATTGTAGGTCTCATAAATGTTGTATTAGGGCCGAAATACAATGTCTAATCACGAAAACTACTTTTTATTATATTTTTCTGTTAAAGAATAATAAACAAAACACATCCTAGGGGCTAAGCCTCAAATAAATTAATTATTTATCGGCATATCCACCATTTTTTTTTTAAAATAACTGTAAACAATCTTTTATCCACCGAAGAAGTCGATTGTTTGATTTGAAAAGGAGTTATGGTTCTGGTGACATCAACTACTTTCCTCCACAGGCCATACTTTTAAGTAAATTGCTCTCCTCCCTCATAAACACCTCTTTTCAAATTGGACCAGAGATATTCAATGGGGTTAAGATCCGGAGAACACGGTGGCCAGCTCAGAAGGGTTTCTCTAAAAAAAAAGTCCATAGATTCAAGGAAGGCTGCAGTCGCCCTGGCAGAATGGGGTGGGCATTGTAATGCATAAACATCATCTGAAAGCAACGTAACAATGGTAGGTCTTCTAACCATGGTTACATAATGTTTACCCAAAAAGGCCGTGTTAAGTTTTACACCATCTGGAACTCGGACTGGTCCAACCAACTTATCCTCAATGATTCCCGCCGAAAGTATGATGCCGTCGCCTCCTTTTTGGCAATGGACTCTGTAAGGGGTTGGAGTTCCGTTCGAGTTCATAACTTTGGCCTATCCATCCGAACCATCAGGAGTAGTACGATTCTCATCTGTAAATTACAAGATTAACACCAGTCAATAGATTCAAACCCGGCGACAGAAGCCATCACCGCGAGATATATATATATATATATATATATATATATATATATATAAGTAATGAAGTCAAAGGGATGGTAAACCTCAATCTAATATAAATACCAGTATTTATACATAGATAATTTAATCACAACCTTATCTTATCTTATCTCTTTCTGTATATATATATATATATATATATATATATATATATATATATATATATATATATATATATTATATATATATATATATATCTTTATATATATATATCTTTATATATATATATATATATCTTTATATATATATATATATATATATATATATATCTTTATATATATATATATATGAAATAAAATGGAGGTGGAAGGACCTGGATACTCAACGTTTCGCCCGATTTATGCGGGCTTCTTCAAGAGGGATGGTCATGACCATCCCTCTTGAAGAAGCCCGCATAAATCGGGCGAAACGTTGAGTATCCAGGTCCTTCCACCTCCATTTTATTTCATATCGTCGGATTTAATCCAGCTCAACAATCATATATATATATATATATATATATATATATATATATATATATATATATATATATATATCTTTCTGTTGTAATTCTGTGCCAAGTCATTCGTTTTTCCCTGTGTCGTTTGCTCAATGGAGGCCTTGGAATAGTTTTGATGTTCCTTGCCATCTCATTCAACACATTACATCGGGCTTGCCTGGATCTTGGAGCGATTCCAACTCTTGCAAAAATGGAAGCACTGGTGCTGTTTGGGTTTCGATTGACTTCCCTACAAATTTTCCGAATATCACGATATGAAAGGTTTTTCCTGGTGCCCTTATCCTTTCTGGATTTGATGTTGAGGTTGTTCACGAATGAAAGTTCCATAGCTAAATCTTTGATGACCAATGCTTCTGCCAGTCCAGCAACAATCCTTTCCTTTTCAATAACCGTTAATTTTTGGTATTTTAAATAAAAGACCTGCAATAAAGCGATGGACAGTATAAATTACTTGATAATAAATAAAATGCAATAACTTCGTGAATATCGCATAAATTTGAATAAAATTTTGGGAAATAACTAACCTTAAAGCAGTCCATTGATGACACAATTTTCAATAGATAGATAGATAGATAGATAGATAGATAGATAGATAGATAGATAGATAGATAGATAGACGAAATTCAAAAATTCATGTTTGTTTGTGTATGCGTCTTGTCTGAACAGTAAATAGACATAACGCCAAGGGTGTGGGTTCCATATAGAAACGTTGTTTTAATTTGAATAACATAAAATACGCCTCAAGTGCGCTTGAAAGCCAAATTACAACGCAATATTAGAAAAATAAACAAATATTTTACTTGTTTGAACTTTATAACATAAATATATTTCAGAGGTAGACTCCATCTTCAGTATGTTGTTTTTTCTTTCTTTCCTTTTCTGCTTTCTTGCCATGTTGTAAAGTTGGAGAAAGAAAGGTCTGATTGTAAAGTCTACAAAATATTCATGTTATAAATTTTTAAAACTTTGACCCCAATTTTTCAAAGGTCAAATCGCCGAACTTTGACCCCTTGACAGACAAATTTCTGGCCGAAACCGCTTTAGAAGATTTTCCCAAATCTCACTACCCGTTGTGTCAAATCTCTTGAAAATTGACAGAGTAGTTTGATAGGGAAATGTACACACACAATTTCACTTATGTATAAATATACATATATATATATATATATATATATATATATATATACAAGCTAAAATCAAAACAAAGTGTAAGCAATACATCAGATGTCCCTCTCCATCGCACCGTCGGGTTAGGGTTAGGGTTAGGGTTAGGGTATCATCATTGTATGACTTACTCTACATTCATATAAAAGATATTCCTGTTCAGAAACTAAGACCGCCTTTAGGTTTGCCAACAATCACTGCAGAAAAGTTATAGAAAATTGCGAGAGAGTCGTTTGCGTATTTTAAAACTTTAAGTGAAGCCAGGAAGCGGTGGGGGGCAGCTAACTGTGACAGGCAATTAATCGATTTCATTCAAATGGGCGATTGTATGAAAGAGTGTAACGTTTGTTGATATTCATTCAATCCCGGACAACATCGGGAAAAGAAAAAAAAGAAAAAAACAACATACTGAGGATGGAGTTTAGCTCCGAAATATCTTTGTTATAAATTTCAAACAAGTAAAATATTTGTTTATTTTCCTAATGTTACGTTGTGATTTGGCTTTCAAGCGCCCCTGATGCGTATTTTATTTTATTCAAATTAAAACAACGTTTCTATATGGACTCACATTCTTGACGTTATGTCTATTTACTGTTAAGACAAGACGCATACACAAACAAACTTGAATCGTTTAATTTCGTCTATCTATCTATCTATCTATCTCTCTCTATCTATCTCTCTCTCTCTCTCTCTCTCTATATATATATATATATATATATATATATATGTAGCCAGTAGAGTTTAGTTTCCTAGAAGTACATCCAATGAAACATGTGTCTACCAAAGAGTGCTCAATGAGTGAACAGAGCAGGTATATTAAATTTATTTATACAAACATTAATCACGACGGTAATTCCTGGCCTGAAGACGTAATCCCCCAACGCGGGTGATTACAGAAACATGTATGCACATATGTAGCCATTAATGTTTGTATAAATAAATTTAATAATTATATATATATATATATATATATATATATATAGAGAGAGAGAGAGAGAGAGATAGATAAATAGATAGATAGATAGATAGATAGATAGATAGGTTGAGAAGAAGGCTCTTGCGGAGTTTTTAATTTTGACTTCAAATGATGCATTTTCAAATATTCGTTTTTTCTTATATCCGGGTCTCTTATATCAGGGTTACACTGTATATAATATATATATATGTATACATACACACACACACACATTTCTTTCTTTCTCCAACTTTACAACATGGCAAGAAAATAAAAAAAGAAAGAAAACAACATACTGAGGATGGAGTATAGCTCTGAAATATATTCATGTTATAAATTCAAACAAGTAAAATATTTGTGTATTTTCATAATATTACGTTGTGATTTGGCTTTCAAGCGAACTTGAGGCGTATTTTATTTTATTCAAATTAAAACAACGTTTCCATATGAACTCACACCTCTGAGGAAATATAAATATTTTTATAATTGTTTCAGTACATTGCTACACAATGTGACATTTGTTGGCGTTTGTAAAAAAAAATCATGAATGTGCTTATATTCCAAAAAAGAAAATATCAGTGCACAGTATTGAAAGTGTTTGAGATTCAAAAGTCTGTAACATTTCTACTAACTTCATAAGATGTCATGTGAGAAACTGAATTGAATATCAAGACATTATCTGAAGCGTTTTTATTTTGGTGTAACGTATGTGTTTACAGTGAACCTTAACTTTTAATAAACAGCTTGGTATGCAATGACATAGGCTAAGAATCTTAGACAAAATATATATAAATTGGAAAAATGTCTGAACAAATGAAAAAAAAATTATCCGCTCCACTTGATGACATCAAGCACAGTAATATTTTAGTGAAGAAAATATGAAATTGATGTTCAGTGATTAGTTTGGATGAATGAGAAAATGTAATTGTTTGATGCTTAAAAAATAATTCATTTGCTGTATTTGATATTAAGCAGTAAAATATAGTGATTTGAATATTAAGGAAAACATCAAATCAGATTATGTAGAAAAAAAAGATGAAATTAGAAAATATATATTTTCTGTTTATGAGTTTTGCCAATCAAAATTTTGTGGCAGAAATTGGGTGATTACCATGCAATTTTATTTTGGTAAAATTCTTAAATTATTTCAATGTTTATTATAATTTCTTATTAGTGACTTGTTATCATCAAAATCCGTCCCAAAGAGCGTCCTTTCTTTTATTAGGTATCAAAATAGGTATCCAGATTTCTACTTCTATACAAATGTGATATTTCAGATCTGTAGATAAAAAATTTGTTGCATATGAGGAAATATAAATATAAATGTTCAGGTTAAAATCGAGCTTCACGAAAAGACATCAGGGAAATGAAGAGTGTTAAACTGGAGATTTTAAATGAGATTATTTTTTTAAAAATCGAAAAGAAGAGGTGAGAAAGAGAGATAGACAATAGTTAAAAGGGGGCGAGAAGGAAAGAGGGAAAGAGGCGGGTAGAGAGTCAGCTTTCTAGATCTATTTTTAAATATGGGTCAGTAAGGGTTAATTTGACATAGACAGGAATATAATTCAGGTTGATTAATTTTAAATTTGGAAAAAAAAGTCACGTGGATATGGGAATACAATTGTGTAAGGAATTAATGCAAAAAATATTACGTTGTGATTTTGCTTTCAAGCGCACTTGATGCGTATTTTATTTTATTCATATTGAATAGACATATTTTTTATTCTTTCATATATTTAATTAACTAGCGGGGTAGCCGGCGTTTGCCGGGTGTTTGTAGGTGTGTGTGCGTAAGGTTGGGGGGGGGGGTAAAGTAAACAATAATCGAAGTAATAACCCTAACCCTAACCCTGTTTCAATAATAAAAAGAAAACGATGTTAAACTTCCAAAAGAAATCGGAAAAACGAAAGCAGAAAAACATCGAACAAAACGAAATAAAACGGAAATGATGTATTATATGTTTATTTAAAAGAAAATGGAAAGAATTCTTGTTTTTTTTAGTGAATAAATGTTGGGAAATAAATGGTAATTAAGCAACGTAAAAGTAAGCATGGTGCGTTTCAACCAATAGGAAGCATCGAACGGATAGGCACGGTGAAATTCCATTCCAGTTTTTTTTTAAGCAACTACGAAGTGCAGAAAACCGAAAGCGGTGTTCGTTCGTGACTGTCCCTTGTGAACGATCACGTAATGGTGTAAATGGGTGGCAGGGAAAGGAGGAATTTATTAGAGAGAAAAGATTTTACTACTTGCATTGATCTAAACCGATTTTGTCAGTGAACTCTCAACAGAAAAAATATAGGAATCTACGATTAACGAGGAAGTGGAGAGGTAATAGGCCTATAGCACACCTTAGATATTCTGCTGCAGTTTGTGCATATTACATTTGCACGAAATGTCTTGATTTTTAGTCCTATTAAGGTCAAAATCAAAAGGGAAAAATGAGTTCATTTTATATAGAGAGAGAAGATTAGCGTCAAGTGCTAAAATGAACTTCACAAAAAAAAGTTCTGTTTCACAAAAAAAATAAACGTAAACAAGTTCTTGATGAGCTGTCCCCTTAGGTAATCCAATTTACAAAATTTCCACTACTAACGATTACTACGGCATTTTTTAATTTACTACTGTACACTCATTGGCCTTCATCCTCGAGTTGCCTCCGGACCTTGATAAGTGGTGACTCCTACGTAAAAAAAAGAAAAAAAATTCTAGACAAGTCAGTCATATTTTTTATTCCCGGGCAACGCCGGGTTTATAGTCTATTGCATCAAAAAAAACGGTTGAAATAAAAGATTCAAGCAATTGAGGCATTTAGACGAATCTTGATTTGAAAGGTCAGTAAAACGGAACGTCGTTAGATTGGCGTCACTCTTCCACTCGTCGCCAACAAATTATCGCAAGAAAAAGCAATTCAAAACCGATTCAATTCCTCCATTATTGTTGTCTCCCTTTGAAGAGTTCGGCCGAACAAAACAAATTTTGGCAATTTTGGCAATTTTGGAATCGGCGATAATTTTCGAAACATTTGCGAGCGTTCGTTTGGCTGAAAAGATAATATGTCAAAAATGACGAAACGTCTTTTCTATCACAAACAACCCCGTCGTCTTTCTGGTTCTCTTTCTCTCTTTTGGAGGCGTACTCCCTCTCTCTCTCTCTCTCTCTCTCTCTCTCTCTCTCTCTATATATATATATATATATATATATATATATATATATATATATATATATATATATATTTCTATCTCTTTTTCTTACTCTTTCTTACTCTCTGTCTCTTTTCCTCTATGTCTCTCTATTATATATATATATATATATAATGCACATGTGTGTATTATAGCTTTCTATCACTCTCTATCTATCAATATATATATATATATATATATATATATATATATCACTTTTTCTTACTCGTTCTTACTATCTGTCTTTTTCTCTCTAATATATATGTGTGTGTGCGTGTGTGTGTGTGTGTGTGTGTGTGTGTGTGTGTGTGTGTGTTATAACTTTCTCTTTCTCGCACGAGCGTTGGATTTTTCCCTCTCTCTCTCTCTCTCTCTCTCTCTCTCTCTCTCTCATTCTCTTTCGTTCTCTCAACCTCGCTCTCTTCCTCTTCTCTTGCTCTAGTTCTCCTGATATTCTTTTTCTTGTATTTCTCTCTCTCTCTCTCTCTCTCTCTCTCTCTCTCTCTCTCTCTCTCTCTCTCTCTCTCGATCTCTCTCGATCTCTCGATCTCCCTCACCCCTTCGCGTCTAATAATAATAATAATAATAATAATAATAATAATAAGAAGAAGAAGAAGAAGAAGAAGAAGAAGAAGAAGAAGAAGAAAAAATATAGAATTAACTTTTATGGCCAAACTATTTTTTTCGATAAACTGCATTTATTTCGCAATTTCATTTAATTGTTTTCTGTTGCTTTTTATTTTAATATTATTTATTGTTTTTATTTAAAAAAAAAATTTAATTACTTTCTTTGTTATTCCGCCAAAGTTTATTGTCTTATTTGCTAACGTTTACTGTCTAATAATTTAATTAAATTAGAGAAACGGTTTGCATAACAGTGCGTTTAAAAAAGATAACTGGTTAAACGTTTTAAAAGTTTCAGTTCACCATTCACATTTCGTTAAGTAAACGCGTTATATAATAAAGCAGACGACGATGATGATGACGATCATCATCGTCGTTACGAAGATAATGATGATGATGATGATGATGATGATGATTTGATTTATATTCACTTAAATCTGCAATATTTGACATTTGTATAATTTTTTTTTTCATAATACTTGCATTTTCTAATTATTTATTTTGAACTGGGCAAAGTGTGCGGTGTGTTAACAAGATAAATGCAACTGTAGACACCGCACACTTTGCCCAGTTCAAAATAAATGTCTAACAAAAAGCGTAGTTTATCAGGCAACAATATTTGCGAAAGAAAACCCGAATAACAAGAAATATTACGTAGGCATGACTTCCTTAGATTTCAAAACCCGATACTATGACCACAAAACAATAAAAAACACCGTATAAAAACAACACTAGCGAATAAATACTGGGAACTCAAAGAAAGCGGACATTCGCCGGTAGTCGAATGGAAAATAATAAGACAAGCTACCACGTGTAGGCATCTAGACGACCCATGTAGATTATGCCTTCATGAAAAATTTGCTATCCTGTACTTTAAAGAACCACAACATCTATTAAACTGTAGAAGAGAAATAGCAAATAACTATGTTCACAAGATAAAATTTACTCTAGGATAGCGATACAAAACAGTTTTAAAACTAACAAAAACAATAGAAAATAAACAAATAAATAAATTAAATAAACATGAATATACATAAACGATCACACATATATGTATATATATGCATACATATATATGTGCATATATGTATGTACACATATATATATATTTATATATAAACTAACAATAAAAAAAATAAAAATAAAAAAGCCCACTAACCTAGTTTTAAAACAGATCCTTTGTCCGATAAAATGCATGCCCATTGGAAGGAAGAGTCGCGGTAGATACTAGAAAGCTGATTGGCTAACTAAATCCTCAATAGAAGAGGACTATATAAAAACGATAAACAACCACAAAATTCGCGCATAAGCCTGAGGAATCCTAGAGTGGATGAAACGCCGAATATTCAGTGTAGCTTAATCGCCATATATATCTTATAAATAACTATATATATATATATATATATATATATATATATATATATATATATATATATATATATATATATATATATATACGAGCAAACAGTTAATAAAACATGTTAAAAAATACTTTGAAATGAGTTAAAAACATATTTAATCTGAAAAGGAAACACTAGATAAGTGGATAGTCCTTAATCCGCAGAGTTTCGAAGAAATACTTTCCTTCTCATCAGAGGGTAGGAATTAGCAAAATGCGGGATTGGATTTTGCATACAAAAGTATTTGATGAAACAACAAGTAAGTCAAAGATCTTACTTGATAACAAAAAAGTGAAGCAGAGGGAATATGGTGAAGAAAAAGGTGATTACACGTGAATGGATAGTCTGGTGGAAGATAAATAATCCAGTGACGGTAAAATCCAACTTTATAACTTCAAGAATGTTAACTGAATTTCCATTTGCAAAAGTAAAATCTAAGGAAGAAGAAGATGGTCCATAATAATCCAAAGGCAGAAATCCATGGAATAATTAACAAAATGTGTACAAGGAAAAAAGGAAAAATTCCAATAATATTAATAAAAGAAAAATAAGATATGCTTTTCACTCTACTGCGGAGACATATTTGTGTCTCCGCAGTAGAGTGAAAAGCATATATATAAAAACTCCGCAAGAGCCTTCTTCTCAACCTATCTATCTATCTATCTATCTATCTATCTATTTATCTATCTCTCTCTCTCTCTCTCTCTCTCTATATATATATATATATATATATATATATATATATATATATATATATATATATATATATATATATACATGTCATGTTATTTATTTCCATGCGTTCAGTCGAGTTTCAACAATGGCGACGAGGATGAGATTCATGTTAAAACTCAACTGAACATAAGAAAATAAATAACTACAACACAAAAGTAAAAAAGAACAGATATATTGAAATATATTTCTTTTTGTTCAGCTGCACACGCATTTTGGTGGTCGGCTGTCATTGGTTTAAATTTGAATGTGTCAGGTGATTCACTTGGCGCGCTTTTGTATCATGCTTTCTTTTTTCAGTCTACACAAAACTCGGCATCGGGAAAGACTCAAAACCCAGCAGCTCCCACTGAACTAAGACAATTCCTTCATGAACACCAAACAGTTAGTGAACGAGGGATCACATCTCTACAAGCAGAGACAATTTATACTGCAGGATCCATCCAAATTAAGGATGACATACAAGAACTGTTCTGCATGTTTATTTACCAAATATTGGATCTTATCTCAATTCATCTTGAGTCCAAAGTGGCTCACATTATGCCTAATTATAGGCGCCAACATTCCCGCCGAGTTCACCATGAAGATTCATGGATCCTTCCGAGGAACAACGAACTAACATTCCAACAACAGTAATTCATACTAAAGGCTCCATGCGTATGGAGGCAAATCGGGCCACCGTTTTGCAAATGGACAAAACCAGAACCAAATAAATTTTCATTGCTGTTACTTTTGAATAAATTTGGAGTTTGAAAAAAGTATGGCTTTTGTATTTGTGGATTCTTTTGCTTCTGCAGAGAGGAAACTGGGATGTGAGTATTAATTTCTTACAGGAGCTCTAAGTCTCTCTCTCCCCCCCAACCTTGAGCACGTGGTGCAATGAGGAGAAAATGGTTGGTTAATTTGAACGCATCCCAAACTAAGCTTCCATCTTTACACCACCAACGCTCTGATCCCCACTTGGCTTTAATTGATACTAGCGGGGGTGTCCAGCGTTGCCTAGGTGTTTGGAAGTGTGTGTGTGTGTGTGTGTGTGTGTGTGTGTGTGTGTGTGTGTGTGTGTGTGTGTGTTGGGGGTAGATAAAAATAAAATGGAAACTAAAGAATAAGCGAAGTAATAACTGTTTAAATATTATAAAATAAAAATACGATGTTAAACTTATTTTTTAAAAAATCGGAAAAATAAAAAAAAACAGCGAACATGATAAAAAAAACAACGTGGGGGTGCCTGGCGTTGGCCAGATGAAAAGAAAAAAGTTTTGGGAGGGAGGCTGGAACCCGAAGCCTTGAGGTTAATAGTCTGATGGCATAGCATGACGCCACGAAGGCAGAGACTCAAGAACAGCTGAAAATAAACGTTTAAAAACGCAGGTAATCGAACGTCTACGTATGGTTTTCTAGGTCAAACATCACGCCATAGTAGTAGTAGTAGTAGTAGTAGGAGGAGGAGGAGGAGGAGGAGGAGGAGGAGGGGGAGGAGAAGGAGTAAAGAAAACGAATTCACGGCGCGAATTTTGTAAGATAGCAGTCGCTGAAATAAAAAAATGTTTAGGACGTTGTTTCACAAATCGTAGATATTATAATCTAAGGAGTATATAAACAGTTCTAAGACATAGTAATTCCCCCCCCCCGGAGAATTCCGGCGAGAAAAGCCTTTGGCGGACATACAGAAAAACTGCGCACACACATACACACACTAAGACAGTAACACACATTTTCGCTTTTATATAAATAGACTAGCGGGGGTACCCGGCGTTGCCTGGTTATATAGAGGTGTGTGTGTTGATGGGGGGGAATAAAAAAAAGAATATGCAAAGTAGTAATGCTATTTACTACAATTATATAAAAAAACAATGTTAAAACTTAAAAAAACTTTAAAAAATCGGGGAGGGGAACGAACGCGATGCAAACGAACGATTTTAAAATTTCTTAAAATCGGAAAAACAAAAACAAAAATAATTATTAATTTGTCGTTTGTTCTCACATTCTATGAGCAGTGGTTCTGACAAAGGGGGGAAATTTATTTTTTCTGAGTCAGAATCTATTAAAGTAACAATTATTATTGGTTAGGGTTTTGCTTTAGCATGAAGTAGTATTTTAATGTCTCCTTACATAAAGTGACTTCATATCTTGACTGGAGCGATTTCCATAAAAAATGTGAATTGATATCAAAAACTGTTCATTTGCCGTAAAGCATACAATTCAACTAACCACCTATATAAAAAAAAGGAGCAAAACCGAGTGCAGTATGCAGACCAACGAAAATGATACTTCGAACATAAATTAAAATGCTAAAATGAAAATCTACATAATTATAAAACCCAAATGACCTTGTAACGAGTGATGTAACCCACTTTCTGGTTTACGACATCCGGTTGCGCATGTGTGCATAAACATTAACCCATAACAACGTAAACAAATAAACTCAAATCGCTTCTTTTGCAGATTTTGACCTGCGCACTGAAATATTAACGTTATTATTTCGAAATTATTATTTAACATGGGAAGAGTGGGGGTGTTTTGCAACTATTCCTTATTACAACTATGCTGTCGCTATTTTCTTACAACTAAACAAATTTAACCCGTTGACAAACATAAGAACAATTGTAATAAAGCCAAGACTACTACTACTACTACTATGAATACTACTACTTCGGCTTCTGCTACTACTACTTTCTATCCGTCCCTTTTCCTTCCTTCCTTCTTTTTTATTTTTGTTTACATTTCTAGATACAAAATAGTTGTGTGAGAACGGTGAATTTGTTGACACATTTAATAATCTGTTTCAATATTAGTTTTATTTTATTTTATTTATTTAGGTTTTATTTTTTTTTTTTTTGCTTCAGGTTTTATTAATGTTTTTTTTATTAGATTTTAAGTTTCTATAACTTGGTTGAAGGATTCCAATATGGGTTTTACATTCTTATATTTCTCGTGTGCGTTTTTGCTGCTAAATGACTTTCATGTTTACTGATTGTTTCACACGCATTAAATATGCAACGTTTATTATTATGTCCTTTTTTTCTTCATACCTTATTAATTATAGGGTTGAGAAGCTATGCAATAGGAAAAAACTTAAATTATAATGTGAAAATGGAAACGATATTTGAAACTTTAGTATGACAGACCAACGAAAATAATATTTCGAACTTAAATTAGAATGTTAAAATGGAAACGATATTTAAAACTTTAGTATGACAGACCAACGAAATGATATTTCGAACTTAAATTAGAATGTTAAAATGGAAGCGATATATAAATTTTTAGTATGACAGACCAACGAAAATGATATTTCGATCTTAAATTAAAATGTTAAAATGAAAGCGATATTTAAAAACTTTAATATGACAGACCAACGGAAATGATATTTCGAACTTAAATTAGAATGCTAAAATGGAAGCGATATTAAAAATGTAATATGATAGACCAACGAAAATGATATTTCATACTTAAATTAAAATGTTAAAATGAAAATGATATTTAAAACTTTAATATGACAGACCAACGAAAATTATATTTCGAACTTAAATGAAACTGTTATAATGATAACCAAATTTAAAATGATAGAATGAGCGACCAACGAAAATGATATTTCGAACTTAAATGAAACTGTTATAATGAAAACTAAATTTAAAATGATAGTAGGACAGACCAACGAAAATAATATTTCGAACTTAAATGAAACTGTTATAATGAAAACTAAATTTAAAATGATAGAATGACCGACCAACGAAAATAATATTTCGAACTTAAATGGAACTGTTATAATGAAAACTAAATTCAAAATGATAGTAGGACAGACCAACGAAAATAATATTTCGAACTTAAATGAAACTGCTATAATGAAAACTAAATTTAAAATGATAGAATGACCGACCAACGAAAATAATATTTCGAAAATGAAATTGCTATAATGAAAACTATATTTAAATCTTTAGCATGACGGACCAACGAAAATGATATTTCGAACTGAAACCCTACTAATGCGACCGATGGATAGTCTTTTATTAAAATTTAAAAAAAAAAAAAAGAAAAGCAAAAGAAATACGAGGACGCATCTAAATGCATCGGATTCCAATATGTTACCCACCCCAACCCCACTTCCCGATTTTTTTTTTAATTATGCCTTAAATTGGACAACTGTTTTCTCACGTTCGGACAGAGTGGAGCCTGAAATGTGTGGAATTGTTGATCGGGGTCAGAGGTCACAGACGAGGGAAGCATCGAGAGTGATTTGTTTTGTTTTGTTTTTTTTTTTAAGTTTTTTTTTTCTTCTTCTTCTTCTTCTTCTTCTTCTTCTTCTCCTCCTCCTCCTTCCTCCTCTTTCTTCTTCTTCTTCTTCTTCTTCTTCTTCTTCTTCTGCTATCGGTGCACGGCCAACGGGTACGCATGCGTGTGAAAGTCTTCGTTATGAAAAGTGCAATTAATTGGTTTTTACGTAGTTTTTTTTTTTATTTATTTTTTTTACTATTGATGGCCATCTTCTATTATATAAATCTCACCTGCCTGCTTAAAACTTTTGCATCAACCTAATATCTGAATCAGTAAAAAGTGAGTTTGTAAAGCCAGTTAAAATATTTAAATCCGGAATTAGTCTCCTTTTTTTCTCTCTCGGTTCCGTTTAATAGTATTACTACGCTTCCCGCTGTCTCTATTCGTCAATATAGAAAGAGAGGAGAGAAAAACGTTAACGGAAGGGGGGGGGCGTAGAGAAAGCGATTATCTTCGATTAAAAAAAATCAGAGAATTTAAATATCGATAATATAAATCTCACTTGTCTGTTTAAATGTATGTATGTATGTATGTATGTATGTATGTATGTATGTAAACTGGTTCCCCCACCAGACTTGTTTGGTGAGAAGGGCGGCTAGTCTCCCTGAAGGATTAAAAACAAGACCTTCCAAAGGGCGAATGAACTCTTTTTCTGGGTCAACGGCCAACTAGCACTGTGTATATTTGTGTGTGTGTGTATATGTGTATTGGGGTGGAGAGGGCTGCCGTAAGCCGTGGTGAAGGCAACCTTTCTAGGAGAAGCAAATCTCTGATTTAAAAAACCATAAAGCGGGAGACCATTACCCGCATTAAGCTGGTCTGCAGTTTAACTTGTTGCTGGCTATCTTGCTCTTGCTTGTTGCTGGATCTCAACATTTTGAACCGAGAGAGAGACTTAGCTGTCGTACAAAGCTAAGACTCTGTAACATCATCTTTGTATAGATACTCCCTCAGGTATTTGGGCTCATGGATTTTAAATGTCTGAGGGAGTGGCACTCGTCTGACAAGACGTTGCAATCATCATCATCATCATGTATGTATGTATGTTTAGTCGCCCACCAGACTTGTTTGGTGAGGAAGGTGGCTAGTCTCCCTGAAGGATTAAAAACAAGACCTTCCAAAGGGCGAATGAACCCTTTTTCGGGGTCAACGGCCAACTAGCACCATGTGTGTGTGTGTGTGTGTGTGTGTGTGTGTGTGTGTGTGTGTGTGTGTGTGTTGGGGTGGAGAGGGCTCCCGTAAGCCGTGGTTAAGGCAACCTTGCTAGGAGAAGCAAATCTCTGATTTAAAAAAACCATGATGATGGTGGTGGTGGTTGTTGTTGTTGTTGTTGTTGTTGTTGTTAAGGCAACCTTGCTAGGAGAAGCAAATCTCTGATTTAAAAAACCATGATGGTTGTGGTGGTGGTGGTTGTTGTTGTTGTTGTTGTTGTTGTTGTTGTTGTTGTTGGACGAAAAGAACTTTCACAAAATTGTGGACCTTAATCCGTGAGATAATGTAAGACCTTAATCCGTGAGATAATGTAAGACCTTAATCCGTGAGATAATGTAAGACCTTAATCCGTGAGATAATGTAAGACCTTAATCCGTGAGATAATGTAAGACCTTAATCCGTGAGATAATGTAAGACCTTAATCCGTGAGATAATGTAAGAAATTCTCCTACTCGTTTAATCCGTGAGATAATGTAAGACCTTAATCCGTGAGATAATGTAAGACCTTAATCCGTGAGATAATGTAAGACCTTAATCCGTGAGATAATGTAAGACCTTAATCCGTGAGATAATGTAAGACCTTAATCCGTGAGATAATGTAAGACCTTAATCCGTGAGATAATGTAAGACCTTAATCCGTGAGATAATGTAAGAAATTCTCCTACTCGTTTAATCCGTGAGATAATGTAAGACCTTAATCCGTGAGATAATGTAAGACCTTAATCCGTGAGATAATGTAAGACCTTAATCCGTGAGATAATGTAAGACCTTAATCCGTGAGATAATGTAAGACCTTAATCCGTGAGATAATGTAAGAAATTCTCCTACTCGTTTTTGCCTATGGCAGAATGAAAGAGACTCAGAAAAGCAACAAAGGCTCACCTTAAATCCAAGAATAATTTTATTTACAAAAGGGTAAAAAAGGAGTCCATATTGCAAAAGAGTGCTCTCTTTAGCTTCTGCCAAATGGTGGGTAGTTCTTGCCTTGAAAGGCGAAGGTAGTTTTCTTCTTGTTGAAGATGCTGGTAGAATCGGCCGCTCGTAGAATTGGTTGAGGGTTCTCGAAATCCTTCCAGACTGTCGATACGAACAACGCACTTTGCGATCGATGTTCATAAAATAATATGCCCCCTTGCAGGCAATGATAATGAAGTAATCATTCCGTAGAACATTTTAGCCTCCGGCTAGTATCCGCATTTAAATGAGCGGAGAAATAAATGGGGTAGAACCCTGCCTTAGTTCATTAGGCACGGAGCGAGATTACGCGCGTCGGTCTTTTTCGACGCCGAGTTGAAATCTGTTTTTTGAAACACAAAATTCCCGCCACTTCTGAATCCTCCGCAGCAACTGGACAACGTAATACCATTGGTCGAAATAATCGCGTGATTGTAAAGCACGCGGTTATCGCCCTTGCATTCTGAAATTTCTAACAATAATTACGTGTGAAGGCGTTGTTGAGAAATATGTTAATAGACATCCTCAAAACACCAAAAATTCTCTGAAAGCATCGATGAGGACCATCTTACACCCGCCTGTCAAAGATTTAGGTCGCGAATAGAAGCTGTCATTGAAGTTGAGGAAGATTTCATTGAATGAAATTATTAAATAATAGTGTTGCTTACGTAACAATGTTGTTTTATTTAATTACAGATGTGTGTCGTTGCTTGTCTTTTTATTGTCCTTAAAAATGTCATAAATGTTCTCAAACACCGGACGTATCCTGTATATAGAATCTCTAATCATTGTTAGAAGGGCGGGTGACGCATTTTTTTTTTTTTTCGCCTTGATGGTGCGTTGCTCTCATCGCCGCCATTGGTTGACGCCAGGAAGTTGCCTCAGTCATGGCTTCACAAGAAACCTGACCAGAGATAAGTTTCGAAGTCAATTTCTGAAATCTGTCCAATATATGTCAGCATGTCAAATATATGTTAAACCGAATATAATAATAAATAATTGGTTTATATTTTTATACTAGTCTGGGTGTCCGGCGTTGCCCGGGGTGTTCGGAGGTATGTGCCGAGCAAAATAATAAAAATAGCTGTAGTAGGCAGCCAGCCAGGCTCAAACCTGTACCGCAAAGGAGGAAAAGAACGTAAAAAAAAAAAAACGTGACGTCTTAATAATGTTACGTATATGAAATTAAATAAAAAGAGACACTAACTTTTTCAAGTTGATAAATCGAATTCTGGGTAATCAACCCCAAACCCAGACATATGACCAATGGATGTATTATTTTCAGAGTTACATTCTCCCATAAAGCATTTGAATTTATACATTACATTGGTTTGTTCCAACGTTTTTAAAGCGGGTGGCGAGTTATTTCTAACCACAAGGGTTTGTGTTCTAAACTTCTTGTAGTAATAATGAATTAAATTTTAGAATTACTGTCAATAAGCGTCAAGTATATATATGAAGCAAAGTGTCTTGGTTGCATTTAACAATATTTGTTTGAATGAAAAAATGCTGCCTAAATATACATATATATACATATATATATATATATATACATATATATATATATATATATATATATAACTACTTCATTTATTCACATAAATTTAATATACGAAAGTATAGATTTATGCGTAAACTTTAAGTATTTACTTCAAAAGTGCTCAATACGTAGGTAATTTATAAAATATATATGGTGATTAAGCTACACTGAATATTCCGCGTTTCATCCAACTATAGGATTCGTCAGGCTTATGCGCGAATTCTGTCGTTGCTTCTTGTTTTTATATATGTTGAGGATTTCTAGTTAGCCAATCAGCTTTCTAGTATCCACCGCGCCCCTTCCTATCAGCCAATGGGCATGCATTTTATCAAACAAAGGATCTGTTTTAGAATTAGGTTAGTGGTTTTAGGTAGACGTTCTCCTTTTTTTTATATATATATAAATATACCTATGTGTACACACATACATGCACACATATATATACATATATATATATATATATATATATATATATATATATATATATATATATATATGTGTGTGATCGTTTATGTGTATTCATGTTTATTTAATTTATTTATTTGTTTGTTTATTTGGCGCATAAGCCTGACGAATCCTATAGTTGGATGAAACGCGGAATATTCAGTGTAGCTTAATCGCCATATATATTTTATAAATTACTATATATATATATATATATATATATATATATATATATATATATATATATATATATATATATATTCTTCAAAATAGTTTTTATTTAACAATCAGTTGTTATGGAAACGTGAGATTGTAAGGTTTACAAAATATTACTGGCAGTAATATTCTATAAGCATTCTCCCATCTAAACAAGAATTGCTCGATATGCAAGATAGAGCAAATAAATTAAATTGTAATTCAATGAATTTCAAAAAACTCTCATTGAAATGAAATGAAGTGGTTGAGTTTCATATCAAAGAATTTTTATTATTCTAAGCAAGACAAAGAATGCTTTAGAAAATTAATCTCCTTAACCTATAGGGTTTCGATGTCTACCATCTCATCGTAGGATAGAAAATATTAGCAAATAGTTATAAAGGTATGCACCCTATTTGCTAAAGTCAGTGAGACATAGAAAGTCAAAGTGAAAATAATACATTTATCAGAAGTCTTGTATCAGGAGGATTTGCAGAAAAAGGATATGAATGTTTTTGTTGATCCAGCTTGCTTGGTAAAATCCATATTACGCGTTCTTTACATCCATTTGGTAATAAGGTCCAAGTTATATATTGGGTAATCCGCATAGCTGTGTAGATATCCGAATCGGGCAAGTGCTTGTATAAATTTGTTTGTGGGTCCAGCGATAATCCATTAGCAAATAGGAAGAAATAAGAAGGAACAACAAAGTCAATAATTTGTACGATCGTTTCGTAGCTTAATGTCCATCGCAAAAAAAAAACATCGTTTCCGAAACGATCGTACAAGTTATTGACTTTGTTGTTGTTCCTTCTTATGAAAAAGATTCTAATTTTTAATTCTAATGTAAATTTTAAATTATCAATCACATTACTATATATATATATATATATATATATATATATATATTAAAAATTTAAACTTATAGTTTAATTTTCTTTCTCTTATATATATATATTATATATATATAAGTTGTATATATATATATTATATATTATATATATATATATACATATATATATATATATATATATATATATATATATATATATATATATATATATATATATATAAGAGAAAGAAAATTAAACCGTAAGTTTAAATTTAAAATCAGAATTTATTGGTCGACTGAATCCTCCAAAAAACAATTTACAAAGTCCTTATTCTGCGGAGTTTTAAAAATGCTATTCTTACTATTCTTCGCATTAGAGGACAAAAAGAAATCAGCAAATTATATTTGTATCAATACTAGAATTTGCTGGAATTAAGTGAAACCACAAATTACAAAGATGTACATGTCCTTTAAAACAACGAGTGCGAAAATGTGGGAAATGTAAAAAAAATAAATAAATAAATAAATAAAATCAACAATATTTGTAATCCGAAAGGCGAAAATAATTCTTTAGAAAGAATGAAATCCAAATTTAAATCTACTTGAATATAATTAATCCGGTTGGAAATTTTTCAATGCAACTGATATTATGGAAATTGTTTTTCGGATAGTGCAGTAGTCCAAAGATAGGTTTATTCCTAGTTGAGTGGATTCGAGAAATAAAATTGACAGAAAAACAACATGGCATCTCCTACCCACCGCTGGCATATATATATATATATATATATATATATATATATATATATATATATATATATATATATATATATATATATATATTACCTATTATTTATACCTAGCTTGGGTGCCCAGCTTGCCTGTGTGTTTGGAGGTGTGTGTGTGTATGTGTGTGTGTGTGTGTGTGTGTGTGTGTGTGTTTTATTTTGCTCAACCAACACCCTTACACCCCGGCCCTGGTCCTTCGGTACCTGAGCAACAAGTGTCAAGCAAAGACCATATGTGGGGGCAACCCCACATATAAGACCTTGGTCAATGTAGGAGCAACCCTTCATACCAATTGTCACTATCCAGCTCCCCTACTCCCCGGGGAGTTGGTCCCCATTTCCCCTTCACTCCTCACTTTAAAAATCGGCCTTGTGCCTAATTTACTCGGTGGAGGAGCAAATAAATAGCCTTACACACACCACGACTTTCTTTTCCACCTTCGTGTCACGGATTCGAGTCGGCCTGCCTACTACAACATTTTTTTTTTGCTCAACACAAACCTACAAAAACCTGGGCAACGCCGGGTACCCCCGCTAGTCTATAATATAAATCTCACCTGTCTGTTTAAATGAATGTATGTATGTATGTATGTATGTTTGTATGTCAGGTTTAAATGAATGTATGTATGTATGTATGTATGTATGTCAGGTTTCATGTCAGGTCATGTCATGTCATATGCTACTGGTACCATGTAACCCAGTACTACCTGCCTTATGATCGGGTCACCGGCGACTAAACTGGTACCCCACCAGACTTGTTTGGTGAGGAGGGTGGCTAGTCCCCCTGAAGGATTAAAAACAAGACCTTCCAAAGGGCGAATGAACCCTTTTTCGAGGTCAACGGCCAACTAGCACCGTATGTGTGTTGAGGTGGAGAGGACTCCTGTAAGCCGTGGTGAAGGCAACCTTTCTAGGAGAAGCAAATCTCTGATTTAAAAAGCCATAAAGTGGGAGACCAGTACCCGCATTAAGCTGGTCTGCAGTTTAATTTGTTGCTGGCTATCTTGCTCTTGCTTGTTGCTGGATCTCAACATTTTGAACCGAGAGAGAGACTTTGCTGTCGTACAAAGCTAAGACTCTGTAACATCATCTGTGTATAGATACTCCCTCAGGCATTTGTCTATAAAATTGGTTCTGTGGCGATGGAAAAGTTGTGATGCATGGAGGCTTGTAATGCTGGAAGCATGTAATAATTGATCTCAACGACCATCTTCAGTGTCATGCCTGCTTGAGCGTGTGAATTCACCAGTTGGACTAAAAGAAAAAGTCATTGACTTTAAGTGTCTGAGGAAGTGGCACTCGTCTGACAAGACGTTGCAATCATCATCATCATCATGTATGTATGCCTAGAACTTTCGACAGAGGCGACGGATTCACAAGATCAGTATCCTATCGAAGCTATCAGTATCGTTTTGAAGATCGAGCCTTCGGACGACAAATATCGAAAAATTGGCCAAAAACATTAATTCCTTTACCTTCAACAGGGTACTTTTCGACAGAGAGGGGTCGTTTTTTTCGCCGATATTTTCGAAAGTTATCCCCCTCTTTTTGATTGACTAGCCTTAATTTAAACCTTCTTCACTTCCGGTTTGAACACCATTTTTCTCATCATTTCCTTAAATTAGAATATTTTGTCTTCTATTTCATTCAGATTCACTCCCACCCCATGCTCGTCAATATCTAATATATAAAGTTATCCTGTCGGATACTCAACTTCAGACTTAAACACTTTTCATCTTAGAATATATTGAACATCATTTTTCCTATTATGTCCATCTTTTTTCTTAACCAAGAAAACAATCGTTGTCAGCTTCCGACCACAAAAGACGCAATTCTAGTAGCATTCAAAGAAAGAAAAACAAGGAAAAAAATGCACAGACGCGGTCTTCGATTGGATTCTTTTTGATTCAATTAGAATCTTTTGAATTTGATTTTGCCCTGGTTCACTCCCAGCCCTACACTCATCTGAACCCTCCACGTCCATATGCCTTGTTCTAAGAAGACAGGCAGACTGAATGTTTGTCAGTCATAAAATCAAGATTCTGTAAAAGTCTGAGGAAGCTACAGACGGCCAAAAAACGGCCGGGTAGCTGAAACAATAATGTAACTTAACAGAAAGATACGGTAATAAAAAAAAAAACGCATATTTGCTCTACAACAGTATTGAGCACTTTCTTCAGTTTTTATTAATTACCATTTCTACTAAATATATATATATATATATATATATATATATATATGTGTGTGTGTGTGTGTGTGTGTGTGTGTGCGTGTGTGTGTGTAGTAATGTATATGTATTGTGTTATCTTTACTGAGTAAGTTATAAAATATATATGGCGATTAAGCTACACTGAATATTTCGCATTTCATCCACTCTATCATTTGTCGTTTATAATTGACTGGTGCAGACGCAGACCCCACAAAAAAAAATGGCAACCAGAAAATTATGAAATTTGAAAATCACATAATGGTCTATGAATAATCTAGTAATGGATTGTTCATATATATATATATATATATATATATATATATATATATATATATATATATAGTGGAAATGGTAATTAATAAAAACTGAAGAAAGTGCTCAATACTGTTGTAGAGCAAATATACGTTTTATTTTTTATTACCGTATCTTTCTATTAAGTTACATTATTGTTTCAGCTACCCGGCCGTTTTTTTGGCCGTCTGTAGCTTTCTCAGACTTTTACAGAAAGACCATTTCTGTAACTTAACAGAAAGATACGGTAATAAAAATAAAACGTATATATATATATATATATATATATATATATATATATATATATATATATATATATATAGTAAGTTATAAAATATATATGGCGATTAAGCTACACTGAATATTTCGCATTTCATCAACTCTAGGACTCTTCAGGCTTATGGACGAATTTTGTGATTGTCTGTCTTTTTTTTTTATTGAAATTTTTGTTAACCAATCAGCTTTCTAGTATCCACCGCGCCCTTCCTATCAGCCAATGACATGCACTTGCCGGACAAAGGCCTATTTGACCTCTGGTTGACCTGTTCTTTTGTGTGTGCACTATTTAGCCTGCATATCTAGTTTCTTGACCTGTTTTAAATCTAGGTTAGGGTTTTTCTTTTTATGTTAGTTTATATATATATATATATGTACACACACACAAACACACACACACACACACACACCCATATATATATATATATATATATATGTACATACATATATATATACATACATATATATGTGATAGTTTATGCATATTCATGTTTATTTAATTTGTTTATTTTCTATTGTTTTTGTTAGTTTTAAAATTATTTTGTATCGCTCTCCTAGAGTAAATTTTATCTTGTGAACACAGTTGTTCGCTATTTCTCTTCTACAGTTTAATAGATGTTGGGGTTCTTTAAAGTACAGGATAGCAAATTTTTCATGAAGGAATAATCTACATGGGTTGTCTAGGTCTCTACATGTGGTAGCTTGTCTTATTATTTTCCATTCGATTACCAGCGAATGTCCACTTTCCTTTTCGGTGTTTTTTATTGTTTAATTTTAAAACAGATCAAGAAACTAGATATCCAAGCTAAATAGAGCACACATGAAAGAACAGGTCAACCAGAGGCCAAATAGATAAATGCAAGTCATTGGCTGATAGAAAGGGCGCGTTGGATACTAGAAAGCTGATTGGCTAACTAAAATCTCAATAGAAGGTGCGTATATAAAAACGACAGACAACCACAAAATTCGCCCATAAGCCTGAAGAATCCTAGAGTTGATGAAACGCGGAATATTCAGTGTAGCTTAATCACCATATATATTTTATAACTTACTAACTAGCTCTACCTATGTATTGAGCACTTATGAAGTAAATACTTAAAGTTTACGCATAAATTTATACTTTCGTATATTAATTTTATGAGTAAATGAAGTAGTTATATATATATATATATATATATATATATATATATATATATATGTATATTATTATTATTATTATTATTATTATTATTATTATTTAATCGAGGACAAACAGTGATATTTTGTCGCTATAAACGGATATCTGTTTCAGTCAATGAACCATTCGACGCCATAGAAAAAATATCATGTACCCGGCGTTGGCCGGTATTTAGAATAACATTAAATTCCCCTTTTTTCTAAACAGTTCACTTCTTGTAAGTAAAAAAAAAAAATTACTCCAGCTGAGATCGAAACCAAAACCTAAAGACAGTGAGTTAAGTACGATAACCATTAGACAAGCTTGTAATGATCTTTAAAAAGTGTTTTCAAAACTCTGATGACCTTCAAGTACCAATTTTTCAATTTTTATCCCTTAGCAGCCCCTTTTTCCGGATAAAAACGATTGAAACGTTTTCCACACGTCTGAATACCCTATATAACAAATTTCAAGTATATACATCAAAAGTTCGTTAAGCTTGTTTCCTTTAATAATGACCAGAAACCTGCTCTACCACCAATAGCGATGACCAAGAACACATTACCCAAAAGTACTTTCTTTAAACTCCTCGGAGTAATGCTTACAGGGAACATGAACTGGAATAGATACACTGAGAGCATTGCCAAGGCTGCTGCAAAGAAGGTGGGCTCTTTCTACTGTGCAAAAAAGCTGCTTACGCCTGAAAATATCATGTGCCTATATAAGGCCACCATTTGTCTATCATGATGACCTTCTCACTCCAGCCTCCAGAATAATCAGGCCTTATCATTCTGACAGACGAACCGCATAACCAGGGGCGCGGTGGATACTAGAAAGCTGATTGGCCGACTAGAAATCCTCAACATATATAAAAACAAGAAGCAACGACAGAATTTGCGCATAAGCCTGATGAATCCTATAGTTGGATGAAACGCAGAATATTCAGTGTAGCTTAATCGCCATATATATTTTATAAATTACTATATATATATATATAAAGAACTTTGTATTTGTGTCTGGGAACGATTTTATGAAAATTTACAGAAATGTACTTCATGTATCTGGCAGTGTTCTTCAATGGGTTTTGTATTGGA
>NC_136527.1:18423456-18428456 GCF_053919585.1 Euprymna scolopes | reverse complement strand
GATAAGGGTTATTGCAAGTACATCACGTTAGTGAGGAGATTTTATGAAGTGTTTAATTAGGGGGGCGGTTCATTAGGAATTTGTTAACATTAGACTTGAAGACATCCAAGTTGTAGTCCGGAGGGAAGCAGGCAGACGGAACAGAGTTCCACAGGCGTGCAGTTCTAAGAAAGAAGCTTTGCTCATGAAATCCGCGTTTTGATTTAGGCACAGATATAGAGTGGGGGAAATTTTTCACAGTGGATTCAGCTAGACGGGTGTTTATCGTGAAAGTTTGGCGAGGGGGGACGAGGGATTGGAGTTCAGACGAGCACCTGCCATGAAAATAACGATAAAACAAGGATAGGCTCGCAACGTCTCTTCTGTGGGAGAGGGGTTGCAGGGTAGAGAAAAGGGCATCCCCCACTAAACCACGAAGTCTATTTTGTACTCTGTCAAGGCATGATAGGCTGTTTTTGGCAGCTCCTGCCCAGATATGGCAACAGTATTCCATCCTTGGCCGTACTTGGCTTTTATATAGATAGAGAATTGCATCAGTAGTGAGATATCTTCTGGAGCGGTAGAAGGATCCCACCATCTTTCCTGCGACCTTGGCAACAGACTTGATGTACGTGTTCCATTTCAGATCAGGAGTAAAGGTCAAGCCCAGAAGCTTGCCATAGAGATGATATTTAGCTCTACCATAGCTCCTCAGCGTGGTTAGACAGTTATACAGTCATCATTTGAAGCAAGTTTATCAATATAAAAATGTATTTGAGCAAAGTAAAAATTAAATAATTTCTTACCTTTTGATGTACGTGTCCCATTTCAGATCAGGAGTAAAGGTCAAACCCAGAAGCTTGTCAAAACACGGGGCCTCACCCAGACGAGAGCCATCCATCGCAATTGATGCCAGCTTTTATATATACAGATATCTATCTATCTATCTATCTATCTATACTCCTATAAATTCGTTTTTCTTTTGTGTGTATTGATATTCATATTAAAACCCCTCTTTTCTTTTTTTTTTTTTTTTTATTACATTTTCACCCCAAACAAGGCACATTGCCACTCAGGTGTAGGGGGCTACTATCAGGGTCAGCAACTATGGGGGCACTATGTAGGGATTTGGGCAGCAAGATGTCGGTTCACGTTGCACTTGAACTTCTGCATGTCAGTACAGTTAGGGAAGCATAATCCTGAAAATACAATTTTCTTATATATGGGTTGTGGAAATGCATTCACTAGCAAAACATCTAGCTAATTTGCATATTTTTTAAACATTCATTTTAATTAATTCCCTTTTAGTTTTTTTGGTTTTCTCATGGGATGATCATCTTTAGTTAACTATTACGTGTAATTATATTCATGCAAATATTCTACATGATTTATACTTGCATAATATTTGCGTAAAAAGTTTACAGGACACACAATATTGTTTCCATATATTTTTATATATACGTATATATTTTTGTTAATCTATCTATATCTATATATCTATAAAAGTGAACATGTCTGTGTATCTGAGTGTCATTCTGTCAGCGTGTGTACATTTCCCTACGCAATAACTTTGTCAATTTTAAGTCTAATTTGATACACAGTACACTAAGATTTGGAAAAATCTTTGTAATAGGTTGTCGGCCAGAAATTTGGTTGTTAAGGGGTCAAAGTTCAACAATTTGACCTTTGAGAACCCTACAAAACTCCTCCGACAATTTTGGGTCTAAACACTTGAAATTTTAGATATAGGTTCCTTGGACATGGGTCTAACTTAATAACTGGATTTGAGACCCAAATATATATATATATAATTTAAAGGAGATTAGAACAATAGTCTAAAGAGCTGAGTGTATTTTAATGTAACAGTGAAATTACTAGTTTAATTAAAATACAGGAAATAGAAAGTGCTATATATATATATATATATATATATATATATATATATATATATATATATATATATATATATATATATATGTATATGTATATATATATATATATATTTTAAATTTATATATGTATTAAGTCAATCAAAAAATCAATAAATAAATAAAAAAATAAAAAATAAATAAATAGGTAAATAAATAAATAAAAAAATAAATAAGTAAATAATAAATAAATAAATAAGTAAATAAATAAATAAATAAATAAATAAATAAGTAAATAAAAAAATACGTAAGTAAATAAATAAATAAATAAATAAGTAAATAAACAAATACATAAGTAAATAAATAAGTAAATAAATAAATAAGTAAATAAATAAATAAGTAAATAAATAAATAAATAAATAAGTAAATAAATAAATAAATAAGTAAATAAGTAAATAAATAAATAAATAAGTAAATAAATAAATAAATAAGTAAATAAATAAGAAATAAATAAATAATAAATAAATGAATAAGTAAATAAATAACTAATAAATAAGTAAATAAGTAAATAAATTAATAAATAAGTAAATAAATAAATAAGTAAATAAATAAATTAATAAATAAATAAGTAAATAAATAAATAATAAATAAGTAAATAAATAAATGAATAAATAAGTAAACAAATAAATAAATAAATAAGTAAATAAGTAAATAAATAAGTAATAAATAAATAAATAAATAAATAAGTAAATAAATAAATAAATAAGTAATAAATAAATAAGTAAATAAATAAATAAATAAATAAAAAAATAAAAAATAAATAAATAAATAAACAAATAAGTAAATAAGTAAATAAATAAATAAGTAAAGAAATAAATAAGTAAAGAAATAAATAAATAAGTAAATAAGTAAATAAATAAATAAGTAAAGAAATAAATAAATAAGTAAATAAATAAAGAAATAAAGAAATAAGTAAATAAATAAATAAATAAACAAGTAAACAAATAAATAAGTAAATAAATAAATACATAAGTAAATAAATAAATAAAAAAATAAATATGTAAATAATAAATAAATAAACAAGTAAATAATAAATAAATAAGCAAATAAATAAGTAAATAAGTAAATAAGTAAATAAATAAATAAGTAAATAAGTAAATAAATAAATAAATAAATAAGTAAATAAATAAATAAATAAATAAGTAAATAAATAAATAAGTAAATAAATAAGTAAATAAATAAATAAATAAATAAGTAAATAATAAATAAGTAAACAAATAAATAAGTAAAGAAATAAATAAATAAGTAAAGAAATAAATAAGTAAAGAAATAAATAAATAAATAAGTAAATAAATAAATAAATAAATAAGTAAATGAATAAATAAGAAAATAAATAAATAAATAAATAAGTAAATAAATAAATAAGTAAATAAATAAATAAATAAGTAAATAAATAAATAAGTAAATAAACAAATACATAAATAAATAACTAAATAAGTAAATAAATAAATAAATAAATAAGTAAATAAATAGTAAATAAATAAGTAAATAAATAAATAAATAAATAAGTAAATAAATAAATAAATAAGTAAATAAACAAATAAATAAGTAAATAAATAAGTAAATAAATAAATAAGTAAATAAATAAATAAATAAGTAAATAAATAAATAAACAAATAAATAAGTAAATAAATAAGTAAATAAATAAATAAGTAAACAAACAAATAAATACGTAAATAAATAAGTAAATAAATAAATAAGTAAATAAATAAATAAATAAATAAGTAAATAAATAAATAAGTAAATAAATAAATAAATAAACAAGTAAATAAATAAATAAATAAATAAGTAAATAAATAAATAAATAAATAAATAAATAAATAAGTAAATAAATAAGAAATAAATAAATAATAAATAAATAAATAAGTAATAAATAAATAAATAATAAATAAGTAAATAAATAAATAAATAAATAAGTAAAGACATAAATAAATAAATAAATAAGTAAATAAATAAATAAATAAATAAGTAAATAAATAAAAAAATAAATAAGTAAATAAATAAAAAATAAATAAATAAAAAAGAAAATAAGTAAATAAATAAGTAATAAATAAATAAATTAATTAATAAATAAGTAAATAAATAAATAAATAAATAAATAAGTATTAAATAAATAAGTAAATAAATTAGAAAATAAAAAAATAAATAAAAATAAAAAAAATAAATAAATAAATAAATAAGTAAATAAGTAAATAAATAAATAAGTAAAGAAATAAATAAGTAAAGAAATAAATAAATAAGTAAATAAGTAAATAAATAAATAAGTAAATAAATAAATAAATAAGTAAATAAATAAAGAAATAAATAAATAAGTAAATAAATAAATGAATAAATAAATAAATAAATAAATAAATAAATAAATAAGTAAATAAATAAATAAATAAATAAGTAAATAAATAAATAAGTAAATCAATAAATAAAAAAATAAATAAGTAAATAATAAATAAATAAGTAAATAATAATAAATAAGCAAATAAATAAGTAAATAAGTAAATAAGTAAATAAATAAATAAGTAAATAAATAAATAAGTAAATCAATCAATAAATAAATAAATAAGTAAATAAATAAATAAGTAAATAAAAAAATAAGTAAATAATAAATAAATAAGCAAATAAATAAGTAAATAAGTAAATAAATAAGTAAATAAGTAAATAAATAAATAAGTAAATAAATAAATAAATAAATAAATAAGTAAATAAATTAGTAAATAAATAAATAAATAAGTAAATAAGTAAATAAATAAATAAGTAAATAAATAAATAAATAAATAAAAAAGTAAATAAATTAGTAAAAAATAAATAAATAAGTAAATAAGTAAATAAATAAATCAGTAAAGAAATAAATAAATGAGTAAATAAATAAAGAAATAAATAAATAAGTAAATAAATAAATAAATTATTAACTAAATAAATAAATAAATAAGTAAATAAATAAATAAATAAGTAAATAAATAAATAAGTAAATAAATAAATAAATAAGTAAATAAATAAATAAGTAAATAAATAAATAAATAAGTAAATAAATAAATAAGTAAATAACAAATAAGTAAAGAAAGAAATAAGTAAAGAAATAAATAAAAAAGTAAAGAAATA
>NC_136527.1:18408456-18418456 GCF_053919585.1 Euprymna scolopes | reverse complement strand
AAATAATTAAATAAATGAATGAATAACTAAATAAATAAATAGATCAATAAGTAAATAAATAAGGAATGAATAAATAAGTAAGTAAATAAATAAATAAATAAATAATAAATAAATAGATAAATAAATAAGTAAATAAATAAATAAATACGTAAATAAATAAATAAATATATAAATAAGTAAATAAATAAGTAAGCAAATAAAAAAATATATTAATAAGTATATAAATAAGTAAATAAATAAATAATAAATAAATAAATAAATAAATGAATAAGTAAATAAATAACTAAATAAATAACTAAATAAATAACTAAATAAATAACTAAATAATAAATAAATACGTAAATACATAAATAAGTAAACAAATAAGTAAGTAAATAAATAAAAAAATAAATAAGTAAATAAGTAAATGAGTAAATAAATAAATAAACAAATAAATAATAAATAAATGCGTAAATAAATAAATAAGTAAATAAATAAATACATAAATAAATAAAATAAGTAAATAAATAAGTAAACAAATAAAAAAGTAAATAAATAAGTAAATAAATAAGTAAATAAATAAATAAGTGAATAAATAAATAAATATATAAGTAAATAAATACAGAAGTAAAAAATAAATCAGTAAATAAATAAATAAAAAAACAAGTGAATAAATAAATGAGTAAATAAATAAATAAATAAATAAGTAAATAAATAAGTAAATAAATAAATAAGTAAATAAATAAATAAGTAAATAAATAAATTATGAATCAATAAGTAAATAATTAATAAATAAGTAAATAAGTAAATAAATAATTAATAAATAAATAAATAAATAAATAAGTAAATAAATAAATAATTAATAAATAAGTAAATAAGTAAATAAATAATTAATAAATAAATAAATAAATAAGTAAATAAATAAATAAGTAAATAAATAAATAAATAAATAAATAAGTAAATAAATAAGTAAATAAATAAATAAGTAAATAAATAATTAGTAAATAAATAAATAAATAAGTAAATAAATAAATAAATAAGTAAATAAATAAATAATTAATAAATAAATAAATAAATAAATAAATAAGTAAATAAATAAATAATTAATAAATAAGTAAATAAGTAAATAAATAATTAGTAAATAAATAAATAAATAAGTAAATAAATAAATTAATAAATAAATAAATAATTATAAATAAATAAATAAGTAAATAAATAATTAGTAAATAAATAAATAAGTAAATAAATAAATAAATAAATAAGTAAATAAATAAATAAATAGATAAATAAGTAAATAAATAAATAAATAATAAATAAGTAAATAAGTAAATAAATAATTAGTAAATAAATAAATAATTAATAAATAAGTAAATAAGTAAATAAATGCATAAATAATAAATAAATAAATGAGTAAATAAATCAGTAAATAAATAAATAAATAAATACATAAATAAGTAAATAAATTAATAAGTAAATAAGTTAATAAATAAATAAGAAAACAAATAAATACATAAATAAATAAGTAAATAAATAAATAAATAATAAGTAAATACATAAATAAATAAGTAAATAAATAAATGAGTAAATAAATAAGTAAATAAAGAAATAAGTAAAAAAAGAAATAAATAAGTAAATGAATAAATAAATAAATAAATAAATAAGTAAATAAATAAATAAGTAAATAAATAAGGAAATAAATAAATAAATAAGTAAATAAATAAATTATAAATAAATAAATAAATAAGTAAATAAATAAGTAAATAAATAAGTAAATACATAAATAAATAATTGAGTAAATAAATAAATAAATAAACGAAAATGTTTTCTAAAATTTCGTTTTTGTCCATTTTTCATTTTCAAAATTGTTTGTTTTAGTTAGCAATTACCAACGAATTTTTCACACTCCCATATTTTTATTGTCCTCAAAATCGGGGAAATCGTCCATTTCTCAATCAAATCAATTAATTGCCTGCTCTAGTTGGGGAGCCGCCGCGGTGTACCAGGAGCCATCTCGCATGCATCCCTGCAGTAATTTAGTTCACAACACATTGTAGTCTGCATTGCGCTGTAGAGAACCTACTGCTAATTTTATAAAAATACTTTTTTATATATAATGGCTTGAATTAAAGTTTAACATACAAAATTAAAGTATCATAGTTTGCATGTGCTCTAAACAAAAACATTCATTTCAAACGCACCTCTGTCCTATCAAAGAACCCTCTGTTGATTTTATATATCGGGCCTAAAACTTCTCAAATGCACTTTTGAAGTTAGCCTGTGTAAGGCGTTAACTTTCGTTAAAATCGCAGGTTCTTTTTTTTTTTCATCAGATTGTTTTGAGTATCGAAATTTATTGAAGACATTTCGATAAAAAAAATATCTATCGAAGAACACTGCCAGACAAATAAAGTACATTTGTGTGAAAATGTAAAAAGAATCGATCCAGCCGTTTTCGAGTCCATAGGGAGCACGCACACGCATACGCCCACACACGCGCGCGCACACACACACACATACACACACACAGGTTAATATAGAACGGAAAAGTGACAATGTTCTACGGCAAAGACATTCAGGCAGGCAGATACATAAAAGACAAGGTCCTCAAACGAGATATTGTAATATGGAACAAGCCCAAAAGAACTGCACTGATTATCGACGTCACAGTTCCAAATGATTTTGGCCTTAATAGAGCTGAACGGGAAAAGATAACAAAATATCAGGACGTAAAAAAATGATCTAAAAACGACATGGTCTCTGAAAGAAATAAACATTATACCGATTGTGATAGAAGCAACTGGCTTAATAAAAAAAAAAATCTTCAGAAATACTTAAAAGCAATTCCTGGAAGACCAAACTGTTATGAACAGTGGCGGCTCGTGCCTGAGATTATTGGGGGTGCTGCTGCTTCAAAACTTTTACGCATAGGAGATGTCCTTTTCTCCTCCTTACAACCTCTATCTCACAGAAGAGATGTTGCGAGTTTGTCTCTGATGTATCGTTATTTTCATGGAAAGTGTTCAACTGAGCTTCAATCTATGGTCCCCCCTCGCCAAACTTTCACAAGAAACACTCGTCTAGCTGTAAACACTATCAATAATTTCCCCCACTCTTTATCTGTGCCTAAACCTAAACATAGATTCCATGAACAAAGCTTCTTTCTTAGAACTGCACGCCTGTGGAATTGTCTTCCGTTTTCCTGCTTTCCGGCTGACTACAATATGGTTGTGTTCAAGTCTAAGGTAAATAAGTTCTTGATGAGCCGTTCCATATAAGTTATTAAATTTACCAAATTTTCATTACTAATGATTACTATATTGACCAACTTCTACTGTACACTCTTTAACCCTTATCCTTGAGTGGCCTCTGGGCCTTGATAATGTGGTGATGCCTTTGTAAAAAAAAAAAAAAAAAAAAATATATCGTGTAAAAGAAATTCGAATATGTAAGGAAATATTTAATCAAATAATAAACATTCAAATAAATATTCAAATATATAACACAGGCAAATAATCAATCACAAATGGAATAAAAGTTTGCGTTTTGGGGGGGGGGTTGTATTTTTTGCAAACAAACGAAAAGCATTTCTAAGAATACATTTTATTTACAATTTTTTAATAACTTATTTTTTTTTATAAAAACAAAAAAAGAAAAACTTTGAAATTTAGGAGTGTAATATTTGAAAATAGCGTTTTATTTAATAAGTTTTATTTCCAAAATTTATTTTTAAAATGTATTCATAACAAAACGTATTTGTGAATAAAATGCAAAATAAAAAAAGTTTACATTTTTATATAGTGAGCAAACAAAATTATTTAAAGAAACAAAATTTTATTTACAAATCTTTTAACAACTTGCTTTTTATATAAAACTAGCGAGGGCTACCCGGCGATGCCCGGGTGTCTTGAGGTAAATCAAAACTCCGGGGGGGGGGGGGTTAAATAATAAAAAAAAATGTTTTCGTATGTGAGTGTATGAGGATCGAACCCGGACCCTTGAGTTGGAAATTAATGTGTGAAAAAAAAAAAGCGCTACGTTAACCATTGAGCCACGGCGACAGACAACGTTAAGCAGGTTTGAATTTATTTATTTAACTATAAAAACAGGCGTGCGCAATAAAAGTTAACTCTGCTGCTTCCATTTGACCTAATTAAGAAGGTCAAATAGAAGTCACGCAGCGTTTGGGTTTGTTTACCCAAATTTGACTGTTTTTCCCCCCAACAGATGTTGGGGAGGGAGGGGAAAGCAGCTCCCAATTGTCCAGATTGAATAGCAACTGTCTGATATACAAGATTGATCAAAGCTGATTGCTTCTGGACGTTTTTCCCGGCGCAATGCCGAAAACGTCCATTTGAGTTTAGTTTCACTTTATTTATACTAAAAAGTCCAATCAACACGCGAGAAGACAAAATAGCAATAATTTTGTAAAATTTGACGTAAATAAATCTATACGCTACGCGCTTTCCTAATTCCTAGATATTATTATATAGGACCTATATAAACAGTTTTAAGCAATAGTAACGAACCCGGGACCATGTGCGAGAAAAGCCTTTGCCAGACATACACGAAATGGTCACACACATTTTGCCTTTTATATATATAGAAGAACAAACAAACTTGGCTATTTACTGACCTTCCCATGCGGGTAAAAATCGACATAAAGTGGAGATTTATTATAAAAAAAAATAGGGTGTCATATATAAGCATTATAAAACATCGAATTTAATGTAGCTTTCTCCCCAAAGAAAACAAAAAATTAAAATTGTCTCAGTCCAGAAGGATTTCTAATTACTTTTTTAATGCGTATTATCTGCCCCATCTACTAACAAATTCAATGTAAAGTTTAAAAATGCATAATTATAAAAACTGTTTCTTCATTTACAAATACATTTTAATTTTAAAAAGCCTTGTGCAAAAAAAAAAAAAAAAAACATTTTTCAAAGTGTAAAACTTCTAACATTGTCCTCGTTGGAGGCAAATAAATGCTAAAAAAAAATTTATATCTAAAACATACAAGTTAAAAAGATTTCTAACTAAAATGTATTTTCAACATAAAATGTTTCTTCGCTTGTTTGCTTGTTTGCTTCTAGGCAAAAATGTAAACAGTTTTTTTTTTTTTTTTTTTTTTTTTGTAAAGTTTAGTTGTTGCAAAATAAATAGCATTTAAAAATACTTAAAACAAACAAACAAAAAGGCATGTAGATGGAAAAGTAATTTTATTTTATGGTAAGATTTATTTATTGTATATTTGATTTTTACCCTTAGTCACGTGTTAGCTTCACTGCTAAATCCCCGAATACTTAAAAAAAAAAAAAAAAAAAAACCCAGGTTATGCATATTATATATTTCCGTCTGCTACCGAATTAAATCGCAACGCTAAAAGTGTGCGTATTTAAAAAAAGAAAGAAAGAAAGAAAGCACAATATTTTATGTGCAAGAACACGTTATATGCACATTTTAATAATTTTTTTAAAATGTAAATAATCCTCCTTTTTTTTTTCAATAACAAAATGTTATCATATTTATAAGTACAGCCGCACACTCTAAGCAAACACCGAATTTCACGAGCATCTGAGACGCGGAACTGCGGGAAGCGACAGTTCCCCAGCGGGCGTTATCGGCTGTCTATAAGTGAGCATGCGCAGAAGAGAATTTCATTAAGAAAGTGTAACTGTGAATTTCACAGATCCAAGCAAGTTTTATTTTTATTTTTATATGAATTTGTAGATACCGACATTAAACTTAATGATTTTATAATGTACACATAGAAAAAATAAAATAATAATAAAAAAAACAAACGTATTATTTTTAATTTTATCATTAATATTGTGTAGAAATAACTTGGGGGTGCTGCAGTCCCACAGTTCCATGCACGAGCTGCTACTGGTTATGAAATACAAATAGCAGCCATAAAGGGAACAGCATCTATTCTTAAAAGAGCCCTCGGATATCAATTTAAATCATATCAGAATCAAGTGTTAGCTCTGGAGGAGTTAGCTCCCTTGATCTCTTAAAACTAATTGAAGAAAAAAGGGCGGGGGGATACATACATACATGGCCCTGACTTCAACACCGCTGTACAGCATACATTCTTCATAAATAAACATTCATTTTTCTTACAAACAGGACATGAAATTCCTTCATCCCGATTCATAGACTTATTCCATAGCTAACACTCTTATATTTTCCATTCGTCTTTTATTAACACGTTAATGAAGCGCCACCTAACAAAAAATACGAAAATGAAATGGAACGATTTTATACCAAAATGTCGAGGTACTCAAGCGTACCAACATGGACAGCATAGACGCCGTACTCGCCACCACATAACTTTGATGGCTAGGAAAAGCGTTTTAATTATGCAGTATGGAAGCGTGCCCTTAAAAAAGCAAGATGAATTCGCAACCCCTGCCGACTTGCAACAAAAACTGAAATGCACAATTTGTGGCAGATTTCTTTTGTCTAAAGCCGGTTTACTAAACCATGTGACGTCACACAATGACGTCACTATGACAACAAAGACATACAGGCGGGCAGATACATAAAAGATGGCCTTATCAAACCAGATATTGTAAAACCAAAAACAAAAAAAAACAACCCACCTTTTCCCCCCTCCCACTCCCCCTTTCTTTTTCTATCTCCCCCACTTCTTGACTGGTTTCCTAACTTAAAATGTATCAAACATTAATACTTACTCACAAATGGATTTAAAAAAATGGCGGGCCTACAAGTAAATGGCCAATGCCGGTTTTGCCACTCAGCAATTGAGAACCCAAGTCACCTAATGTCTGCATGTCCAATCTTATTGGCAGATGGCCTTTACAGTGCCCTTCACAGCAAAGTATGTAAATACCCCCATTGGAAGATCTGTGGAGAGATGCAACTTGACAGAGCAACGAACATCTGGGAACATGAACCACCACCGATAACATCAAACGGAAAAGTGACCGTGTTCTATGACAAAGACATACAGGCGGGCAGATACATAAAAGACAAAGCTATCAAACCAGATATTGTAAAATGGAAAAAGCCCGAAAGAATTGCGCTCATTATCGATGTCACAGTCCCAAATGATTTTGACCTTAACAGAGCTGAACGGGAAAAAATAACAAAATATCAAGACCTAAAAAATGATCTAAAAACGACATGGTCTCTGAAAGAAATAAACATTATACCAGTTGTGACGGGAGCAACTGGCTTAATAAAAACGAATCTTCAGAAATACTTCTGGTGCTACCAGATGAGACTGTCTGAAGATATTTGCTTCGTGGGACGAAATGCACCTAACATTGATGCATTTTGTTTCTCTACTTCCTTTTGAAAAACCAAAAACCAAAAACAACAACCCACCTTTTCCCCTTCCCATTTCCCCTTTCTCTTTCTATTCTCCCACTTCCTGGCTGGTTTCCTAACTTAAAATGTACCAAACATTAACAATGTAACCTGCGCGAGCCTGTTCTAGTCTCACACAAAAACACGCGTCCACATTTCAAGTCATATTACTTGTCATATGCATACGCGCACACAAACATCCGCGCGCACGTCCACACACGTACATATATTCACGTTCGCGTATATACACGCACATTCACGTGTATATACACGTGAATGTCATCTAAGCTTCAGCCTCTGTCCCATCAAAGTAGCCCCCTTCATCAAAGTGGCAATGGGTCTTGTTTCCAGCAACCTTTAAAACGAATTTGATGTACGTGTTCCATTTCAGATTAGTAAAGTCAAGTCTCTGGTGATAAATTTTATTTATTTATTTATTTATTTATTACATTTTCACCCCAAACAAGGCACATTGCCACTTTGATGAAGGAGGCTACTTTGATGGGACAGAGGCTGAAGCTTAGATGACATTCACGTGTATATACACACACGCTAACGTACACACATGTACTCACATACGCGCGCACGTACGCACGCATGGGCAACGTCACTTCCCTTTTCAAAGGAAATCCACACATGCACAAAAGACCACTGGAAACAAATATAAAAGCAAGAGCTGTTTCCAGTCCCCTTTTGGACCAGCTTCCGAGCTGAGCGGTCTACGGACCGACAGCGTGCCTTTTCGGCAGGCGCGCGCACGCGCGTGCCTCACGCCACTTGCTACTATGTGGGACAAAAAGCTAACTTTATACGCTTTCTCTCTCCATGAACTGGATTGACATTCTCACTCTTTCTCTCTATATATACAACTTGTCCCTGCGAATACCGCCGTGTAGCTGACTTCTAACATGGCGCACAGTTTAACTGATGTCAACCCTCTATCCTTTTCTTTTTCTTTGTCTACACGATGGACTATCATTCCCATTTTCCACTACATCACTCACTTCTCTTCCCACGCGCGAACAAACAATAGTGACCCGAACGTGAGATGAACACACATTTCCTTTTCTTTCTACACCACCAGTCCCGCAACAAATGATGGTTACACCCGCGCGGACATGAACACGTGTTACACCTAAAACATTCATTCTTTCAACAGTAAATAAACGACACGTTTATCTTATCAATCAATTGAGTTTTTGTTTCCTTCAATTCCATTCGTTTCATTATTTTCTTTTGTAACGGGATTAGGATTTGTGTATCCTAATCCTCTACAAACCCTTTTCCCTCTCCCATTGCAAAACTCATTCATGTTCTGCAGGGCAGGGAACAAAAACGAAAAAATCCACTATAAAACAACCAAACCAAACACTACAAACTAGCGATTGAAAATACAAAGAGTTTTTGAAGAATAAAAAAACCTTCTACAAAATAACTGAAAACAACATGAATACTATTACTAAAATAATTGGATTCGGCATTAAATAACCCGAAAAGGGTTGGTATGCCGTAAAAAAAAAAACCAAACCAAACTAATTAGAAATACTTAGAAGCAACCGTTGGAAGACTAAGCTGTAACGAAATACAAATAGCAGCCATAAAGGGAAACAGCGTCGATTCTTAAATGAGTCCGTAGATATAAATTTAAATCGTAACGGAATCAAATGTTGGATCCAGGAGGAGTTAGCTCCCTTGATCTCTTAAAACTGACTTAAGGAAAAAAAAAAAAAAAAGAGTATATAACAACTAGCCAGCATTCTCGTTGGCTTTCTCACAGTTTGCCAATTTTAAACAAAAAGGAAATATTTTAGTCAAGACATAAAAACAACAAACGATTTCTGGCATTGCGTTGCATTCAGACATGATAGAAGGCTCCTATCGCTCTTGGGATTTGTACACAACTAGCCAACGAGTAAATGGTCTGCAACAAAAAAAGTAAACCGTTTTTTTTTTCAAACGGAAATGGAATCATGTCATCTTTTCTAGGGTGACAATTTTATCATTCTACCTTGTAGATATTTTTTACTTTTTTTTCACCCCCAAAATAGGGATATCATCATTGGACGTAAGGGGCTACTACTTGAGATCATGTTTAACTTGTGGGGAGTTGAGCAGCGAGAAGAGTATTCACATTACATTTAAACTTCTGCATATCAGTACAGTCAGGGAAGCAGGGAAAAAAAGGAAGGGAATTCTAATCTCTAGCAGTCCGATCTTTCAAACTCCTCGGCCTAACATTCACAGGAAACATGAGTTGGAACAATTGCATTGAAAGCATTGCCAGGGCCGCTGCAAAGAAGGTAGTCTCTCTTTACCATGCAAGAAAACTACTAACACCCGAAATTATCCTGTACCTCTATAAGGCCACCATTTGCCCATGTATGGAGTATTGCTGTCATATTTGGGCTGGTGCATCTGCTACTAGTCTCTCGCTCCGTGACAAGGTTCAAAAGAGAGTCGCCAATCTGATAAGCCCTGAACTGGCATCTAAGCTTCAGCCTCTGTCCCATCGACGAAACGTTGCATCCCTCTGCCTGTTCTACAAGTATTTTAATGGTGAATGCTCTGATGAACTGCAAGCACTTGTGCCCCGACGACGTAGACATCCTCGACAAACCCGACAGGCAGCTAAATCCCACCCCCACACAGTAGAGATCCCTAGATGTAAAAGATCTTTCTACTTGTTGTT
>NC_136527.1:18295956-18403456 GCF_053919585.1 Euprymna scolopes | reverse complement strand
AAGAATTATTTATTCTACTTTAAAACATTCAATTTTTCAAAAATCTCATGTTCGACATCTCCAAAACATCCAATATAGGGAAAAATATTGCAAAAATGCAAACTTATTGTTTAGGATGAATGCACAATGGTATGCAAAAAATCACTTGAGGGTCTTGGTCGATCCTTGCAAGATTTGCGTGGCAATTTCTGACCATTTGGGAATGCAGTAATATTGCTTGCAGGAGATTTCAGACAAATGTTACCTGTTATTCTTCAATCAACACCAGCAGATGAAATAAATGCTTGCCTCAAATACTCTACTTTTTTGTTCCATGTGAAGACATTAAACTTAACTCAAAATATGCATGTTCAGTTGCAGACTGTTCGATCCGCACAAAAACTTTTGCATCGCTTGTGGGAAATTGGGTACGAAAAAGTGCCAGCTGGTCAGAGTTAAGGGCAAAATTCTTGGACTTTTAACTTCTGTAATTTCTGTAATTTTATTTCATCAAAAGAATAGTTAGTTTAAAAGGTTTTGCAGATATTCAAATTATAAGAATTCCATTTGACTGCGTGAATGAGCTATTCTTGCAGGTCAATACAAAGATGCCCATGAACTTAACGCTATAATTAAATGTAAAATTCCAAGTGAAGTAGTCAAATACAAATCCATCGACACTGTTGTGAAAGCAGATAAAGTGGTTAATTATCCAACAGTTATATTTGCCAGGGATGCCACCGCATGTATTGCAACTGAAATTTGGTGTACTAATTATCATGTTGTGAAATATAAACAACTACAAGATTTGCAATGGCACATAGCTTGCAGTAAAAAAAAAATTAACAAACAATATCATAGAAACAACAATCTTAACAGGACCTTTCACAGATGAATATATCTTCATTCCATGCATTCCTATGATTCCACCGGATACATCATTACACTTTAGCAAATTGCACTTTCCAATTTTATTGTCATTTGCAATAACCATCAACAAAGCACAGGGAACAATCTTTACAATTGTGGGCCTTACAGTTACACACTGACTGTTTTTTCACATGGACAATATATATTACGTATTCAAGAGTCACCAAACCGGAAAATCTCTATATCAGCTAAAAAAATGGAACAACAAAAACTGTGTACCCATGCAAAATGGAAATTTAAACCTATAAGAAACATGCTTTTTCTCATTTTGGAACTTTTCCATTGCGCCAATTTAAGCCATAGCAACGCGTGGCAGGGTACAGCGAGTATTAATATATATATATATATATATATATATATATATATATATATATACAGTGATGATCATATTTATTGGCACGGTAAAATAAAAGTTAAATTTTGTCTAATAAATTCTAAAAAAGGGATTAAATTAAAGAAAATAACAAAGTATATTATGTATTTTTAACGGGCCTTTCCGATGCAGCAATCGGATTTTAGAAAAAATAAATAACAAAGGAACAACAAACATAATTGCAAAAAACCCTTGTTCAAAATTATTGGCACAATTTATTTAATAATCAATTGTATAGCCTTTGGCCTTGATTACCTTCCTCGGTCGCTTTTCATAGTTTACAACCAAGTTGTTGCACTCTTCAGTAGTAATTTTAGCCCACTCTTCCTGACAATAATCCTCCAATTGAATAAGATTCTTAGGCTTCCTTTGCATTACCCTCAATTTTAATGTTCTCCATACATTTTCAATTGGATTAAGGTCTGGGCTTTGTGATGGCCACTCCAAAACATTAATATGATTGTTCTCAAGCCATTTCTTAGTCAGTTTAGCCGAATGCTTTGGGTCATTATCTTGCATGAACCACCAACGACGACCAAGTGAGAGCTCTTTAGCAGAGTCTTTCAGGTTTTCATCCAATATTTTAACATAATCTTCCTTTTTTATGCTACCTGTGACCTTAACAAGTCGCCCTGGTCCAGAGGCAGCAAAGGATCCCCAAAACATCAAACTGCCTCCACCGTGCTTCACTGTGGGTATGGTGTTCTTAGGCAGGAAAGCTTCGCCAGATTTTCTGTAAATATAAGACACTTTATTATGGCCAAATAACTCTATTTTCGTTTCGTCAGTCCATAGAACACGTTTCCAGAATGCACCATCTTTATCAATATGACGTTTTGCAAAGGATAGCCTTGCTTTCAGGTGCATAGGCTTCAATAAGGGAGTCTTTCTCGGACGACATGCTTTTAAACCAGCTCTCTTCAAAACTCTACCAACTGTATGTCGAGATACATTCACTCCAGAGGTGCTCTGTTCATCAACAATCTCCCCAACAGAGATCCTTGGGTTTTGTTTTACTTGTCGAACTATTTTCCGTTCATCTCTTGGGGAAAGAATCCTTTTTCTCCCTCTACCCTCTAAACTCATAACGTGGCCTTGCGATTTGAACTTGTTTATTATGGCTCTAACAGTGGATTTGGGAAGGTTTAGCTTCTTTGAAATCTTATCATAGCCCTCCCCATTGGTATGGCATGCTACAACAAGCTTCCTGACGTCTTCACTGTGTTCCTTAGTTTTAACCATGGCGATTGAAAATTATAATTTAGTCACTTATAATAGTTTAAATAAATCGCTATCTAAAAATTATCTGAAAAAAAATATTCACTGAATTAGCGTTAAACAAGCATAATATGGCTATAAAAAAGTTCAGAAAGCACGTAAACCGGAAATTGATTGATATTATACTGATACTAAAAGAAAAACAAAGCCGTGCCAATAATTTTGAACAAGGGTTTTTTGCAATTATGTTTGTTGTTCCTTTGTTATTTATTTTTTCTAAAATCCGATTGCTGCATCGGAAAGGCCAGTTAAAAATACATAATATACTTTGTTATTTTCTTTAATTTAATCCCTTTTTTAGAATTTATTAGACAAAACTTAACTTTTATTTTACCGTGCCAATAAATATGATCATCACTGTATATATACACATATATATATATATGCATATATATATATAAATATATGTATGCATATATATATATGCATATATATATATGCATATATATATATATGCATATATATATGCATATATATATATGCATATATATATATATTTATATATGCATATATATATATATATATGCATGTATATATATATATGCATATATATATATATGCATATATATATATATGCATATATATATATGCATATATGTATATATATATATGCATATATATATATGCATATATATATATATGCATATATATATATATGCATATATATATATGCATATATATATATATATATATATATATATATATGCATATATATATATATATATGCACAATTTTTTATTACATTTTCACCCTAAACAAGGCACATAGCCACTTTGGTGTAGGGGGCTACTATCAGGGGCAGCAACTACTGGGGCACTATGTCGGGATTTTGGCAGCAAGATGTCTGTTCACATTGCACTTGAACTTCTGCACGTCAGTACAGTTAGGGAATCAGGGACCTGGAATGGAATTCCAAAGTCTAGCAGTTCTGAGGAAGAAACTGCTGGAGTAGAAAGATCTTTTACATCTAGGGATCTCTACAGTGTGGGGGTGGGAATTTGCAGCCTGTCGGGTCTGTCAAGGGTGTTCACGTTGTTGGGGCACAAGTGCTTGCAGTTCGTTAGAGCATTCACCATTAAAATACTTGTAGAACAGGCAGAGGGATGCAACGTTTCGTCGATGGGACAGAGGCTGAAGCTTAGATGCCAGTTCAGGGCCTATCAGATTTGCAACTCTCTTTTGAACCTTGTCAAGGAGTGAGAGACTAGTAGCAGATACACCAGCCCAAATATGACAACAATACTCCATACATGGGTGAATGGTGGCCTTATAGAGGTACAGGATACTTTCGGGCGTTAGTAGCTTTCTAGCATGGTAGAGAGAGTCCACCTTCCTCGCAGCGGCCCTGGTAATACTCACATTGTAATTGTTCCAACACATGTTTCCTGTGAACGTTAAGCCAAGGAGCTTGAAAGACGTACTCTCAGATAAAGAATCGTTGGCCATTGCTATAGATGGTAGAGAAGGTTTCTTGTAATTATTGAAGGAAACAAGTTTAGTCTTGGCGGCATTGAACGTGACCATCCATTTTTGTCCCCATTCCACTACAGATTGGAGGTCATCTTCTAGTGTTTCTGCCATTTCTTCAGATATGTGTTCATTTGTTTTCCTGTCGTGCCTGTTATAGAGTGTGGTATCATCAGCATATATACCCATCTCAGACGAAATTTTGTTGGGGAGGTCATTTATCAATATCAGGAACAGCAGAGGTCCAAGGATAGACCCCTGGGGCACTCCCGCATTTATATCATATTGTTTAGATGTACGACCATCGAGGACAACCTGGATTTTTCTCTTATCTACGACGGATTTAATTATGTTAGGTATTCTACCAGTTATACCGTATGATCTAATTTTCCTGAGGAGACCCTCATGCCATACCCTGTCAAAAGTTTTAGATATATCTAGAGCTACTGCTGTTCCCTCCCCTGCTTTGTCCAGTGAATTGTATATACGTTCAGAGATTACAGTTAGGATGTCTGCTGTGGAACGGGCTTTGTCCTCCATTGCTCGGGCTATTGTTTTCATTGGTCGGGACAATCTGGCATGGGTATACTTTTCCCTATGAATAAACCCTGAGTAAATATTCAAAATATTATGAAATATTCGACGCCCAAATAAAATCCCTGGTGCACCTTATTCAAGCGATATTGCTAATAGTAACAACATTAAGTTTGATACTCCACCAGACCAGATGCATTCTTGTCCAAAGGTGAAGGGGTGGGGTTTTGCTACTTATCGAGTTTGTTCCGAGCATGCAAGTCGAGAAGACATAAATGCTATGGGTTCATTAAAATTTAATTAAAGTACTTATTAGGCATTAAGATGCAACATTGCAGTGATTGGACAGAGGTTAGAGCTTGGCTGATAATGTGGGTCCTCTTAGATTCGAGACTCTTTTTTCTGGGGGGGGGGAGCCTGTCTAAGAGGGAGAGACTAGTGGTAGATACGCCAGCCCAGATGTGGCAATATGTGGTCGGATCTCCCGCTCTCAGGTCAAGCAACTGACCTCTACTTCTTCGAAAAGAATTTCTGAGATTTCCGTGAATAATTGCAGATGAAAAGACATACGGAAACCTTAAACCAAACCATTCAGGGTTGACCATTGTTTTACCTTTGGAATTTATTTGAAACTGTATAAAGCATCTAGTTTGATACACTAGTGCTCATTGGATCACCAAGTTTGGGCAACATTAACCTTACTACTCTGACGGAGATATAAGCGACTGGGGGTCGCTTGGGAATTTCTCATTCCCAGAAAATTTCATTTGGAAGATGTCTGTCTAGGCCGAGTGACATTCCGATTTCAGCTAATACTTTAACCGAAAAACATGGCGTAAGTAATTGACTGAATATTAAACCTAATCTTAAAAAAAAAAAATGCTAAATTGCTCCAGGTTTGGTTACTGCTTTATTACCATAACGGTTATGTCCTAAAAATAATTTTGATATAGCACACCTCTGTGTAGAATTCTGCTGAAAGCAAAAAGCGAAGCTTGCATGCGCCAGAAAGAAAATCAGACAGAACCAGAGTTGCTATCTACTAAAAATTAATTTCACAAAAGTTACAGATCTTTTTTTACATATGTACACAGTTTAGTCCCCAAAGCATTTAAAGTTAACAAATCTTTTTCTTCTGCTCACTGGATTGCTAGTCAGGATGGTGGAGAGAGGGGAGGGGTCGTCAGGCGTCAGGAGCTGTCTCTTCTGAGATTTTGGCGCAAAATCTGTCTAATCCGAGCGGGTATTGGCTATTTATAGTAAGGTCACTGGTTGGGGTCAGACGATCCAACCAACTAATCAGCGATACGTTTCCTGAGGAATCCCCAGATACATTTGCGTGTGTGCAGTTCAGTATTAGTCTACAGTTTTGTAAATCTGAGACAAAAACGAAATCACCTTCCCACGACCTGAGAGGTCAAATCCTATCATTCAGAAAGCCAGTCTGAACGAGTGTTTTTCCAGGTTAGCCAGTACAAATCTCGTTCAACAATAAAATATATGTAAACTGTTTTTGACTTGTGATGGGGGGGGGTATATATTTAATTGCTGGCCACATCAGCTATATGTGTCACAAGGCCGGAAAGTGGGGACCCCGCAGGCTCCCCTAAAGAAGAGGCACTCCTGCAATTTAAAAATTGCCTGAGTAACCCCATCGGCATTCCCCGATCGGGGCGCCTCAGGCAGCAAGCAATAAACTTGCCCCACCAGAAAGCCCGGTGGCAAGGCCTGGGAGGGTGGACTTCCTAGGTATTACCCAGGCGGCGTACCTCAGTCCAACATGTGCTGGGCCGGTTCCCGGCCCCTCACCTGTTGGGCTGAGTGTCAAGTGAAGAATCCTTGACGTGTACTACCCTGTCTCCCTGCAGCCGAAGCCGCTAGGAAACACATCCCATCACAATGGACTTGTGATGGGGGTATGTGACGAATGGATTCCCCAATCATTTTTATAACCAACGGCTGTGCTAAACAACCAATCAAAACGTCCCAAAATTATTATAAAAATTGTTGAATTTTGGATTCAATCAGTTCGCCATTTGCTACATCACGGACCGCATTTGATTCTTGGTCGCCATCTTGGTTACTGATCTGAACTACGCCGCCATCTTTGTTCAACACAATATCTCAGAACTTAAGAGGTTACCTACGCCACGGACCGCATTTGATTCTTGGCCGCCATCTTAGTTACTGATCTGAACTACGCCGCCATCTTTGTTCAACACAATATCTCAGAACTTAAGAGGTTAACTATGCCATGGACCGCATTTGATTCTTGGTCGCCATCTTGGTTACTGATCTGAACTACGCTGCCATCTTTGTTCAACACAATGTCTCAAAACTTAACAATATATATCTGGGTTATTTTCAAGTGCAAGCATATCACTTTTGGATACCCGCCATTGTCCGGGATTCAATATATATTCAACGGACAATCTTAGCATAATTGCCCGGTCTTCCTCAGGTCTCAAGGGGGTCTCAACCTCCCCAATAGAGAGCACATCGCTCCCTCAAGACGGTGACGTCACAAATAATTCATCATGCATAGGCAAATTATGGCCTTGTAAAGATATAAAATGCTCTCTGGTGTGAGTAATTTTCTAGCATGGTAGAAGGAGCCCACCCACTTTGCAGCAGCCTTGGCAATGTCCTCAATGTATTTGTTCTAATTCATGTTGCCTACGACTGTGACAATGTGACATATACTTTGAAACGTTCTGTTTGCATAATTGATGCCCCGCCCTAAATTGATAGGACACGAATTTTACCTATGAGAACGCTAAATAAATATTTACACTTTTTTTTTCGCCCGCTTTCCTTTTCTTTCTTTATTTATTTATTGAAACGTGAAAGCGAAATCTTTATTAAAATCAATTGCTAAAAGCTTACTGAGATAAGAATTATCTCCCTTGCTTTGCCACCCTAAAGTAAAAATAGTAATTTTCTTTCAATTATTATTGTTGTTTTGATTTTGTTTTTAAGTATTAAAAAATACAACTTAATTTCAAATCGTTTGAAAAAGGAGAGAAAAAGAAAAAGAAAAAACAGAAAATAGCGGTTAAAGGGGAACAACTCGGGATAACTTCTTCGGCTACATGAATTGTTTTAACAATTAAAAGATCCGTTTAAATAAATAGAAAAGAGGCTTGCCTTTTTTCTGTTGTTCTTGGCCTTCGGGCCGGGATCAAAGTGTAGTATCTGCGAAACAAGAAAATTACTGTACTTGGCCTTCGGGACAAGATCACAGTGTAGTATCTGTTCTTCAGATGCTGCACTTCAATTTCTTGTTCTCTGTCAGTGGAGGAGAAATCCTTCACGACTGAGATAATTTTTATTTTTGTTCCTTTTCTCCACATTAAAAAACGACCCTGGTGTCTAACTCTGTCCCGTGGGCAGGCATTGTAGATAGGAACATGGTCTAGGATTTCAGATAGGGTTGGGAGGGCCTTACTAACCCGGGTTTTTTTTTTTTCTTTCTTTTTTCCCCCACCCCCAAGTCCCTCGACACAAATGAAATTTTATTAAGATTGTTATCTTTTTTGTATTTTTTGGTATAAATAAAAAATGTTTTAAAATTAGGCTTAAGTAGGCACCCCCTCCCCCTCCCACCACACACACATAAATTCAAATTTAAAGAGGTAACCATGATAAAAGAGGCTGGCGCCGAGAGAAAAAATCATTTAAAATTTACAACAGAAACGAGATGGATCAACCAACCTCACCCCCCCCCTTCTTTTTGAGTTGGCCTTGTGCCTAAGTTTTTTGTTCATTTTCCCAATTGTATTTTTTTTTCCTGTGAATAAAAAATTTAATATCTCAAAGTGTAGTATCTGTTCCGACAGATACTGCAAGCAAAGACCATATGTGCGGGCAACCCCACATATAAGACCTTGGTCAATGTAGGGGCAACCCTTCATACCAATTGTCACTATCCAGCTTCCCTACTCCCCGAGGAGTTGGTCCCCATTTCCCCTTCATACCTCACATTAAAAAGCGGCCTTGTGCCTAATTTGCTGGGGGGGGGGGGATCAAATAAACACCCTGTTGTTCTTGGCCTTCAGGCCGGGATCAAAGTGTAGTATCTGTTCTGCAGATGCTGCACTTAAGATAATTTGTACCAGTCAATGGAGGGGAAACCCTCTATACTGGGACAATTATTATTTTTGGTAACCAGAGTGACCCCTTTTAGGGGAGCTGGTTTTTACCTCACATTAAAAACGGCCTTGTGCCTAATTTGCTCAGTGGGGGAGCAAATAAATACCATCTGTTCTCCACATGCTGCACTTAAGATAATTTGTACCAGTCAATGGAGGGAAACCCTCTATACTGGACAATTATTATTTTTGGTAACTAGAGTGCCCCCTTTTTGCCTACTTTTAGGGGAGCTGGTTTTACCCCACATTAAAAACGGCCTTGTGCCTAATTTGCTTTGGTGGGGAAGCAAATAAATACATTAAAAATATCCGTTTCTATTTTTTCGTTTTTTTTTATTTAATTAATTTTTTGAATAATAGATATGATGTATTCCACAAATCAGAAAGAGGAAAAGAAATCCTTCCAGACAGAGACAGTCTTTCAATAATTTTAACAGAAATGCAGTTGGTGAAATTTTATAGGAATTTCTACAAACGTGACCATTCGCCCATATGTTTTTTTTTTGTTTTTTTTGCTTTTTTTTTACATAGGAGTCACCACTTATCAAGCTCGGAGGCCATTCGAGGATAAAGGTTATTGCATGTACAGTAATCAATGTGATAATATCGTAGCTAGCAATCGTTAGTGATGGAGATTTGGTGAATTGGATTACTTACGGGGGGGGGCAGTTCATCAGAAATTTGTTTATGTTGGACTTGAAGACATCCAAGCTGTAGTCAGGTGGGAAGCAGGCAAACGGAAGAGAGTTCCACAATCGTGCACTTCTGAGAAAGAAGCTTTGCTCATGGAATCTACGTTTGGATTTAGGCACAGATAAAAAGTGGAGAAATTATTGCCAGTGGTTTCAGCTAGACAAGTGTTTTTCGTGAAAGATTAGTGAGGAGGGGACCAGAGATTGGAGCTCAGACGAGCACTTCCCATCGAAATAACAATAAAACAAAGACAGGCTCACAACATCTCTTCTGTGGGAGAGAGGTTGCAGGGAAGAGAAAAGGGCACATCTCCTACAAGGCTACAAAGTCTATTTTGTACTCTGTCAAGGCAGGATAGGCTGTTTTTAGCAGCTCCTGCCCAGATGTGGCAACAGTACTCCGTCCTTGGACATACTGGGCTTTTATATAGATAGAGAATTGCATCAGTAGTGAGATATCTTCTGGAGCGGTAGAAGGATCCCACCATTTTCCCAGCGTCCCTGGCAACAGATTTGATGTATGTGTTCCATTTCAGATCCCAGAAGCTTGTCAAAACATGGAGCCTCTCCAAGATGAGAGCCATCGATTTCAATTGATGCCAGATGGGGATCAGAGCGTTGATGATGTAAAGATAGAAGCTTAGTTTTGGATGAATTAAAAGTAACGAGCCACCTCTTTCCCCATTATACCATGCGCTCAAGATCAGAGGAGAGAGAATCAGAGAGAACTTTGTCATTTACAGCCTTTTATGTGATGCCATAGATAGTAGTGTCATCAGCATAGATGTCAACGAATGATTTAAGTATGTGTTTTGTGAGATCCTTGATGTAGATCAGGAAGAGAGTTGGACCCAGGATGAACCCCTGAGGGACTCCAGCGTTAATACTGTGGGCCTCTGATTTTTGTCCATCGACCACTACTCTTATGAGCCTATCAGAGAGAAAAGATATAATAATTGAGAAAACATTTCCAGTTATACCGTAGCTGGAAATCTTGTGAAGTAGGCCCTTATCCCATACCTTATCAAAGGCCTTTGATATGTCAAGAGTAAGTGTCCTAGAAAGGAAGCCTTTGTCGAGAGATTCACTGATCCTATGAGATATAGCCATTAGCACATCTGCTGTAGATCTAGCAGAACGGAAACCATATTGCATGTCACTAAGAAGGTTATTTCTGCTGAGGTGGTTGACTACTTCTCTATTTAATATGGATTCCAGCAACTTACTCATGACACACAGGAGACTTATTGGTCTGTACTCAGAGGGAGATGATCTATCACCTGAATTCTTAAATACAGGGCATACTGATGAGGTTTTCCAGGGCGTTGGGAAGCAATTCTCCTTAAGGCAACGTTTAAACAGTTTTGTTAGTATGGGGGCAAGTTCTGGTTGGAGCTTTTTCAACACTATAATTGGAAGGCAATTAGAGCCAGTTGCTTTACTGGAATCAATGTTCTTGAGTAGCTTGGCGACATCACGCACAGATATTTGTAGGTCACATAGTGTGTTGTCTGTTATAGGAGGAAATATGGGGGAGGTTTGATGGCCTTCATCACATAGGGTAGAATTAGCTGCAAAGTTCTTGGCAAATAGTTTGGCCTTATCTGATGCTGACGAGATGACCTCAGGTCTATTGGATGATGGTTGGGATAGAATGCACGCTTCTGTTCAGGATCCTGTTTGCTATTTGCCAAAACTGGTGGGAACCAAGCCGCTGCTCAGCTACTTTGGATTTAACAGACTGAGCATATAGCCCTCTTGCATTTTTTATTACTCTTTTACAGTGGTTGCTGGCAGTCCTGAAAGCAGCTTTATTCTCAGTGCATTTATTACGTTGGTAGCTATGGGAAAAGTGATTTCTGTGCGCGATGGCAGCAGCACATTCTGGGGAGAACCATGGCCGGTTGTTAGGTTTTTGTTGGAATTTTTTGGATTGTATGAATCGGTCTACGCCTACAATTAAACATTCGGTCAGGTCTGACACTATAGAGGACACCTCTTTTTTAAACATGGAATGCAGAGGTAGATCAGATATAAATGTATGGAAGCTAGCCTAGTCAGCCATAGAGTATCGATATACTGTACGATGGAGAGGGAAATCTGAGGACATTACATTTAATTTTTATCTTAACTGATACAACAGAGTGGTCGGGAGATCCCAGAGGAGACAGAACAGAAGATGAACATAGCTCAGGGCAATTGTGAGAAAAAGGTCTAGAAGGCTTGCGTACTGACCGTCAGTATCAGGCACACGGGTGGGTTCCTGAACAATATGAGTGACGTCATAGGCAATGGAGAAATCATGACAGAACCTTCCCTCATCATCGGTCTTGTTTGAGTGGGTCAGCCATTTCACATTGTTGACATTAGAGTCACCACAAATGTGAATGTTAGCTGAAGGATGAGCAGACAGGATGTGGTCTAGTTTCTCAGATATGCTCTTAAAGGTAGAAACTCCGCTGTTGTGGGGGCGATAAAGGGCAAATATAAACGCGGTGGTGTAAGCAAGTGCAACCCGGAAGCACATATAAGGTAAATTAGGGTTTTCTTTGGAGACATCCCTATCACACAGAAAGCCATCTTTAATGTAGGTACATATTCCATGGCCATGGAGATTTTAGGGGTCAGATTTAGATGTTAAGTTAGAGTATTCGTTAATTATGAACTCATCTAGGGAAGTGGTCGGCCCTATGCCAGTTTGGCTTAGGAACAATATGTCCAGTTTCGTTTCTGGACAATATAACAAGATTATAAGGTTTCACTTAAAAAAAAAAAAAAAAAATTCAATGCGATTTTTAAAAAAAAGGTTTTAATCTTTGGAAATAGACTTCGTGGCTTAGTGGGGGATGCCCTTTTCTCTACCCTGCAACCTCTCTCCCACAGAAGAGACGTTGCGAGCCTATCCTTGTTTTATCGTTATTTCCATGGCAGGTGCTCGTCTGAACTCCAATCTCTGGTCCCCCCCCCTCGCCAATCTTTCACGAAAAACACCCGTCTAGCTGAATCCACTGTGAAAAATTTCCCCCACTCTTTATCTGTGCCTAAATCAAAACGTGGATTCCATGAACAAAACTTCTTTCTTAGAACTGCACGCCTGTGGAACTCTGTTCCGTCTGCCTGCTTCCCACCTGACTACAACTTGGATGTCTTCAAGTCCAATGTTAACAAATTCCTAATGAACCGCCCCCTTAAGTAAACACTTCATCAAATCTCCACACTAACGTAATGTACTTGCAATAACCCTTATCCCTAAGTGGCTTCCGGGCCTTGATAAGTGGTGACCACTGTAAAAAAAAAAAAAGAAAAAAAAAAAAAGGATTTTACAGGTAAATTTGCAAATAACTATTCTTTTTTTTGTTGTTGTTTTAGCTTATTTTATTTATTGATCTTTTATCTTCAATTTGTGATATATGAATTTGAGGTGAGAAAATTAATTATTTTCATTTTAATAGACATTTCAAAATGGGGGGGGTGAATTTAAAAAAAAAAAACGCTTGTCTAAAATATTATATTTAATTTTATCTTCAATTTGTGATATATAAGACTGATGAGTAAATTAATTATTAAAATTTTAATAGACATTTCAAAATGGGGGGGGGTAAAAAAAACGTTTGTCTAGAATATTATATTCAGTTTATTGGAAAGAGCATAAAATTTCACATTAAACCTGAAAATATCTTTAAAATTGAACCAATAGAAAAATTTTGATAGATTTTTAAAGTGAAAAAATTTAACTTGTAAAATTCAATTCATTTCATTACGTAAAAAAAATGGCTGCATGAGCGTGCGCACACACTTTGTAAACACTGTTTTTTTATTTTTAAATAAAAAATAATATTTCTATTATTTTTTTAAACAACTTTAATAGTTCATTTTGAAAGTATAATCCATAAAGAAAATAAACAACCCACTTTAAAAAGAGAATTACGTCTCCTGCAGTTGGGTTTCAACCTCTGGTAGGTCGGAACGTAGACCACTGATGTTGGAGAAGGAGACATGGTAGTAGGGGTCTACGTTGGAGGACAGGGTTCTAGGGGTTTTTTTTTCGTATATTTTTTTCTGGCGATATTTCATGTTGAGGTTTTGGGATTTGTGGAACAGGTCAACAAACTTGGTTAGAGCAGGATAGAGAGGGAAAGTAAGAAAGAAAAAGGACAGGATAATTTATTTTTTTTTTTTGTAGCACGTTATAAAGTAAAGCCACAACAATTACCCACTAGTATGGCATCGAGAGGCCCCACCAGAAACTACTGCATGGTCTAGAATCCATTCACCATATGGCAATACAGCAGCCCCGGTAATTTACACAGGCTGATAGGACAGCCTCCTTAGTGGTTAAACCAAGGTTCGGGTCCCTGACTATCAGGCAGATAACGTCAGCCCAGATGAAATGTTTACCTCCAGCACCCTTACTAGTGACATGGCCACAAGGATAGACATAGAAACAGAAATTTTCTGACATCTCAGGCTACTGGTCACACAAGTACTGCCGACCTAGAAAGCAGCTTTTTCTTCTTCATCCTTTCTCAGAAAAATCACTAATTGGAAATAAGAACTGATTAGTTTGCAAACAGGGATGTAATTTGGACATATTGAAAATTGGGCAAAAGTATATTTCATTGATGAAAGCAAGTTTAATTTATTTGGAAATGATGGGGAAAAAATTATGTAAAAAGACGTATTGGTGAAAGATTAACTGCAAAGTGTACTAAGGAAACTGTCAAGTTTGGGGGCGAAGCGTCATGGTATTTGGAATGTTTTCTAGCCAAGGTACAACGTCTCTTGTCCGGTTACAAACTCGTGTAAACGCGCAGATCTATAAAAACATTGTTCAAGATCATGTTGTGCCAATCATACAGAATTCAGATAATGCCTCATGTCACAAGACAAAGGTGGTAATGAGTTACCTTTGTGAGCAAGATTTCAGAATTATGGATTGGCCACCGCGAAATCCTGAGTTAAATCCAATAGAAAATCTTTGGAAGACCTTAGGAGTGAAAGTTAAAGAAAGAAATCCCACTAACACGGAGGATTTGTGGGTGAAGCTTCAAGAAGAATGGTCTAAAATTAGTATCGAGGATTGTCAAGAACTGATTCGTTCTTGTAGTCAAAAAGGTGTAGCTGTCATTGAGAGCAAAGGCTCATTTACTAAATATTGATTGTACATGTATTTTTATTGTTTTTTCTCAACTTTGTCCCTTACTTTTGGACGTTCCTATTTTGAAAATAAATAATTGTTATAATTCTTTTTCTATCCTTTGCAAATGATTCAAATTTTAGTATATTACTAGCGAGGGTACCCGGGTGTTTGCAGGTGTGTGTGGTTTTGGGTAAATGAAAACTCCGGGGGATGGGGGGGGGGGGGGTAAAATAATAAAAAAAAAAAAAGATGTTCTGGTAGGTAAGTATGAGGATCGAACCGGAACCGTTGAGGCAAAGTTGTAAATTAAAGTGTGAAAAAAAAAAACGTGACGTTAGCCATTACACCACCGCGACATACCAACAGAAACGCGTTTGAACTTAGATTTGGCAGGTGCATGTTTTAATGACTAAATGAGGTCAACCGTTGACTGCAGAGTAGCATTTCATCTACTGCGGAACCCGGGGGGTAGGGGGAAAACAGAAAATGCCGCCAGAATTAATTATAGGAAAAGGCTTAATCCACATGCGGCGAGCGAAAACTGTTGAATATTTATCTTCCCGAAGTCGAGCAAATTAAATAGACAGGCGAGCTCCGTTGACAACTCTGAGATATTACGATTTACATGTGATATAAAAAGTTTTAAAAAGTTGTTAGGCGAGCGACCGCTTCTGAAAAGAGCCTTTTGTAGACATACAGAAAAAGCGAACACACATACATACATTTTCGCTTTTATATTTAGAGATAGATGGATGATAACGACTACCAGTTGTTAAAATTTAAGCTTTTCACAGTTGTTATTTCTAACAAATATTAAGTTTTAAGATTTTGTCCCTTAGTTTTGGACGCTACTGTAGTTATTCCTCAACAACGTTAATTGCCTTGTTTGTAGAACCTGCTCATCATGTGTAAAAAAAAAAAAAAATTTTTTAAAAGTCTGTATTTATTTTTTGGAATAAGTGTGATTCTAAATAATCATTTCATATTCGTGCAATGGTTTAGGTGTGTCAGAAGTCGCCATTAAAAAAGGAGTGATTAATTAGACTTGCTATCTTTCGAAGCTTATAACAATATGAATAATATAATTTAAACCCTAATTTTTTTTTTTCAAAAGGAGCAAGGTCAAACTTTAAAATAAAAGGTTTTATTGAAAAAATATCCTGACTTGAGATGGAACATGTACTTCGAATATGTTGCCGGAAAAATGGTAGGATCCTTCTGCCGCTCCAGAAGATATCTCACTACTGATGCAGTTCTCTATCTATATAAAAGCCAAGTACATCCAAGGATGGAATACTGTTGCTACATCTGGGCAGGAGCTGCCTTGAGAGTGCGCAAAATGGACTTCGTGGCTTAGTGGAGGATGCCCTTTTCTTTTCCCTGCAGCCTCTCTCCCACAGAAGAGACGTTGCGAGCCTGTCTTTGTTTTATCGTTATTTCCATGGAAAGTGCTCGTCTGAGCTCTCTTTATCTGTGCCTAAAACACTCGTCTAGCTGAAACCATTGCCAGTAATTTTCCTCACTCTTTATCTGTGCCAAAATCAAAACGTAGATTCCATGAACAAAGCTTCTTTCTTAGAACTGCGCGCCTGTGGAACTCTCTTCCGTTTGTCTGTTTCCCACCTGGATATCTTCAAGTCCAACATAAACAAATTCCTGATGAACCCCCCCCCCCTTAAGTAAGACACTTTATCAGATCTCCATTACTAACGATTACTACGATACCATTGATTACTGTACACGCAATAACCCTCATCCCTGAGTGGCTTCCGGACCTTGATAACTGGTGACTTCCATGTAAAAAGAAAAAAAAAATTAAAAAAATGAAGGAAAAATGTAAAACACGGTTGGAGTTATCGATTTTATTACTAAAACTGAAAAAGAAAAAAAAAATCACTGCAAATTCTAGCAGTAAACTTTAGCCTCTATATGGGCTCTACATATTTCTATGTATTGAGCACTTTTAAAAAAATATATTTCTCCGGCTAATTAAGTCTTTCATCAGCAAGTTTGCTAATATTTTACTTATGAAAACACACAATGAGCAATATGTCGGTCCCCAGCAAAGGAATATGTAATCATTAATTTCGAACGAGACAAAGTGTCCGTTTTGTTTTTGTTTTTTTTAATCAAATAAACATTAATCGCAAAAGTATTAAGAATAAAAGTGTAAAATAAAAAAATATAATTTTTTAAAAGCGTAAATATATTAAAATACAAATTCAATAATTATGCTACACTCGAAAACAATGACCTTGTGCCATAATGGCATAAGCGCAAAAAAAAGAAAAAAAAAAAAAAAAAAAAAATTGACCATATAAAACAGGATACGAGCATTAGATTACAAAATCCACAAGCAAAAAAACAAAAGTATGATTTCGAAAACGTTTGTGACAGGGTCAGAACAAAATCAGGCAAAAAATATACAATTAAAACAAAATTTAAAAAAATGTTCATAAATTTTTTTTTAAATTATGAATAAAAATGTTTATAAATAAAATAAAATTAAATGTTTTTACATAAAAATAAAATAAAAAAACGTTTAAACATAAAATTAAAAAGGTTTATAAATTAAAAGATTATGAAAATGTTTATAAAAAGTTATAAATACAAAAACGTTTATAAATGTTGTGGGGGTATAAATCACCCCTATTTGAAAACTAAGTGGAATCAACCAGTCCTATGAATACCACTGGTTGCAGAGAGACATTCATACCATGTTTCACTGCATGCTACGAACACCTTCCTCTCATACCACTTTAGTGGCTCCTGTATTCTTTATGATATATTGTATGCACTACCTTTGGTTTCTTTCATTTGTGACCCCTAGCACACATCTACAACATTTATTTTTATTTTATTTTTTGTCCAAAATCTATTTTTTCGACTATCCAGAAAGATATCAGCTTTATCAAAACATATCTGTTGATTTGGTCCAATATAATAATAAATACGAAATCTGCATTAATCAAAATGTCATATTTAAGCATATTTTACGACTGGGGAATGCCAGGTGCCCTACAAGTGATTTTAATATTTTAGAGGAGGTAATTTTTTTTTTCTTTTAACCTCTTCAACTTTTCTATATTTTCTGCATAGAATTTGTCATTTTTTTTTTTTTTTTAAGAAAATGTTTTTCTATTTACCTTTTTTTTTTTTTTTAAATAAAATGGTGCCCCCCCCCGTCTTCGTAGCTCTCCAATGTTTTAGTTTTAAAGTTTAAAAAAAGTCTATCGATCCAGTAGATATCTCACTGCTGATGCAATTCTCTATCTATATAAGAGCCAGGTATGTCCAAGGATGGAGTACTGTTGCCACATCTAGGCAGGAGCTGCTAGAAAGGACTTGTCCTGCCTTGATAGTTCGGGAGGGGGGATTGTGGGGTACAAATCACCCTTATTTGAAAACTAAGTGGAATCAACCAGTCCTATGAATACCACTGTTTTCAGTAACTAAATGGATACATTCATAGCATGTTTAACCGCATGCTATGAACACGTTGCTCTCATACCACTTTAGTGGTTCCTGTATTCTTTATGATAAATACATATATTTTATACACTTTACACTACTTGTGGTTTCTTTCATTTGTAACCCCTAGCACGAGTCTACAACAATAATCTAATTGTAGACAAGAGAAACGATAATTTCTTATCGCAAAAAAAAAAAAAATGTAGGGATTTGGGCAGCAAGATGTTGGTTCACGTTGCACTTGAACTTCTGCATGTCAGTACAGTTGGGGAAGCAGTGACCTGGAATGGAATTCCAAAGTCTAGCGGTTCTGGGGAAGAAACTACTGGAGTAGAAAGATCTTTTACATCTAGGGATCTCTAACGTGTGGGGGTGGGATTTTGCAGCTTGTCGGGTCTGTCGAGGGTGTTCACGTCGTGGGGGCACAAGTGCTTGCAGTTCATCAGAGCATTCACCATTAAAATACTTGTAGAACAGGCAGAGGGATACAACATATATATATATATATATGTTTTAATAATTGTTGTGGGGTACAAATCACCCCTATTTGAATACGAAGTGGAATCAACCAGTCCTATGAATACCACTGGTTTTAGAGATTAAATGGGAGACATTCATACCATGTTTAACCGCATGCTACGAACACGTTCCTCTCATACCTCTTTAGTGGCTCCTGCATTCTTTTTGATAAAAATATATTATATTTTATACACTTTACACTACTTGTGGTTTCTTTCATTTGTAACCCCTAGCACGGGTCTACAACAATAAATAACTTACATCTCCAAAATGTAAAAGGGTGTAAGATGATTTTACCAGGGTTGTTCCAAAAGTAAGGCTTTTTTTTTATTTTTTATTTTTTTTTTTACATAGGCATCACCACTTATCAAGGCCGAGAGGCCACTCAAGGATATGGGTTAAAGAGCGTACAGTAGTCAAAAGGATAATATAGTAATCGATAGTAATGGAAGTTCGGTAAATTTGTTAACTTAAGTGGAAGAACGGCTCATTAGAAACTTGTTTACGTTGGACTTGAAGACAACCATATTATAGACGGCTGGAAAGCAGGAAAACGGAAGACAATTCCACAGGCGTGCAGTTCTAAGAAAGAAGCTTTGTTCATGGAAACTACGTTTAGGTTTAGGCACAGATAAAGAGTGGGGGGTAATTATTGATAGTGTTTTCAGCTAGATGAGTCTTTCTTGTGAAAGTTTGCGAGGGGGGGGGACCATAGACTGAAGCTCAGTCGAGCACTTTCCATGAAAATAACGATACATCAGAGACAAACTCGCAACATCTCTTCTGTGAGATAGAGGTTGCAAGGAAGAGAAAAGGACATCTCCTACGAGGCTACGAAGTCTATTTTGAACTCTATCAAGGCAGGACAAGTCCTTTCTAGCAGCTCCTGCCCAGATGTGGCAACAATATTCCATCCTTGGACGTACCTGGTTCTTATATAGATAGAGAATTGCATCAGCAGTGAGATATCTACCGGATCGATAGACTTTTTTAAACTCTAAAACATTGGAGAGCTACGAAGACGGGAGTGGACCATTAAAATGAGCGACCTGTTGTGCTCCAGAATTTATTTATCTACATAGTCTATTTACGACAATTAATATGATAGCGTGTTTTTTATATGAGCATGAGCAGAAAGAAGTAAAAACATGTCGGCCATTTGAAATAAATATTTCAGATTTCAACTTGCAAATATATGTCTGGATACGTTATTTATCAATACAAGCAAAGATTTTACTTGTCATAAACTACCCTTGGTGTATAATTACTATTTCCAGCTAATGTTAGTGTTATGTGTACCTGTAGTTTAAAAGTTCACCTGTTAAATATTTACACACACACACATGCATCTGCTGTTTTGGTTATATATATAGATTATATTACCCAATATATAATGCAGATTTCATCTATATATTAATACGATAGCGCATATGTTCTTTTGTGTGTCAGGCTTACATCTTTTTTTCTTCCGAGTGACTATCGTTTAATTGCTATCATTTTCAATTTCTTGTAATAAATGATTTTTCCAAGAATTCTTTATAAGTTTTGGTTTTCGGTTTCTATTATAGCTGATGGTACTCAAGTCATCTATTTTTTTATAAATAATTTCACTATGAATTTTTTTTTTTTTAGACAGGCATCACCACATTATCAAGGCCAAGAGGCCACTCAAAGATAAGGGTTAAAGATGCCTGTGTAAAAAAAAAAAAAAAGATTAGAAATATCTCTATATTAAGACGATAGTGTGCATGTTATTTACTGTGTCAAGCTTACTTCCTTTACTTCCGAGTTTTGGTTTTGATTGTCGATACTTATTGAATTTTGATAGAAAAACTATCTAAGAACCCTCCCAGACATATGAAGAAACTACATGTGAAATTTAAAAACAAACAAAAAAAAAAAAAAAAAACGGCCCAGTCGTTTCAGAGTCCATAGAGAATGAACTCACACAAAGAGATTATAATTTGTTATGTTACTACATTTTGGTTAAGTTGTTTCAGGTTCAAATCCACTAGACAGCAGTATCCACCTGATTCCATATATAAAGTGATTGTCAAGAAGTGCTTTAATTTAAAAAAAAAAAAAAAAAATGTACATAGAAGATGCTGGTAGCACAGGTTAACGGAGCTTTAATAAGTATCTCGACAATTGATAAAGGTGCACAAAAGTTGAAAGATTATGCAGTGGAGGGTGGGGGGTAACACGCGCAAAAAAAAAAAAAAAGTTCATGAAGCTTATTAAAAGAAAAAAAAAGAAAAAAGTTAAAAATAATTTTTAAAAATGTAAAAAAAAAAAGTTTAAAAAAGTAAAACAAAAGTAAAAGTAAAAAGGTAAAAAAAAGTAAAAAAGTTTTAAAAAAGTAAAAAAAGTTAAAAGTAAAAAAAAATTAAAATAAAGTAAAAAAAAGTAAAAAAAGTAAAAAAAAATTAAAATAAAGTAAAAAAGAAGTAAAAAAGAGTAAAAAAAAAATTTAAAAAAAGTAAAAAAAAGTAAAAGTTAAAAAAATAAAAACAGTAAAAAAAAAGTTAAAAAAAATTAAAATAAAGTAAAAAAGTAAAAAAGAGTAAAAAAAAGTTAAAAAAAGTAAAAAAAGTTTAAAAAAAGTAAAAAAAAAAGTAAAAAAAAGTTGAAAAAATTTTTTAAAAAAGTAAAAAAAAAGTAAAAGTTAAAAAAAAGTAAAAAAAAAAAAAGTAAAAAAAAAACTAAAAAAAAAAAGTAAAAAAAGAAAAAAAAAAAAGGAGAAAAGATTTATCAACAATATATAAAAACAGAACTTAACTCGACACTTCGGGTGGAATGCCGAACATTTAGTTTACTCGGCTAGTGTACATTATTTGTTTAATAACAAAAAAAAAAATCGTCCCTGGGTGGGTTCGAACCACCAACCTTTCGCATTTGAAATTCGAACGCGCTAACCAGCTGCGCCACAGAGACTGCATCAATTTTTTTTAAAGTCAATTCTGTTTTGTTGGCATTTTGGAAGAAAGGGGAGGGGGTAAATCACAAAATGGTTCTTGTCCAGAATTCACCCTATATTATAAAACAAAACTAAAAAATCTGTATGATGTATGTAACCGATGTAACAAACATATCATATTCCAAAAATCACGTAAACTGATCAAGTAGTTTTATATAAAAACAAGTGAAGGATGTATGGTCCCCCATGAGTGCACAGTGAACGAGGCATTAAAAAAATGCCCCCCCCCCCCGCATTTAGCCCCAGAAGTCCCCAGGGGACTTCAAATCCTGATGAAAATGAACAAACGGTGCAGTTTTACGCCTTGACATATATAAATTTGAGTTCTGCTGCAAAAAAAAGAAATTACTAAGTTCATCATTTGCCCCCCCCCCCAAAAGTCCCCAAGGTCTTAAAATTTAACTTTGAGTTCAGCACCATGCAAAACTGCTAAATAGACATACACAGAAAATTTTGGACAAATACGGTAAAATAGTCCCAAAAATCAAGTGTTGTTATTAACCTTAAAAGAGCCCCGGGGGCACACCCAAGAGTTATCGCGAAGTATAGACAAACAAAATTATACGAAAATCAATTAGTTACAACATTTTCAGAAAGTTTTATAAAAATTCAAGGCATCAATTTTTTTTTATAAGCACACAAGTGTCACTTTTAGCCATTTTAACCCGAAAGGCACCCCTAGGGGAATACCGGAGTTTTCCGGAAAATCCGTTCTGTTACTTTTTTTTTTACTCATATCATGTTTAATGTTTGTGCAAAATTTTTTAAAATTCCAATTTTTTTTTTTTTTACACAGTGATCACCACTTATCAAGGCCCGGAAGCCACTCAGGGATAAGGGTTATTGTAAGTACATTACGTTAGTGTGGAGATTTGATGAAGTGTTTACTTAAGGGGGTGGTTCATTAGGAATTTGTTAATGTTGGACTTGAACACATCCAAGTTGTAGTCCGGTGGGAAGCAGGCAGACGGAACAGAGTTCCACAGCGTGCAGTTCTAAGAAAGAAGCTTTGTTCATGGAATCCACGTTTTGATTTAGGCACAGATATAAAGTGGGGGAAATTTTTCACAGTGGATTCAGCTAGACGGGTGTTTTTCGTGAAAGATTGGCAAGGGGGGACCAGAGATTGGAGTTCAGACGAGCACCTGCCATGGAAATAATGATAAAACAAGGATAGGCTTGCAACGTCTCTTCTGTGGGAGAGAGGTTGCAGGGTAGAGAAAAGGGCATCCCCCACTAAGCCACGAAATCTATTTTGTACTCTGTCAAGGCAGGATAGGCTGTTTTTAGCAGCTCCTGCCCAGATATGGCAGCAGTATTCCATCCTTGGACGTACTTGGCTTTTATATAGAATTCTCTTTACTGAGAAAAAATGCAGTCAGACAAACGGACAAGGATGAATTTACAGGTCCACCCTCCTTTTGTAGGGATGGGAGGGGGGGGGCAAAAAAAAAAAAGAAAAAAAGAGAGATACTCATAAAATTTGATTTTCCAAGGAGTGCTCGTCACACAAGCTATTTGGGGGAGGACTCAAAAACTTGCAAAATAATTCCCATTAATTAATGATTTTCTTCAAACAAACTACCTTGATCAATTTACAATTTTTTTTTTTTTTTTTTTTTTTTTTTTTTTTTTTTACATAGGAGTCACCCCTTATCAAGGCCAAGAGGCCACTCAAGGATAAGGGTTAAAGAGGGTACAGTAGAAATTGGACAATATAGTAATCATTAGTAATGAAAATTTGGTAAATTTGTTAACTTAAGTGAACCGGCTCATCAAGAACTTATTTATGTTAGACTTGAACACAACCATATTGTAGTCAGCTGGAAAGCAGGAAAACGGAAGACAATTCCACAGGCGTGCAGTTCTAAGAAAGAAGCTTTGTTCATGGAATTACTGCACACCTGTGGAACTCTGTTCCGTCTGCCTGCTTCCCACCGGACTACAACTTGGATGTCTTCAAGTCCAACGTTAACAAATTCCTAATGAACCGCCCCCTTAAGTAAACACTTCATCAAACCTCTACACTAACGTAATGTACTTGCAATAACCCTTATCCCTGAGTGGCTTCCGGGCCTTGATAAGTGGTGATCACTGTGTAAAAAAAAAAAAAAAAAAAAAAAAAATCTATGTTTAGGTTTAGGCACAGATAAAGAGTGGGGGAAATTATTGATAGTGTTTACAGCTAGACGAGTGTTTCTTGTGAAAGTTTAGCGAGGAGGGACCATAGACTGAAGCTCAGTCGAACACTTGCCATGAAAATAACGATACATCAGAGACAAACTCACAACATCTCTTCTGTGAGATAGAGGTTGCAAGGAAGAGAAAAGGACATCTCCTACGAGGCTACGAAGTCTATTTTGAACTCTATCAAGGCAGGACATTATTTTTGGAATATGATGTTTTTGTTTCATCCTGATTATGTACATCCTACTTTTTTTTTTTTTTTTTTTTTTTTTTAAATAAAGTGGAAACTGTTAAAAAACCCAGAAATCAAATATTTTGTTAACCATTCATTCATGTACCAATTCACATGAACCAATATCAACAAAAATGCACAAACATTAAAAGCAATTAAATAAAATAGCAAGGTTTTTTTTCATCAACATTAAAGCTGCACAAGAAGGGCAAGTTTGACACAAGGTCATTTTTATTTTTTTAAATATGGAAGACTAATATTTTATAACTCGTACAGATATTTACAAAAAAAAAAAAAAAAAAAAAAAAATCCACTTTTAAAATTAATAAATTTAAAAAGAAAAGGATATAGTTTGCTTGAAGCATTGTGTGGAAGGAGTTGTGTTTGCATTAATTTGACAGCCAGTCTGCAACACTGACTTCCGAAAATAAAGAAAAATAAAACAAAGGAAATCCTCACCGAACAGTTGTACACATTTCTTTTTATTTTCTCCTCTGAAGAAGAGATATTATTCTCGAAAATTAGGGACATCAACCACCTATCATTTTGTACAATACATTATGTTTACAAATAAGCGTAATTTATACATCTATAAAAGTGAAAGTGTCTGTCTGTGTGTATACATTTCCCTACGCAATAACTGTCAATTTTCAGTCTACAGACTCGAAATTTGATATACAGGGTACTGAGATTTGGGAAAATCTTTGTAATCAGTTTTCGGCCAGAAATTTGGCTGTTAAGGGGTCAAAGTTCACCGATTTGACCTTTGAGAACTCTACCAAACTCCTCCGACAATTTTGGGTATATGACACTTGAAATTTTAGATATAGGTTCCTTGGACATGGATCTAATTTAACTTGATTTGAGTCTAAAACAAATGTTAAGGGGTTCATAATAGGGGTCAAAGTTAAAAAAGATGACCGCTTTTTTTTTTTTCATTGCTCAACCTCCAAACACCCGGGCAACGCTGGGTTGAAATGCCAGTATATTTGAAAATTATTGAAAATTTTTAATATTGTCATTCTTTTATATGCTAACTCCTGTCCAGTGTTTCCTACGAACAGCATTAACATAGCCTTCAAACACAACTCCTTTGATAAGTTTAAAAAATTTATCTATTTATTGTCAAAAATTTAGGTTCTGTCCCAGTTTGGACAGCTTGTCCGATGTTAACATCTTTAGGCAGACTTCTAGCATGATTTATAATTCAGTATCTGATTCATCAATCGCAAGGTATGGAAGGTATTTTGGCATTTATTTATTTATTGAGAAAAGTGAAAACAAACGAACAGAAGTGAATTACTAGGTTCAATCCCTCCTTTGTTGGGGCGGGGAACCAAAATAAACAAGTTTTCATTTGCTGCTATACACTTTTGTTTTGTTTTTTTACCAAAACTTATGTTAGAGAATGGATAGAGAGAGAGAGAGAGAGGAAGAGTGTGAGTTATAGTGTATACACATTGACCGGAAGTCAAGATCAGCTGATTTGATTGCGTGTGAGTCATGTGATCAGGTTAGCTAAATCGAGGAAATTTGGTTGGGACTTGGAAGAGAGCAGACGGGGGGGGGGGGAACAAACGCTGACGTGGTAGAAATAAGACCTAGAAGAAGAAAACACAGGCCAAATTCACTTTCCAATCTTCTGCAAACAAACTGGAAGGTGAATAAAAAAAAACTATAGAACCAATTTCTTGTCTTGGAGTGAAATAAATCTTTGTCCCCAAAAACAGGTATCAAGTCTCCCTCCCAGACAAGAATTTCCAGATGGACCAACAAAATGGCAGAAGGTATGTTCAAATGACCTGTCACACACATATTCACACTTAACAGCATATGAACATATGTAATAGAAAGACCACTAGACGATCACACACAACGACATTAACTCTGATAAGATAATCAAACACTCAATAGACACGTTTTAATATCTCCATTCCAATTTCAACCAATATACAACACACGCTCATTTTATGACACGACAACGTAACAATTATTTATTCATGAAACTTAATGTCAGGTTCACTATTTTTTTTTTGTTTTGTTGTTGTATCTCCATTTTTTTACATTAAAATTACTATAAAGTAAATGTTTTCTATCATGATGGTTTTCTTTTTGGCCATCCACAGAAAAACGGGTTAGGGTTAGGGTTAGGGTAGTTATCTGCCGATATTTTAAAATACTCATTTATTATATCTTTAGAAAGATGGAATCCGGTTTTATGCAAAATACGTTTATTTATTTATTTTTTTTTATTTTGGTGCACTTGCAAAAACAAATAAAAAATTTTTTTTTTTTTTAATTTCAGATTTTTTGGATTTGCGTAAAATACTTTTTTTGTGCACTTGCAAAAAAATAAAATAAACATAAAAAAAAAAAAAAAAAAAAAAAAAAAAAAATAAATAAATAAAATAAACTTTTTTAAAACATGTCAGACTTTTTAGCATTTCAGATTATATAGATTTGTGCAAAATACCTTTATTTTTTTTCGTGCGCTTGCAAAAAAAAAAAAAATTATAAAAATAAAAAACAAATAAATAAAATAAAAAACTTGCAAAAAAAAAACACCAAAAAAAACAAACAAAAAAAAACAAATAAAGATAAATAAAATAAAATAAAAAAAATGAACTTTAAAACATGTCAGACCTTTTAGCATTTCGGATTATTTGGATTCTTCGAACAACTGTTCCCATCTTTAGGTATTATTTTCACAACGTTTCAATCGATGTAACCTCTGACCTTCAGGGGTTTTTTTTTTATGCAAGGAAAAAAAAAAAAAAGAAAGGGAGAGGGAGGGGGCGGGGTCTCTCTCATCTCACCTCTTACTCTGCGCATGGCATGAACTTCAAATAATCTTTCGATAATGTATATTACAAGGCAGAGAAACACAAAAATATATAGTAAAAATATTTTGCATCCAAGTTATTTTCTTTTTTGTTAGCAAATAAAATTTTTTTTTTCTTTAAATTATTAGGGAGCACAATAACGACTTTCTTCCCCGCTCGTATCTGGTGGCGATTAACTTCATGCGTTAAAGCAAGTAAATAAACACAGTGAACGAGGCAGAAAAAGAAAAATGACTAAGTTCAGCATTTACCTCTCACCCATTTAGCCCCAAAAGTACCCAGGGGACATCAAAAATGGTTTCAACTGATTTTTTTTTTCAATTCTAATAAATTAAAATGCTAGTTTCCAAATTATGCAGTCGAAATTACCTGAATATTACTGAATTATTAAAAAAAACAAAAAACTTTAATCTTGTTAGCAGGTGAAAAATTGCCGCCATCTTGTTTAAATCAAAATGGAAAATTGCCTTTCTTTTGAACTGTGTGTCTTACGATTGTTTTCATCAAATTCTATTTTTATTTTCTTTAATACATAATTTTCTACCTTATCGATTTTCGTAATTTTTGGATATAATCATCTTAAATATATACAAGGAGTTTTTTTTTTTACACGGTGATCACCACTCATCAAGGCCCAGAAGCCACTCAGGGATAAGGGTTATTGCTAGTACATTACGTTAGTGTGGAGATTTGATGAAGTGTTTACTTAAGGGGGCGGTTCATTAGGAATTTGTTAACGTTGGACTTGAACACATCCAAGTTGTATCAAGGTGGGAAGCAGGCAGACGGAACAGAGTTCCACAGGCGTGCAGTTCTAAGAAAGAAGCCTTGTTCATGGAATCCGCGTTTTGATTTAGGCACAGATATAGAGTGGGGGAAATTTTTCACAGTGGATTCAGCTAGACGGGTGTATTTTGTGAAAGATTGGCGAGGGGGGACCAGAGATTGGAGTTCAGACGAGCACCTGCCATGGAAATAACGATAAAACAAGGATAGGCTCGCAACGTCTCTTTTGTGGGAGAGAGGTCACAGGGTAGAGAAAAGGGCATCCCCCACTAAGCCACGAAGTCTATTTTTGTACTCTGTCAAGGCAGGATAGGCTGTTTTTAGCAGCTCCTGTCCAGATATGGCAACAGTATTCCATCCTTGGATGTACTTGGCTTTTATATAGATAGAGAATTTCATCAGTAGTGAGATATCTTCTGGAGTGGTAGAAGGATCCCACCATCTTTCCAGCGACCTTGGCAACAGACTTGATGTACGTGTTCCCTTTCAGATCAGGAGTAAAGGTCAAACCCAGAAGCTTGTCAAAACACGGGGCCTCACCCAGATGAGAGCCATCCATCACAAGATACGTAGATACCATTATTTTCATGTGAAATTCAGTTTTAAAACTCTTAATATTATTCTAATAGTGTAGGAGCGGCAAACTTTTTTTTTTTGTTATTTTTTGACGGAGGACGTACACTAGTTCTTAGAATGAAGCCAATCACCACCAACACACGTTTCCCCTCAAAATAAAAACATTTCTGCAGACATGTGGTTCTGAAAAAAAAAACAAAAAAAACAAACTCTTTTACACCCCCTCTCCAACCTTAATTTGCTCCTCTTATTCTCAAACTCTCCATTCGATGCATGGAGGGGTGCACAAGATTTTTAAAAGATAGGAGGAGGGAGGGTAGGTGGGGCTAAGATTAGTCTGAAAGTTAGAAAACAAAATATTCACGCCGACAGCCAAAGAAGCGAGACGTTCCCTTCTGGGGAAATAAGGGAGAGAAATCGTCATCTCAAAAATAAAAAATGGAAGCGGAAAGCAAGAAATGACAACAAAAAAAATGGGATCTTCTGCGTAGATTTCCCAGAGTTGAAAGACTATGACGTGTTAGGATTAGATCAGACTCTCAATTCGGATGCTACTGGATGAAGTCAGTTTTCTTGCACTCTTTTTCGGGGAAGTAGAGTTCTTACGCCTGGAAAAAAAAAAAAAAAAAAAATGTCAATAAAATAAAAAACAAAAAAACAGATACACACAATAAAACAGAAGTTTTTTTTTTTTAGAGTAGATTTATTTTAACAAATAAAAAATAAAAAATGTGTGACAATTTCGAAAAGATTCAATGAATTGCCAAGCATCAATTAATAATGTAAAAATATCAATTAAAAACAAAAAAAAAAAAAAAATAGATACACGCAATAAAACAGTTTTTTTTTTAGATTAGGTTTATTTAAACAAAAAAAAAACAAAAAAACAAACAAAAAACAAAAAAAAAATGCATCAAATTAAACAATTCACATCAATCATTTCAGAAGAGGCGTTGCAAGCCTGTCTCCGCTCTAACGTTCACAAAAACACTCGACTAGCTACAAACATTATCAACAATTTCCCCCACTCTCTATCTGTGTCTAAATCTAAATTCAGATTCCATGAACAAAGCTCCTTTTCTAGAACTGCCCACCTGGGAAACTGTTCCACTGGCATGCTTCTTGGCCAACTACAATATCATAGCCTTCAAATCCAATGTAAACAAGTTCTAATGGAACCTTCCCTTGAAGTAATCAAATTAACCCCAACACAACGAGTGTTACACTGTTACTTTAATAAGTGATAACTCCCTTGTAAAAAAAAAAAAAAAATTTTTTTTAATTATACGGACTACTTTTCTTATCTTTGAGTGTTGGTTGGTTGTTTTTGTTTTACGGCATATCAACCTTTTTCAGGTTATTTAATGCTGAATCTAGTTATTTTGAGGAATGATTTTTAATGGAGTATATTTTTTTTTTTTTTTTTTTTTAAAGTCAGATTCTATTTAACCCATAACAGGTACTACCACTCCGGGTCAGAGTGGACCTGGGAGCAATGGCAATTAAAGGGTGGCTCCACACTCCCTAAGGTCCGCAAGGTGGGGCCTCACCATCGGATATAGTTTAAGGTCATATCCAGGACCCATCTTTGAGTGTCATTTCCTTCCAACCCAGAGTAACTTTATAACAGGTGCACGAAAGAAATATAAAAATTGAAATATTGAATTGTCATCAATTTATTTATTGCGGACTATCATCCTCATTAGCCGTTTCCCGACGTTTCGGCCAACTCATCCTCTGGCCTTCGTCAGGTGGTAACCGCAACGGATAGGAACTTTGAATCTCCTAACTGCATTCATTGTAATTACTGCCTTCCATTGTTGTTGTCGTCTCACCACGATTTTGGCCAAGTATCCTCTGGCTGGCTTTGGGTAGGATTGAAACCGTTATCTTTAGACAATTCCAACTTGAAACCGTAGAGATTCAACATCTCTATCCACTGCGCCACGAGCCCTGAAGGGTGATCAAGGTTAGATTTTTTTGTCTTATAAATCCACGTTTATTCATTATCTGATCTTCCATGGTCGGGTCCGTACCGAATGGTATATATATTATTTAATTGAAATTCATTATTGAGATAACGTACTGTACTTGCAATAACCCTTATCCCTGAGTGGCTTCCGGGCCTTGATAAGTGGTGACCACCACCGTGTAAAAAAAAAAAAAAAAAAAAAAAAAAAAAATGAGTATTATTTATTAATTTATTTATTGCGGACTATTATTGCCATCTTTAAATTGTCATGTTGCAGTTAAGTAACATATCCAAAAATTATGAAAAACGATAAGATAGAAAATAGATTACTAAAGAAAACAGTTTTCGAAAACTCTCAAATTTCAAGTGTGTACATAAATTAACTCGGTCCATCTTTTAATAATTAATGGCGGATGTCACACAATCATCTATTTATACAAAGTACATGTTTTATGCAACAATGCAGTAACTAATTATAACATAATTAGATTAAATTGAGAAAAAAAAACAAAAAACATAATTGTTTTGTTTTGTTTTTTTAAATGACAACTCATTTTTTTTTTGGTTGTCGGATTTCGTTACAATAACGCCTTTTGGCCTGTTCTTCAGATGCGGCAGTGCGGCACTTCCATTTCTTGTTCTCTTTCAGTGGAGGAGAAATCATCCACGACTGTTTTTATTTTTTTGTACCTTTTCTCCACATTAAAAAACGACCCTGGTGTCTAACTCTGTCCCGTGGGGAGGCATTGTAAATAGGTACAATAACAAAGAACCCAAACGAGTAATGATTTTACCGATCTAAGGGAGATCACTCTGGTTCCAAAATATACTTTTTGGTCTTTAGGAGTTATTTCCCCTTTTATTATTTCCCTGCCGTCCAATTCAGAGCTGTGAACAGCAAACCAAATGCGGCGTTATTTATGATTTAAAAAAAAAAAAAAAAAAGTTATTTATTTGTCCGCCTATATTAAAAAGAAAAAACAAGAAAAAAGATCTGTATGATGTACGTAACCATGACAAAAACATTTTTAAAATTACGTAAATGGATGAAGTAATTTTATTTTTTATTGTATTTATTTGCTTCCCCACCAAAGCAAATTAGGCACAAGGCCGTTTTTAATGTGAGGTAAAAACCAGCTCCCCTAAAAGTAGGCAAAAAGGGGGCACCCTGGTTACCAAAAATAATAATTGTCCCAGTATAGAAGGTTTCCCCTCCATTGACTGGTACAAATTATCTTAAGTGCAGCAAATTAGGTGTATCAGAATTTTTGTAGGAAATTTTGACACCCCTAACACGAAACTGCAAATAAAATATAAAAAAACTCAATTTCTCTTTTAAAAATGGGTTGTTTATTTTCTTTATGGATTATACTTCCAAAATAAACTAATAAAGTTATTTTAAAAGTAATAGAAATATTTTTTTTTAAATAGTAATGAAATTAATTGAATGTTACGAGTTCAGTATTTTTCAATTTAAAAATCTATCAAAATTTTTCTATTGATTCAATTTTTACAATATTTTCAGGGTCAATGTGAAATTTTATGCTCTTTCCAATAAATCGACGATAATATTTTAGACAAATGTTTTTTTTTAATTTACGCCCCCCATTTTGAAATGTCTATTAAAAAGTAAATAATTAATTTATGTACCAAAGTTTTATATACCACAAATTGAAGATCAATAAATAATATATTCAAATTTAAAACAAAAAAAAAGTAGTGTTTTTTTTAGAAATTTACCTGTAAAGTCCAAAGTTTAAAACCTTTTAAAAAAAAAACAAAAAAAAAACACGTTGTTTGTTTTTTTGTTGTTTTTTTTTAATGAAACCTTGGTCCTTGCTCCTTTAATTGAAAAAAAAAAAATTAGGGCTTGAATTACATTTTTCGAGAAGTTATAAGCTTCGAAAGATAGCGGGTGGAATTATTCAATAGTTTTCACAAAATTTCTGACACTGCTAGTGCAGCATCTGCAGAACAGATACTACACTTTGATCCCGGCCCAAAGGCCAAGAGGCCAAGAACAGGAAAAAGGCAAGGTATTTATTTGCCCCCCCCCCCACGAGCACAAGGCCGATTTTTAATGTGAGGAGTGAAGGGGAAATGGGGACCAACTCCCCGGGGAGTAGGGGAGCTGGATAGTGACAATTGGTATGGAGGGTTGCCCCTACATTGACCAAGGTCTTATATGTGGGGTCGCCCCCACATATGGTCTTTGCTTGCAGAATCTGCCGGAACAGATACTACACTTTGATCTTGTCGCCCGAGCCTCTTTATATTTATTTTTATTTTTATAAAGAAAATCATTTTTAAACGATTTTGATCTATTAATGGGAAATCGTAGGTATTACAGGGCTGATCTAGCAAATTTTAATAATTGCCGAGTTATCTCCCTTTGTTTCTTCAAGAATGCAATCCAAAACATTCCTCACACATAAAATTTTATTTTCTTATTTAAAAAACTTAATCAATTTACATGATATTTTGGAATATGACAATTTCGTTCAACCACAACCTTCATTTAACAACAATCATATTTCAAGCTGATATTTGCAAGATCAATGACGGTTGAACGGAAAGAAAGTCTTCGAGAGGCAAAGACTAAAATTAAAATTCAGTTTGATTGGTTGGTTGGTTGTTTTTGTTTTACGGCATATCAACCCTTTTCGGGTTACTTAATGCCGAATTCAAAGATTTTGAAGAAAAATTTTTTTAATAGAATATATTTGTTGTTTTCACGTCGGTTTCTGTTTAACCCATAGTTGGGACCCTAACAGGTACTACCACTCCGGGTCAGAGTGGACCTCGGAGCAATGGTAATTAAAGGGTGGCTCCACACTCCCCAAAGCCCACAAGCTGGGGCCTCACCACTGGATATAGTTTAAGGTCATATCCAGGACCCCCATTGAGGGACTTTTACCCTCTGCAGGGGGGCAGTCGGCGTATTCTAATGCCCCACCGACAGGGATAAAATTCAGTTTGGAGATTAAAAATTAAGCATCAAAGAACATGCAGACGGAAACATGTTATCCAGAATCAGGATTTCTTTCTTTTTTTTTTTCAAACCTACCTTGCAGCTGCTCGAGTTCGTAAGGTGTTTGGCGTGAGGGATGCCAATGCTTGCATGTCTGCAGTGAGGGCCTCGACTTCTCGGCGAAGTTTTGTAGGTGTTTCCGTATCACACCTGTAGGCGTAAGGAACAATAAATTGTAATAAAGTGTGTTTATTTTCATGTAATGCTGACAGGGAGAGGGAAGAAAGCGGGAGAGGAGGAGGGGAGACACAGAGACCGAGAGAGAGAGAGAGAGAGAGACACACAGAGATATGAAGTAGTTATATATATAACTACTTCATTTAATCATATAAAATTAATATATGAAAGTATAAATTTATGCGTAAACTTTAAGTATTTACTTCAAAAGTGCTCAATACGTAGGTAGAGCTAGGTAAGCTACATAGAATATTCTGTGTTTACTATATATATATATATATATATATATACAGTGATGATCATATTTATTGGCACGGTAAAATAAAAGTTAAATTTTGTCTAATAAATTCTAAAAAAGGGATTAAATTAAAGAAAATAACAAAGTATATTATGTATTTTTAACTGGCCTTTCCGATGCAGCAATCGGATTTTAGAAAAAATAAATAATAAAGGAACAACAAACATAATTGCAAAAAACCCTTGTTCAAAATTATTGGCACGATTTATTTAATAATCAATTGTATAGCCTTTGGCCTTGATTACCTTCCTCAGTCGCTTTTCATAGTTTACAACCAAGTTGTTGCACTCTTCAGTAGTAATTTTAGCCCACTCTTCCTGACAATAATCCTCCAATTGAATAAGATTCTTAGGCTTCCTTTGCATTACCCTCAATTTTAATGTTCTCCATACATTTTCAATTGGATTAAGGTCTGGGCTTTGTGATGGCCACTCCAAAACATTAATATGATTGTCCTCAAGACATTTCTTAGTCAGTTTAGCCGAATGCTTTGGGTCATTATCTTGCATGAACTACCAACGACGACCAAGTGAGAGCTCTTTAGCAGAGTCTTTCAGGTTTTCATCCAATATTTTAACATAATCTTCCTTTTTTATGCTACCTGTGACCTTAACAAGTCGCCCTGGTCCAGAGGCAGCAAAGGATCCCCAAAACATCAAACTGCCTCCACCGTGCTTCACTGTGGGTATGGTGTTCTTAGGCAGGAAAGCTTCGCCAGATTTTCTGTAAATATAAGACACTTTATTATGGCCAAATAACTCTATTTTCGTTTCGTCAGTCCATAGAACACGTTTCCAGAATGCAACATCTTTATCAATATGACGTTTTGCAAAGGCTAGCCTTGCTTTCAGGTGCATAGGCTTCAATAAGGGAGTCTTTCTCGGACGAAATGCTTTTAAACCAGCTCTCTTCAAAACTCTACCAACTGTATGTCGAGATACATTCACTCCAGAGGTGCTCTGTTCATCAACAATCTCCCCAACAGAGATCCTTGGGTTTTGTTTTACTTGTCGAACAATTTTCCGTTCATCTCTTGGGGAAAGAATCCTTTTTCTCCCTCTACCCTCTAAACTCATAACGTGGCCTTGCGATTTGAACTTGTTTATTATGGCTCTAACAGTGGATTTGGGAAGGTTTAGCTTCTTTGAAATCTTATCATAGCCCTCCCCATTGGTATGGCATGCTACAATAAGCTTCCTGACGTCTTCGCTGTGTTCCTTAGTTTTAACCATGGCGATTGAAAATTATAATTTAGTCACTTATAATAGTTTAAATAAATCGCTATCTAAAAATTATCTGAAAAAAATTATTCACTGAATTAGCGTTAAACAAGCATAATATGGCTATAAAAAAGTTCAGAAAGCACGTAAACCGGAAATTGATTGATATTATACTGATACTAAAAGAAAAACAAAGCCGTGCCAATAATTTTGAACAAGGGTTTTTTGCAATTATGTTTGTTGTTCCTTTGTTATTTATTTTTTCTAAAATCCGATTGCTGCATCGGAAAGGCCAGTTAAAAATACATAATATACTTTGTTATTTTCTTTAATTTAATCCCTTTTTTAGAATTTATTAGACAAAATTTAACTTTTATTTTACCGTGCCAATAAATATGATCATCACTGTATATATATATATCTGGCTGAGATAATTTTATAAATATTAATTCTTTAATATTTATAATTTACTTTAATTTTACCATCTTGGATCATTTTGGTAAATTCAATTGTAATTTTCATGTAATTTTCATTTTATACATATATATATATCTCTATATATATAAAAGCGAAAATGTATGTATGTATGCTTTTCCTCAATGTCCACAAAAGGCTTCTTTCAGAGAAGCGCTTGCTCGCTTCACAACTTCTTAAAACTTTTTATATCATCTATAAATTGTAATATCTCAGAGTTACCCACGGAGCTCGCCTGTCTATTTAATTTTATTGACTTTCAAACGTTAATTATTCGACATTTCCCGCATCGGCACGCGTTACATTCGGTTTTCGGTATAAAAGAAAGCGAAACTCGACTCTAATCACAGGTCGATAGCCAGTTGTCTCAAGAGAGCTAAGTAACGTTTGTTCAATGTTGACTTCTTCATATCAGACTGTAGCTTTCATTTCGCTCCTCCTAATAAACAGGGAGCGGGTTTTTAAAAATTAAAAAAACGATTTATTCACCTCATTCAAAACTGTCCCGCACAAAATGCTAACTGCTGAATACCTATCGCCGTCACGTCAATCAAAAACGCGCACCTGTTTTTTTTTTTTAAAAACTTTACTATTTTCCAACTGTGCATCGTGAAGGCTTCGTTTTTTTTTTCACTTCACATTTTCGGGTTTTTTTCACATACCCCGAAAAACACCCAGGCAACGCCGGGTACTCCTTGCTAGTATATATATAAAAGCGAAAATGTATGTATGTATGTATGTATGTGTGTTCGCTTTTTCTGTATGTCTACAAAAGGCTTTTTTCAGAGAAGCGGTCGCTCGCTTCACAACTTTTAAAAACTTTTTATATCACATATAAATCGTAATATCTCAGTTAACAACGAAGCTCGCCTGTCTATTTAATTTGCTCGATTTCGGGAAGATAAATATTCAACATTTGTCGCTCGCCGTATGTGGGTTAGTCTTTTTCCTATAACATCTTGGGTGAAAAAAAAAGCGTTCAGCAGTAAATGAAATCCCACAGTCAAACTTGACCTCATTAACTCATTAAAGCGGCCACCTTCTAAATCCAAGTAATTAAATAAATTCAAACGTGTTTCCGTTAGCATATTGCAGTGGGGCAATGGTTAACATCACACGTTTTTTTTTTTTTCACACTTTAATTTACAACTTTGCCTCAAGGGTTCGGGTTCGATCCTCATACTTACTTTTTTTTTTTTTAATCCCCCCATCACCCGGAGTTTCCACACACACCTCCAAACACCCGGAAAACGCTGGATACCCCTCGCTAGTATATATATATATAAGTGAAAGTGTCTGTCTGTGTGTGTGTCTATGTGTCTGTCTGTGCACATATCCCTACGCAATAACTCTGTTAATTTTAAGTCTACAGACCCAAAATTTGACTGTTAAGGGGTCAAAGTTCAACAATTTGACCTTTGAGAACTCTACCAAACTCCTCCGCAAATTTTGGGTCTAAACAATTGAAATTTTAGATATAGGTTCCTTGGACATGGATGTAACTTAATAACTTGATTTGAGCCCAAAACAGTAAATGTTAAGGTCATAATAGGGGTCAAAGTTAAAAAAAAAAAAAAAAAAAAAAAAAAATGAACTCTGCGGTCTCTACCAAATTACTCGGACAATTTCTGGTCTAAACATTTGAAATTTTACATAAAAGGGTATTCAGAGATAGGGCAAGTTTTTTAATCTGTTTGGGTCGAAAATTTGAGCTACCAATATATAAATGTATGTTTGCATGTCTGCCTAAAACTTTTAACAGAGGCGACAGATTTTCACACGATCAGTATCGTTTTGAAGCTCGAACCTTCAGACGACAAATATCGAAACATTAATTTCTTCACGCTCAACTGGGCACTTTTCTACAGGGAGGGGGGTCGCTTTTTTCACCGATATTTTCGAAAGGCATCCTCTCCTGATTGTCTAGCCTTAATCTAAATCTATGTCACTTCCGGTTTGGCGGTGGTCATAACAGCAAAGACGTCATGTTTGTTTCCTGTTCTTTTCCTCCTTCGCGGTACGGGTTCGAGTCTTGTCTTCCTACTACCACTTCTTTTTTTTTGCTCAACATACACCTCTAAACACCCGGGCAACGCCAGGCTGAAATGCTAGTATATATCCTCGGCTTGGATTAGGTGCTAGTCTAGCGGCACTGATGAGTTGTGATACAACGAAACAGGACTGTATGTCGATGACTACAAATATATTTTATAAAGCCCCCCCCCCTCTTTGGGTTGAGCACTGTCGTAAATAATCTCACTCGCTACTTAATTAGGCTGAAAAATGCGAAGCTCGCGGTTTGTTTACAAACAAACATTTGAGCACTTTACAAGTGGCGGACGGATGTTTATTTAAATAGACATTCGGACAGATTAGTTGCGGGCACCGCTTCCGTGGTCAAAGGGTAGAACTGCCGACTGTCATCACGACGGTTCTAGGTTCGATCCTCGGCTTGGGATAGGTGCTAGTCTAGCGGCACTGATGAGTTGTGATACAACGAAACAGGACTGTATGTCGATGACTACAAATATATTTTATATATATATATATATATATATAGAGAGAGAGAGAGAGAAAGATGGTAACATTTATTTATTGTATATTTGATTTTTTTTTTTACCCCTCCCCTTTTCAATCAATCACCAAATGCAGAAACGCTGTATTATATAAGTTGGTGGAGAGGTTAAGAACGGCAAGGGAGAGGGGAAAATGAGTGCAGAAAAAAAAAAAAAATCCAATACACTAACCATTTACGGTTGGTCTTGCGTTTTTCTGGCGTAACAAAATCAAATGGGGAATACATCTTAATGTGACGATGTTCGCATCCGCGAGGGGGAGTGTTGGCTGCGATTCGCATTGAACGGCGTCTGGCATTGATGTTACTGCTGATGGATGACAGGCTACCTTGGCTCATCAATTGGGCGGTTGAACTGATTTTCTGTAGAGACAAATAGAACACGTAATTACATAAAGAAAAAAATTGGGGCAACTGAGTTAAATTCATTATCTATTATATAAAGGGAAATTGTGTGTGTGTGTCCAGCTAAAAGTCGAAAACTACAAAACAAAAACCCACAAAAGATTAAATGCATTATCAACTTGTAATATAATTGGCTCTGGTATCAGAGGCAATTTTCCAGCCATTAGGGAAATTAAGATTCAGCCAGACATTTATTGTAAGGTTTTGGAAAGGACAAGGGCAAGCTCAGCAGAGCATTTCTTTATTGCTATAGTAGAGAGAAAGTCTGGTTCACATGCTTTGAAAACGTCAAGGTTCTTTTTTTTTTATTATTGCTAGTACATATCCTGATTAGATTATTAAGTGCAGTTTCTGTTCATAGTGAAAAAATAAGTGGTTCATAGAGTCCAAGGTGGAATAGTCAAGCAATTAAGCCTTGTTTGTTGCTGCAGAACCAACTTGTCCTGATTGAATAGTAGAGTAACTAGTGATTGGCCATCACTATTTTCGAGAGTCTAGCTAACAGTCAAAAACTACTAAACAAAGACCTACAAAATGTTAAATGCATCATCAAATTATATAAAGTTAACTAGCAGTTATATAGCGGTTGTAAAATACGCTTAAATATGATATTTTAACTTGTCTAAAAGTAAAAGTATTTGGGTGCCATCAGCTCGAATCGAAACCAAAACTGTAGCATTCAAAGCTGGCGACGTTACCACAGTAACGACATGACGCGCACATGAACTGACTAAAAATTTAAAATAAACTAAGATGAATGTACAAAATGTATTACGATTTTTTTTTATTTTGAACCCATTGTTTGACCCCTTAAAAACCATTTTAACCATTTAAAGACCCATAAAAGAACGGTCTGAAAAAAATCCAATCAATTGAGGCCCCTAGTGCCGCTCTGCGACTTTTAATTTTAAAAGAGATAGTTTGAAAATATGGAGACAGACAGACAGACAGAAAGGCAGCATTTTATATATTAAATCAAGCAATTTCTTAGAACTGCATGCCTGTGGAACTCTGTTCCGTCTGCTTGCTTCCCACCGGACTACAACTTGGATGTCTTCAAGTCCAACGTTAACAAATTCCTAATGAACCGCCCCCTTAAGTAAACACTTCATCAAATCTCCACACTAACGTAATGTACTAGCAATAACCCTTATCCCTGAGTGGCTTCCGGACCTTGATAAGTGGTGATCACTGTGTAAAAAAAAAAAAAAAAAAAAAAATTCCAATTGTATTCTGAGTATGGCCCACACTGAGGATTGAACCTTCAACCTCCAGAATGTTGCTTAAAACTTTATTTTACCAAGTTTACTTTATCTACTACCTGCGTGGATTAAATGAAAGGTTCCGTTCAAAATTCCGTGCAGATCCCAGAATTCGACAAAAAGATCCCAGAGTCGAACAAGATACACATGAAGAAGGTTGGAGGTTGATAACGCATTCCGAATCGAAAAGTTTTATGGAATTGCGTTTGTAGATTCTGTCGTTGAAGGAGATATATTGATTTGTTGGTTGTTTGTTTGTTTTACGGCATATCAACCCTTTTCAGGTTAACATGATTAAAAGACGATCACAAAAACGCGTACATCAAATATGTTGCCAAAGTCGCTGGAAAAATGCTAGGATCCTTCTACTGCTCCAAAAGATCTCACTGCTGATGCCATTCTCTATCTGTATAAAAGCCAAGTACGTCCAAGGATGGAGTACTGCTGCCATATCTGCCTTGACAGTACAAAATAGTCTTCGTAACCTAATGGGAGATGCCCTTTTCTCTTCCCTGCAACCTCTCTCCCACAGAAGGGACGTTGTGAGCCTTTCTTTGTTTTATCATTACTTCCACAGCAAATGCTCACCTGAGCTCCAATCTCTGGTCCCCCCTCGCTAATCTTTCACAAAAAACAACCATCTAGCTGAAACTACAGTCAGTAATTTTCCCCACTCTTTATCTGTGCCTAAATCAAAACGTAGATTCCATGAACAAAGCTTCCTTCTTAGAAGTGCATGCCTGTGGAACTCTCTTCCATTTGCCAGTTTCCCACCTGACTACAAGTTGGATGTCTTCAAGTCCAACATAAACAAATTCCTGATGAATCACTCCCTTAAGTAAGACACTTTATCAAATCTCCAATACCAACGATATATTTTATATTTAACTTTATCATCATTTTTTTTTCTCTCTCCTCTTTCTCTACCCTGATCTTTCTTATTTATGCCTCGGAAGTAGAGTGAAAAGCATATCTTATTTTTCTTTTTTCCTTGTGCACATTTTTGTGAATTATTCCATGGATTTCTGCCTTTGGATTATTATGGATCATCTTCTTTCAGTTACGGGATTTCCTTGGATTTTACTTGTACAAATGGAAATTCTTTTAACTTTCTTGAAGTTTTACATTTGGATTTTACCGTCACTGGATTTTTTATCTTCCACCAGACTATCCATTCATGTGTAATCACCTTTTTCTTCACCATATTCCCTCTGCTTCACTTTTTTTGTTTTCAAGTAAGATCTTTGACTTACTTGTTGTTCCATCAAATACTTTTGCATGCTAAATCCGATCCCGCATTTTGCTAATTCCTACCCTCTGATGAGAAGGAAAGTATTTCTTCGAAACTCCACGGATTAAGCACTATCCATTTATCTAGTGTTTCCTTTTCAGATTAAATATGTTTTTAACTCATTTCAAAGTGTTTTTTAACATATTTTATTAACTGTTTGCTCATATATATATATATATATATATATTATATATATATATACACACACACACACACACCCACACAAATAAAAATTTTGAACGGATGCACCGAATTGAAAAATTTCTTTTTTCCCCTGAAAGTTGTGAGTCCCTAAATTGTCCTTATCTATATATAGTTTGTAACAAACAATGCCGAGTCACACAAAAAGCCCGAAATAAAAGGTTTTTGGGCTGTTTCGTAAACTTGTCGAAAAAGTTATCAGCCCATGTCAACGGAACACTGTCTGTATGCAGTCGCGATAACATCTTTCGGCATACAGACAGGACTTGTGAAGTAATGGACAATGCGTCTGATTATGTATCAGAAGATTCTAGGTTCGAATCCTGGCAAGTTCGTAATAATTTTAACCATCATTTTATCCAACGTTTACTCATTATCCTTACCCTTAGGAAATTTTTTGTTTTTTCTGTGATTTTGTTTTGTGCATATGGTTGGTTGGTTGTTTTTGTTTTACGGCATATCAACCCTTTTCGGGTTATTTAATGCCGAATCCAAAGATTCAGAAGAAAAATTTTTTAATAGAATATATTTGTTGTTTTCAAGTCGGTTTCTATTTAACCCATAGTTGGGACCCTAACAGGTACTACCACTCCGGGTCAGAGTGGACCTGGGAGCAATGGCAATTAAAGGGTGGCTCCACACTCCCCAAAGCCCGCAAGCTCGGGCCTCGCCACTGGATATAGTTTAAGGTCATATTCAGAACCTATACATATGGGAATTTCCTATACTCCGAATTCACAGGGTAAGTGTTGATGGTAAAACGATGTTTAGTGTCCTCGATTTTGCGTTTGACTCTGCATTGTTTGTGCCAATGCAGCACAGCCACAAGTATGTTTTACTTAACACTTCTTCCCAGTCTGACAGGATAAAGACAATCTACAAACGAAGGATTCAGTTCAAAATTACATGTAGATTCCAAAGTTCGACGTTTTGGAAAAAAAAAAAAAAAATGTTGCACCCTCTGCCTGTTTTACAAATATTTGAATGGAATATGCTGATGAACTACAAGCCCTTGTACCCCCTCGGCGTAAATAACCTCAACAAACGATGCTATAAACTTATTTAAATAGCTTCTTCCCTCAAACTGCGAGACTTTAGAATTCCCTCCCGGTTCTCTGCTTCCCTAACTGTACTGACATGCAAAAGTTATCAAAATTGAACTGATGAAGACCACTAGACGAAGGAGTCAAACAAGCTGGAACAAAGGAAGCAGAAAATAGATCAGACAATTGTGAAAAACATGTTTATGCTATGACTGAACAATTTTCATGATTTCAGGTTCAAACGAACAGCTACATCAGGAACTGGAATACACCCTACTAAAGTAAAAGTGTAACAACTCAACTCCCTACATAGTGTCCCCGTGGATTTGTAGAAAGCCCTTCCGTCCAAGCGGCATGAGTTCACAGTATAAAAAAAATAAAAGAAAAAGGAAAAAAAGAAAAAAAGGAAAAAAAGAAAATAAGGAAAAAAAGAAAATAAGGAAAAAAAGAAAAAAAGGAAAAGAAAAAAAGGAAAAGAAAAAAAGGAAAAAAAGAAAAAAAGGAAAAAAAGAAAAAAAGGAAAAAAAGAAAAAAAGGAAAAAAAGAAAAAGGAAAAAAAGAAAAAAGGAAAAAAAGAAAAAAGGAAAAAAAGAAAAAAGGAAAAAAAGAAAAAAGGAAAAAAAAGAAAAAAGGAAAAAAAGAAAAAAGGAAAAAAAGAAAAAAGGAAAAAAGGAAAAAAGGAAAAAAAGAAAAAAAGGAAAAAAAGAAAAAAAGGAAAAAAGGAAAAAAAAGGAAAAAAAGGAAAAAAGGAAAAAAAGGAAAAAAGGAAAAAAGAAAAAAGGAAAAAGAAAAAAGGAAAAAGAAAAAAGGAAAAAAGAAAAAAAGAAAAAAGGAAAAGTCATTTTCTGTCTATTCAAAACAAAAAAAAGAAAAAACAAGAAAAAACAAGAAAAAAAGAAAGAAAAAAAAGAAAAAAAAAAGAAAAAAAAAAGGAGAAAAAAAGGAGAAAAAAAAGAAAAAAGAAAAAAAAAGAAAAAGAAAAAAAGAAAAAAAAAGAAAAAAGAAAAAAGAAAAAAGAAAAAAAAGAAAAAAAAGAAAAGAAAAGAAAAAAGAAAAGAAAAAAAGAAAAGAAAAGAAAAAAGAAAAGAAAAAAAGAAAAGAAAAGAAAAAAGAAAAGAAAAAAAAGAAAAAAAGAAAGAAAAAGAGAGAAAGAAAAAAGAAAAAAAGAAAAAAAAGAAAAAAGGAAAAAAAAGAAAGAAAAAAGGAAAAAAGAAGAAATAGTCATTTTCTGTCTATTCATAATGTCTGTCTGTCTCCATATTTTCAAACTCTATCTCCTCCGAAACTAAAAGCCACAGAGCTGCGCCAGGAGCCTCAAATGATTGGATTTTTTACGGACCGTGCTTTTATGGATCTTTAGCTGGTTGAAATAGTTTTTAGGGGATCAAAAATGGATCAAAATAAAAAAAATCGTAATACACTTTGTACATTCATCTTAGTTTAATTTTAATCGTTTTACATACATGTCACATTGGTACAGTGGTAACGTCACTAGTTTTGAAGGATACAGTCTCGGTTTCGATTCTAGCTGATGGCAAATACTTTTTTTACTTTTAAAATCACAACGATTTCGATTTCAGTTTTTGGCACATAAAATGCATTACAAGTAAACTTTGCATTCTCTAACTTCTTTTCTTTTAATGAATACATGGCATTTTTAAGCAATCGCAGCATATTTATGTGCATTTACTGCAGATTATTTGGAAACCATTCATTTCTGGAGATTTTCAATAGCATATTCAGATTCCTTGTACAAAAATACACTTATATGGTAAATTTCATTGCTTAGTCTTGTGTTTTAACAAAGATATAGCATTTTTACTGAAAAAGTAGTGCAAAAAATGTGACGAAACGCATATGGTCTTAAAGAGGGGAAAATATCCAAACACGCAGGGCATAAAAATAGTCATAACTTCCTTAATTTTAATCAGATTTTAAAAATTTGAAAAGATTCTTTCTTAGCTCATCAAGCTCTTTCTATGTATACCAATATTGAAATATTTTAAGCCATTTAAATTTTTTCATGTGTATTGCTATTTCAAACTATCTCTTCCGAAACTAAAAATCACAGAGCGGCGCGGCGCTAGGGGCTTAAATGATTAGATGTTTTTATGAACCGTTCTTTTATGGGTGTTTAATCGGTTAAAATATTTTTAAAAGTGTCAACACAGATCAAAATTGAAAAAACATCTTTATACATTCATCTTAGTTTATTTTTAATTTTTAATCAGTTCATATATGTGTCATGTTGGTACAGTGGTAACGTCACCAGCTTTGAATGCTACAGTTTTGGTTTCGGTTCTAGCCGATGGAACCCAAATATTTTTCTTTTTTACTTTTAAAATCACGGTAAATTTTCAGATTAGGTCCACCTCCACAATTTTCTTTTAAATGACGACTTTTATAAGTTTTCGACTATGCTGAATACGAAAATCGCATTGAAATTTTGCAGAAATAAGTAGTTATCGAGATATAAAAAGTCGTATTATGCATTGTATTCTTTGGCGGCCATCTTTTTATGCGCATGCGCGCGCCATAAACAAATCTACGCGCGTAACAAAGATGGCCGCCAAAGAATGCAATCCATAATACAACTTTTTATATCTCGATAACTAATTATTTCTGCAAACTTTCAAGGCGATTTTCGTATTCAGCATAGTCGAAAACCTAAAAAATAGTCATTTAAAAGAAAATTGTGGAGGTGGACCTAATCTAAAACCTTACCGAAATCATGACTATAATAATAATATATACGATAGACAAATTAAAATATCATATTTAAGCGTATTTTACGCCCAGGCAAAGCCGGGCGCACCCCCCACCCTCCTCCGCTAGTATGATAAGATTATTTTTTTTTAGCTATCCTCAATTCTGTACAATAGACGTTGAAACAGTAATTGTACATTTCGATAAAAAAAAGTTTTGTTTTGTTTTTTTTAATATCTCCGAGTGGCCGTAACATTTTTTTAGCCGTGCTTCATATCAACATTCAAACCAGACGTCATCAAAAAACAAAAAAAAAGGGGGGGGGGCAATTAAAAAAAAAAAAGATTACAACGGAACGAAATTTAAATTTCCGTTCCATTTTTAAAACAACCGTAAAACAGAGCGTACACCAACACCACAAACTTTACCTTTTATAATGATTGAAAACGGAAATGGTTTTATTTGTTACATGTATGTAAGAAAAGAAAAAAAAAATTCGGAACGCACCCCTATCATATTAAAGAACGGGTAAAAAAAAAAAAAAAAAAAAAAAGTTACGACGTGCTCCAAAACGGTAAAGAGAAGAGGCATTTTTTCAACATTTGTCATTTTCAAATAATTCCTCCTCTCCAATGATTGGCCCAAAGCGAGAAAAAAAAAAAAAAAAAAAAAAAAAAAAAAAAATCTGAGAATGTCAGGAATAATTGCCTCGCCCCTCCTCCTCCTCCTCCTCCTGTTTACCACACTCCCTCCCCAACTCGTTTGTAAATATAAAGCTCAGAATCGAGATGCTGGGTATGAGGAGGGAGAGTCGAAGTAAATAAGGAGGGTGAGGGGGGATTAATAACGGCTCCTCTCCCTCTCAAATGTGAGGGTTATTTTCATACCAAATCGTGGCAGCAATACTCCATCCATCTTCCTTGGCATCAGCTAGTAGCCCCCCCCCCCAAAAAAAAAAGTTTCCAAAGATGCTCATTCCCCATATTTATTTTACCTTTGATTAACCAATTTATGCCCTCCCCCCTCATCAGACTTTCACGAGAAACACTCGTCTAGCTGACCCCACTATCAATAATTTCCCCTCCCCCCACTCTTTATCTGCGCCTAAACCTAAACGTAGATTCCATGAACAAAGTTTCTTTCTTAGAACTGCACGCCTGTAGAACTCTCTCCCGTTTGCCTGTTTTCCAGCTGATTACAATATGGTAGTCTTCAAGTCCAATGTAAACAAGTTCTTGATGAGCCGTTCCTCTTAAGTAATCCAATTTACCAAATTTACACTAAAAATTCCTATTCCCTTTGACTAATGTATACTCTTTAACCCTTATCCTTGAGTGGCCTCTGGGCCTTGATAAGTGGTGACTCCTTTGTAAAAATAAAAAAAAAATAAAAAGAAAAGAAAACGTTATTTCTTTCTTAGTGGACGCCATCTATTTTCATATTCCATTTCATTTTTAATATCTCTCTTAGCTCCCGAGAGACTGACCTGCATGTTTTCGGGTGATCCAGAAAATGGTAGGCAGGCACGGGTCCTTTGGGGCCTCGGCAACAAGTGTCAAGCAAAGACCAAGGTATGTGGGGGCAACCCCACATACCTTGGTCGATGTAGGGGAAACCAAAATATCATGTAAATTGATTAATTTTTTTTTGTTTTTGTTTTTTTTTTAAATAAGAAAATAAAATTTTATGTGTAAGGAATGTTTTGGATTGCATTCTTGAAGAAACAAAGGGAGATAACTCGGCAATAATTAAAATTTGCTAGATCAGCCCTGTAATGCCTACGATTTCCCATTAATAGATCAAAATCGTTTTAAAATGATTTTCTTTATAAAAATAAAACTAAATAGAAAAGAGGCTTGCCTTTTTCCTGTTCTCACGGGCCCCCTGCCCTTCGTGACCCGGGCGACAAGATCAAAGTGTAGTATCTGTTCCGGCAGATACTGCAAGCAAAGACCATATGTGAGGGAAACCCCACGTATAAGACCTTGGTCAATGTAGGGGCAACCCTTCATATCAATTGTCACTATCCAGCTCCCCTACTCCCCGGGGAGTTGGTCCCCATTTCCCCTTCACTCCTCACTTAAAAATCGGCCTTGTGCCTAATTTGCTCGGTGGGGGAGGAAATAAATACCCTTACTAACCTGTCCCAATTGCATCGTGTAAAGAATGTAAAAGGGGGGAGATATTAAAACAATCCCTATAATACGATTGAGCAGGAAACGCGTTTGCATAGGAGTTTCTTTGTTTTGTTTTTTTTTTTCACCCCAAACAAGGCACAGTGCCACTAAGTCATAAGGGACTACTATTTGGGACTAAAGAATACTATGCAGAAACACTAGAGGATGACCTCCAATCTGTAGTGGAATGGGGACAAAAATGGATGGTCACATTGAATGCTGCTAAGACTAAGCTTGTTTCCTTCAATAACAGTAATAGAGAAGGTTTCTTGTAAGAAACCTCTATTAGCAATTAGCAATAGCCAAGAACACATTACCTGAAAGTACTTTTAAACTCCTTGGCCTAACGTTTACAGGGAATATGAACTGGAATAGATACATTGAGAGCATTGCCAAGGCTGCTGCAAAGAAGATGGGCTCTCTCTACCATGCTAGAAAACTACTACCACCCGAAAGTATTCTGTACCTCTATAAGGCCACCATTCGCCCATGTATAGAGTATTGTTGTCACATTTGGGCTGGTGCATCTGCTGCTTGTCTCACTCCTGGACTGGGTTCAAAAGAGAGTTGCCAACCTGATAGGTCCTGAACTGTCATCTAAACTTCAGCCTCTGTCCCATCGACGAGATGTTGCATCCCTCTGCCTGTTCTACAAATACTTTAATGGTGAATGCTCTGACGAACTACAAGCACTTGTACCTCCTCGATGTAACTACCCCCCCCCCCGACAAACCCAACAAGCAACTAAGTCCCACCCCTTTACAGTAGAGATACCTAGGTGTAAGAAAGCCTTTTATTCCAATAGTTTCTTTCCCAGAACTGCTAGACTTTGGAACTCCCTTCCGGGATTCTGCTTTCCCAACTGTACTGACATGCAGAAGTTCAAGTGTAATGTGAATAAACATCTTGCTACTCATCTCCCTTCATAACGCCCCGCCCCGCAACTTATGTCCCCGATAGTAGCCCCCTACTTCAAAATGGCTTTTGAAAAAAGCCTTTTGTTGACATACAGAAAAAGCGAACAAACATACATTTTCGCTTTTATATATAGAGATTTTTAAAACAAGTTGAATTCTAAATAGACGGTTCAAAAGAGTGGTCACAACCACACTATCAACCAAGCTCTAAACTGTCCCATCGCTGGAATGTTGCACCTTTCCGCCTATTTTACAAGTATTTTAATGGAAAGTGCTCCGACGAACTTCAAGCCCTTGTGCTCTCTTGACATAAATACTCCCGACAAAACCTCACCCCCATACACAGTAGAAATTCCTAGATGTCGGACAACCTTTTTACTCAAATCGTTTCTTTCCTTGAACTGGTAGTCTTTGGAATTCCCTTCTGGATCCCTGTTTCTCCCGGCTGTACTGACATGCAGAAGTTCAAGTATAATGTGAATAGACATCTTGCTATTCAACTCCCCACATAGCATCCCTGCAGATTCGGTTCCAAATAGTAGCCCCTTCCATCCAAGGGTCACTGTGCCTTGTTTGGGGTGAAATAAATAAAATATATATATATATAAATAAAAATAAATAAAAATAAATAAATAAAAATAAATAAATAAAAATAAATAAATAAAAATAAATAAATAAAAATAAATAAAAATAAATAAATAAAAATAAATAAATAAAAATAAATAAATAAAAATAAATAAATAAAAATAAATAAAAATAAATAAATAAAAATAAATAAATAAAAATAAATAAATAAAAATAAATAAATAAAAATAAATAAATAAAAATAAATAAATAAAAATAAATAAAAATAAATAAATAAAAATAAATAAATAAAAATAAATAAATAAAAATAAATAAATAAAAATAAATAAATAAAAATAAATAAATAAAAATAAATAAATAAAAATAAATACATAAAAATAAATACATAAAAATAAATAAATAAAAATAAATACATAAAAATAAATACATAAAAATAAATAAATAAAAATAAATAAATAAAAATAAATAAATAAAAATAAATAAATAAAAATAAATAAATAAAAATAAATAAATAAAAATAAATAAATAAAAATAAATAAATAAAAATAAATACATAAAAATAAATAAATAAAAATAAATAAAAAAAAATAAATAAAAAAAAATAAATAAATAAAAATAAATAAATAAAAATAAATAAATAAAAATAAATAAATAAAAATAAATAAATAAAAATAAATAAATAAAAATAAATAAATAAAAATAAATAAAAAAAATAAAAATAAATAAATAAAAATAAATAAAAATAAATAAATAAAAATAAGAACCTCATACACTGTTCCTATTTACTCTCATCCCCACGGGGACAGAGTTAGAGACAAGGTCGGTTTTTAATGTGGGGAAAATTCAGCTCCCAAAAAGGGGCACTCTGAATGGGAACAAAAATAAAAAAAATTGTCTCAGTCATGAAGGATTTCTTCTCCACTGACAGAGGACAGAAAAGGTGAAGAGTAGTATCTGTTCTGATACTACGATTTTTTTTTTTTTTTTTTTTTTTTTTTTTGCAAATGTAAAAATTACAAATATTAAACAAAAAAAAAAAACAATAAACGGTACTTGTACAGTTTAATCAAGACCTGAAAAAATTGCACGTATCCGTTATGGAACGAAGTTCTCCGAAAAAAAAAAAAAAAAAAAAAAAAAAAATTCACTTAATTTCATCAACTATTTTTTTTTTTTTTTTTACAGTGAAAAAAAAATTGTTATACCGAACAAAAGGTTCGATTTTTAGGAAGAAAGGCTAGTTATTAAAGATGGGGAGGGAGTGTCGGCGCTTTACATGGAGTTATCTCCCGTGGCGTGTTCAACAAATCCCATAATGGTTGACTTCAACGCGCTCACATAAAAATGTTTTTCCGATGTAAAAAAAAAAAAAAAAAAAAAAAAATACTCGATCAAATTAAATGAAATTTTTTTTCCGGAGATCTTCAGTCCAAAACGGATACGTACAATATAAACTTTTTTCGATTTTTTTTCATTTTTTTATGTCTTGATTTAACTGTACAAGTGCCAAATAAACAATTAGGCACACCGTACTTGGCCTTCGGGACAAGATCAAAGTGTAGTATCTGTTCTTCAGATGCTGCACTAGCAGTGTCAGAAATTTCGTGAAAATAGTGAATAATTCCACCCCATCTTTCCAAGCTTATAACTCCTCGAAAAATGTAATTCAAGCCCTAATTTTTTTTTTTCAATTAAAGGAGCAAGGACCAAGGTTTTATTAAAAAAAAAACAAAAAAAAAAACAATGTGTTTTTTTTTTTTTGTAAAGGTTTTAAACTTCAATTTCTTGTTCTCTGTCAGTGTGTGAGAAATCCTTCACGACTGAGACAATTTTTATTTTTGTTCCTTTTCTACACGTTAAAAAACGACCCTAGTGTCTAATTCTGTCCCGTGGGGAGGCATTGTAAATAGGAACAATTAGGAACAAGGTCAACTAAAAAAAAAAAAAAAAAAAAAAAAAAATGGGGGGGGTCTATAGTTATCCTTGTCACTGTACCTTTTTACCGATATGAAGGGTATTTCTAGCTAATGTTCTCACTTGCAACAATCACACCGGGGGGGGGGGGGGTCCTACTTAGTGTTCCCAAATCAAATTGATTTTTTTTTTTTTTTTTAAATTTATTTTTTTAAAATTTATTTGTTCTTTTTCTTTAGTAGCCCCCTTATACAGATGTGCTATTTCCTAGTCTTCCCACGAGGGCAGAGTTAGACACAAGGTCGGTTTTTAATATGGGGAAAATCCAGCTCCCCCCCCCCAAAAAAAATGGCAATCTGGATAGGAACAAAAATAAAAATTGCGTCCGTCATGAAGGATTTCTCCTCCACAGACTGAGGACAGAAAAAGGTCAAGGGTAGCATCAGAACAGATACTACACTGAGAAAAAGTGAGCGTTATTCCAACGGTTAAGAGACAAAAAAAAAAAAAAAGGATTGTTGAGAGAGGGAAAGGGGGGAGCGTAACACGTAGAGAAAGGTGGAACATTTACTGAGGGTGGGAGGATGAAGAGGAGTGGAGGAAATACCAATAAGCAACGGAGAGGGGGGGGACTGGAAGGGGAGATGTTTAGCCGTCCAAATAAAAACCGTTATTAAACAGGTTGTAGCAAAAAAAAAAAAAAAAAAAAAGAAAGAAAGAAACGTTTCCCAATCCCACCCTTTTGCGACTCCCTTTCAAAGCACCAGCAAGCGTCCCACTTCTACAAACGGCAGCAGTCGTCCTCTCTACACAAAATAAGAGTGGAGTACTGGGAGGTACGGTGACGTAACGGGAGAGGGGATGGGGGTCGTGGGAGGAGGAAAACGGTTTGTTTTGTCATCTACTATATAAAGTTATTTTGTCTGGGTTTTCAAAGTCACACCCAAATAGCATTTAATCTGGCAAATCAATTCAACAATTCTGACAAGTCCATATAACGCAAAAATATCCCAACCAAAGAAATTGCAAGAATTTTTTTTTTTTTTTTTCCGGTTTTATGTCAGGTTAGGTCGACTAATACGTCATACTAAAATTTGGACAAGATTTGAGCCTGGGAAAGTTTCAAATTTTGAAATTGAATATTTTCGACTTACGAGTCATTTTCCATTACGCTTTAATTCTGTCAGTTTTCATGATAAACCAATAAATCTTGCATTTTTATCCATACTTTGAGGGTCAATCTTTCACCTGATGCTGAACCCCCCCCCTTATTCCATATCTATAGATACCCCTAACTTTTTTTTTTTTTTTTTTTTTTTTACATAGACGTCACCACTTATCAAGGCCGATAGGCCACTCAAGGATAAGGGTTAAAGAGTGTAGAGTAGTCAAAAGGACAATATAGTAATCGATAGTAATGGAAGTTCGGTAAATTTGTTAACTTAAGTGGAACGGCTCATCAGAAACTTGTTCACGTTGGACTTGAAGACAACCATATTATAGACAGCTGGAAAGCAGGAAAACGGAAGACAATTCCACAGGCGTGCAGTTCTAAGAAAGAAGCTTTGATCATGGAATCTATGTTTAGGTTTAGACACAGATAAAGAGTGGGGAAAATTATTGATAATGTTTTCAGCTAGTCTAGTGTTTCTTGTGAAAAGTCACTTCTACAGAGTGGGCCAAAGAAGTGCAGTAATTTCGGTATGGATCCCAGGTTTTTTTGTTTTTTTTTCCATGGGGGCCACCACTTATTAAGGCCCGAAGGCCACTCAGGGATAAGGGTTATTGCATGTACAGTAATCAATGAGATAGTATTGTAGTAATCATTAGTATTGGAGATTTGATAAAGTGTCTTACTTAAGAGAGTGGTTTGTCAGGAATTTGTTTATGTTGGACTTGAAGACATCCAAGTTGTAGTCAGGTGGGAAGCAGGCGAACGGAAGAGAGTTCCACAATCGTGCACTTCTGAGAAAGAAGCTTTGCTCATGGAATCTACGTTTGGATTTAGGCACAGATAAAGAGTGGGGGAAATTATTGACAGTAGTTTCAGCCAGACGGGTGTTTCTCGTGAAAGATTGGCGAAGGGAGGGGGGGCGAGAGATTTAAGCTCAGACCAGCACTTGCCATAGAAATAATGATAAAACAAAGATAGGCTCGCAACGTCTCTTCTGTGGGAGAGAGGCTGCAGGGAAGAGAAAAGGGCATCTCCCACCAAACCACGAAGTCTATTTTGTACTCTGTTAAGGCAGGATAGGCTGTTTTTAGCAGCTCCTGCCAAGATGTGGCAGCAGTATTCCATCCTTGGACATACTTGGCTTTTATACAGATAGAGAATTGCATCAGTACTGAGATATGTTCTGGAGCGGTAGAAGGATCCCACCATTTTTCCAGCGTCCCTGGCAACAGATTTGATGTACGTGTTCCATTTCAGATTAGGAGTAAAGGTCAAACCCAGAAGCTTGTCAAAACATGGAGCCTCCCCAAGACGAGAGCCATCCATTTTAATTGATGCCAGATGGGAATCAGAGCGTTGATGATGTAAAGATAGAAGCTTGGTTTTGGATGCATTAAAAGTGACCAGCCACCTCTTCCCCCATTGTACCATGCGCTTAAGATCAGAGGAGAGAGAATTAGAGAGAACTTAGGTTATGTAATTTTGCTATTAAAACCTAGACCCCTTAGAAATCAGAGGAGGATATTCTGTTTTTTCCCCAACCCCGTTATTGTTGCACTGAACCCGACTCATACAGGCATATACTAATACACCGATTGCATATATTTTCAGAGTAAACTATGAATTCAACCAATAGAGAAACCTGTCTTTTATGTGAACAAGATTTTAACGGTGAAGAGACCATGCTTCTATGCTTCTCTGATGAGAAGGAAAGTATTTCTTCGAAACTTCGCGGATTAAGGCCTATCCACTTATCAAGTGTTTTCTTTTCAGGTTAAATATGTTTTTAACTCTTTTTCATAGTGTTTTTTAATATGTTTTATTAACTGATGCTCGTATTATAAGCTCTATCTCCTATTTGGTTTTATCGAGCTTTTACATCTGGCTGAGATAACTTTATAAATATTAATTCTTTAATATTTACAATATACTTTAGTTTTACCATCTTGGATCATTTTGGTAAATTTAATGGTAATTTTCATTTTATATATATATATATATATATATATATATATATATATATATATATATATGATGGACTCTCCCGTCGATTTCGACGTATGAGGTTCAGACAACCCATATTTCTAAAACTCATTTATGCTTTTGCCTCTGATGACTTTTTAGTCCAGCAAGGGACTTGCAAACAAGGCCACAAATAGAACATGAATGTGAATTTAATGCTGCAGATATTGGTTCGGCTGCTAGTCGTTTTGCTCTTACTCTGTTTTCTTTCAGTTGCCTTAAGCTTTCAGATTGAAACCTCTGGAGACCTTCAAAACACCTTGATCTCCATCCTTTTCGGTCATTCACCTCATCTTCAAGACTCCTGTATGGTATGTTCACTGCAGACAAGTTACTCTTCAACTTGTCCTTGTACCTAAGCCAAGGACGTCTGACAATTCTTTTACCACCCTCAAATTGACTGTACATCGCAATTTTTGGAATTCTGTCATCGGGCATCCTCAATACATGACCAGCCCACCGCAATTGCGATTGAATAAGGAATAATTCAATGCCAGATATTTTGCATTTTGTGAATAATTCGGCATTTGATACCTTGTCGCGGAGGCTAAGACCACATATGGAGCGTAGACAGCTTTTGTGGAAAACGTCCAGCTGATTAATGTGATGTCTGTATGGAGTCCATGACTCAGATCCATAAAGAAGAATGGAAAGAACAACAGCACGGTAGACAAGAATTTTTGTGTCTAGTCGAATACCCCTTTCTTTCCACAAGCGATGGCGGAGATTTCCAAAGGCAAAAGTGGCCTTAGCAATCCTGTTGACAATTTCATCATCAAGAGAACCGCCCTGGTTCACCCTGCTACCAAGGTAAGGAAAGGACTTGACATAATTGATATCATGACCGTCAACTTTCAGCTTGCGCGCAGGAAATCTATACTCTGGTGGATTTTGCTTTACGCCTTCAATTTGTTTTGGGGTAGGGTGTGGCTGATGCACTACCTCAGTCTTCCTTATGCTAATTGTCAGGCCAAAGGCCTTGCACGCGGCTGAAAATCGATCAAGAAGAACCTGGGCTTCCTCAAAGGACGTGGCTACCAGTGCGGCATCGTCAGCGAAGAGCAAGTCGCGAATAATTTTGGTGCGAAGAAGAGTCTTGGCCTTAAACCGTTGATGGTTAAATAAGCCACCGGATGACCGAAATTGAAACTTGACACCAGTGTCCAAATCATCAAATGCATGTTTCAGCATTAGTGAAAAGAAGAACGCAAAAAGGACTGGCGCCATTACACATCCCTGTTTGGTCCCATTCGTAACATCAAATGGATCAGACATCATACCATCTGAGACAACACTGGCCTTCATCCCCTCGTGAAAGGAAATGATCACGTTCAGCATGTTTTCTCGAATACCAAGCCTTCTTAAAAGCTGTAGGGAGTTTGACCTCTGTATTACCAATACAATATTCCAACAAACTGTGCATCGGAGGACGACATGGATGCATTCTCGTTCAAAGGACTGGCATCTTATTGACTTCGTCATAACAAAGCGGAAGCACATGAGTGACTTCAAAATCACTCGCTCTTTCCACACTTCTTGCTATCTTTCGGATCACGCCCTTCTCAGAAGTAAACTGTCGTTGCATGTGCGAAGGCACAGAGTTATAAGATCGACAGTCCCCAAACGCATTGATGTGCGGCCTCTTAAATCCAGGGAAAAGAGAACTGAGCTCTCCAATAAGCTTGATGAAAACCTTGAGGGTGTTGATGTAACTGATGATGTTGAATCTTCTTGGAAAGCATTGCGAGAAGCAACTCAAGCTGTAGCAGTAGAAGTCCTTGGAATACCGAAAAGAAATATATATATATATATATATATATATATATACTCGGGTTTTTTTATTCAAAAGTAATGGACTAGTGAATTCAACGAGGTTGTTAGATAGTGCTCAATAAAAAGAGCTGATAATACTTGTTTATTGTTATATAAACATGGTCACATCCCGCTGCTACAAACAGCCATTTGTTTCAATCAAACAACAGATATCATCAGGCAGCAACTTGACTATTAAAATGTTCAATGAATAATATTATATATAGATTATTCATTGAACTTTTGAATAGTCAAGTCGCTGCCTGATGATATCTGTTGTTTGATTGAAACAAGTGGCTGTTTGTAGCAGCAGGATGTAAACATGTTTATATAACAATAAACAAGTATATATATATATATATATATATATATTTTCTTATTAGATTATTATTTCCATCTTATTCACAGTTCTATTCACAAATATTTTCTCAATCATGAATAAAAATTTAGCATTTGGGGGTGAAAAAAAAAAAACTTTCTTGTAATTTCTTGTCAATTTATTTCTGGGGGTTACGACTTCAATTTTCCTCAATTCCCCCAGGCAACACCCGAGACTATCAATAAAATATTAAAGTATTATTACACTGGATTTTGTTCCTCCTTAGACATTAATAGGTTACTGCTAGGTCACAAAGTGAATGCGGTAGTATGGTGGTTGAATAGTGTGAACACTACAGATATCTCAAAATGCTGGAACGTACTCTTTCTTGTTTCTTTTAGCCATGTTCGATACCAAACAAAGCGTTGTGCTAATTGGACGTTTATGATCATGTTTAGCTGAAATACTTTAATGATGAATGCTCTGACGAACTACAAACACTCGTACCCTCTCAACGTGGACAAACCCGACAAGTAGTTAAGTCCCACCCCTTCACAATAGAGATCCCTAGGTGTAAGAAAGCCTTCTACTCCAATAGTTTCTTCCCCAAAACTGCTAGACTTTGGAACTCCCTTCCAGGATTCTGCTTTCCCAACTGTACTGACATGCAGAAGTTCAAGTGTAACGTGAACAGACATCTTGCTACTCATCAGAAAGAGAAAAAAGGGAAAAAAGAGAAAGAGAAAAAAGGGAAAAAAGAGAAAGAGAAAAAAGAAAAAAAGGGAAAAAAGAGAAAGAGAAAAAAGGGAAAAAAGAGAAAGAGAAAAAAGGGAAAAAAGAGAAAGAGAAAAAAGGGAAAAAAAGAGAAAGAGAAAAAAGGGAAAAAAAGAGAAAAAAAGGGAAAAAAGAGAAAGAGAAAAAAGGGAAAAAAGAGAAAGAGAAAAAAGGGAAAAAAGAGAAAGAGAAAAAAGGGAAAAAAGAGAAAGAGAAAAAAGGGAAAAAAAGAGAAAGAGAAAAAAAGGGAAAAAAAGAGAAAGAGAAAAAAGGGAAAAAAGAGAAAGAGAAAAAAGGGAAAAAAGAGAAAGAGAAAAAAAGGGAAAAAAGAGAAAGAGAAAAGAGGGAAAAAGAGAAAGAGAAAAAAGGGAAAAAAGAAAAAAGAGAAAAGAGCAAAAAAAGAGAAAAGAGAAAAAAAAGGAAAAAAAAGAGAAAAGAGAAAAAAAAGGAAAAAAAAGAGAAAAGAAAAAAAAGAGAAAAAAAGGAAAAAAAGAAAAAAGAAAAAGAAATGAGTAAGATGTCGGTTATATATGTATACTAGCAGAAGACCTGCTGTTGCCTGGGACTGAATAAGAATCCCGGACCGTTTCACACAACCAAAGCGACAACAAGTCACTTTATTATCGACCAAGAACAAAAAAATGACTTCTATAGAATACGGAGTGCAGAAACAAATGAAGCATGCATGGTTCCCCGCGAGTGCACAGTGAACGAGGCATAAAAAAATGACGAAGTTCAGAATTGCCGCCCCCCCCCCTTCCTCCATTTAGCCCCAAAAGTCCCCAGGGGATGTCAAATCCTGGTAAAAATGAACAAACGGTGCAGTTTTAGGCCTTAACATATGTAAATTTGAGTTCTGCACCATGCAAATCCCCCCATTTAGCCCCAAAAGTCCCCAAGGTCTTAACATATGTAAATTTGAGTTCTGCACCATGCAAAAAAAAAAAAAAAAAAAAAAAAAAAAAAAGGAAATGACTAAGTTCATCACCAACCCCCATTTAGCCCCAAAAGTCCCAAAGGCCTTAACATATTTAAATTTGAGTTCAGCACCATGCAAAACTGCTAAATAGACATACACAGAAAATTTGGGACAAATATGGTAAAATAGTCCTAAAAATGAAGTGTTTTTATTAGCCCTAAAATATGTAAATTTGGATTTCTGCCCCATGCAAAAAAAAAAAAAAAAAAAAAAAAAGAAATAGCTAAGTCCATCATTTGGATGTCAAAGCAAGAAGAATATGCTGTTGTCCCAGCTCTAGTTATGGCTATCAGCGGTCGAGAAAGCTCAGTAAATGGATCAAGAAAAAACCCAGATACCTTAACTCCTATTATGAAGCGGTGGGATGGGGTAAGTGCCAGCCAGCATCTGCTCCGGCCATTTTCTGCACGGAGACAGGAAAAGCCACATAACAGTTAAAAGAGGGGAAGTAACTTCGCCTAAAATAGAGAAGGAGTTACCTCCCTTGGATCGTACTTCTGAATTTTTTAAATGAAGAATTCGTTATTCGTATTATTTGGATTCTTTTGGATTTCAATTCATCTGCAAGGATCCGTAGCACAGGGATTAGAATACTTGGAAAACTCAATTTTAAAAACTATATTTTCCTGAAGGTTGACGGTTAAGTCCTCAGCTTCGGCGACCGAAAAATACAATTTAAAATTACATAGGACGTCTCTCCAGTCATGGTTGACAGAACGAGAGCATGCTACTCCTGTGAAGTAAAGCGCTCCGTTCGAAGTTCTGTCAAGATTTCTGAGTTCGACAAAAACATTGCCAACTTTGACAAGACACACCTGAAGAAGGTCAGAGGTTACATCGACTGAAATGTTGTGAAAAATCACACTCAAGATGATTTGGTTTGCTTGTTTTACGGCATATCAACCCCTTTTTGGTTATTTAATGCCGAATCCAGTTATTTTGGAAATAGTATTCATGTTGCATCCAGTTATTTTGTAAAAGGTTTTTATTGTTCGAGCTTTTTGTATCTTTAATGAGTAGTTTGTAGTGTTTGGTTTGGTTGTTTTATAGTGGATTTTATCATTTTTATTCCCTGCCCTGCAGAACATGAATGAGTTTTGCAAAGGGAGAGGGAGGGAAAAAGGGTTACAGTATTAATTTTTGGTACATTTTAAGTTAAGAAGCCAGTCAGAAAGTGGGGGAGATTGGAAATGGGAAGAAGGAAAAAAGGGGTAAAATGTGGGTTTTTGGTTTTGCAGAACATAATTAAGTTTCGCAAAAGGAAGTAGAAAAAAAGAAAAAAAAAAGGCCATCAATATTAGTTGCATTTCGTCTCAGGAAGCCAATATCTTCAGACAGCCTAATCTGGTAGCACAAGCGCAATTTTTGAAAACAGGCTGAAGGAACAAACTCGGTTTTAGAAAGTGCCGCTGGAAAAATGGTCGGATCCTTCTATCGCTCCAGTAGATATCTCACTGCTGATGCAATTCTCTATCTATATAAGAGCCAGATACGTCCAAGGATGGAGTACTGTTGCCACATATGGGCAGGAGCTGCTAGAAAAGACTTGGTTTGGTTTGGTTTGGTTGTTTTACGGCATATCAACCCCTTTTTGGTTATTTAATGCAATGGGAGAGGAAAAAAGGGTTACAGTATTAATGTTTGGTACATTTTAAATTATGAAACAAGTCAGAAAGTGGGGGAAATAGAAAGAGAAAGGGGAAATGGGAAGGAAAAAAAAAGGGAAAAAGGTGGGTTGTGGTTTCTGTTTTTTGGTTTTGCAAAGGAAATAGAAAAACAAAAAGCAATCAAGGTTCCAGTCCTCTTTGCATCCATCCAGTGGGGGTTGGGTCAGTGCTTTCCATCTTTGGTCTTGTCATCCTCTTTGACTGTTCATGACTGTTTGGTGTAGTGCTAGTTAGTACTGACTCTACAATCAAGAAGGAAATGGTGGGTTCTTTTTGTTTTTGGTTTTGCAGAACATAATAAATTTTTGTCAAAAGGAAGTAGAAAAACAAAAATGCATCAATGTTAGTTGCATTTCGTCTCAGGAAGCCAATATCTTCAGAAAGCCTGATCTGGTAGCACACCATCACTCAAGATGAGAACAAAAGTCCGTAGAATCCAGAGAATATTTTTGTTCTACTTTTATACACACTAAATACGCGTGCAATGATTTGTGCTTACATAGAATGGAGGAGCAGCAGTTTTGCTCAGGATTGAAACAGTGACAATATTGTAGTATCAAAGATATACTGATTGGAACTTCGATTCCTGATAAGGATAACAGAGCTAACAGAGCTCTGGTGAAAATCCAGTAGTGATCAAACACAGGATCCATCATTCTGCACGTTTCCTTATTCTTACAACAGACATTTTGAATCTTCCTCTGGTTACAGTATATCAAGCGATGCATGTCAAATTTACAAAAAAAAAAAAAAAAAAAAAAAAAAAAAAATTCAGCTGTATCTCAAATTACAACATTATTAATCAACGACCAGGCTATTTATACATTCAAGTCTATCTAACTCTGTAAAATTTGTTATGAATAATAATGTTTACCTATCATAACTTAATTTTTTTTTTTTTTTTTTTTACACAGGCCAAATTATCAAGGCCAAGAGGCCACTCAAGGATAAGGGTTAAAGAGTGTACAGTAGAAATTAGAAAATATAGTAACCATTAGTAATGAAAATTCGGTAAATTTGTTAACTTATATGGAACGGCTCATCAAGAACTTATTTACGTTAGACTTGAAGACAACCATATTGTAGTCAGCTGGAAAGCAGGAAAACGGAAGACAATTCCACAGGCGTGCAGTTCTAAGAAAGAAGCTTTGTTCATGGAATCTACGTTTAGCTTTAGGCACAGATAAAGAGTGGGGGGAATTATTGATAGTGTTTTCTGCTAGACGAGTGTTTCTTGTGAAAGTTTTGCGAGGGGGGACCTTAGACTGAAGCTCAGTCGAACACTTGCCATGAAAATAACGATACATCAGAGACAAACTCGCAACATCTCTTCTGTGAGATTGAGGTTGCAGCGAAGAGAAAAGGACATCTCCTACGAGGCTACGAAGTCTATTTTGAACTCTATCAAGGCAGGACAAGTTCTTTCTAGCAGCTCCTGCCCAGATGTGGCAACAGTATTCCATCCTTGAACGTACCTGGCTCTTATATAGATAGAGAATTGCATCAGCAGTGAGATATCTACTGGATCGATAGAAAGATCTCACCATTTTTCCAGTGGCCCTGACAACAGATTTGATGTACGTGTTCCATTTAAGATCAGGAGTAATTGTCAAGCCAAGAAGCTTGTCAAAAGTTGAGGCCTCCTAAAGACAAGAGCCATTCATTTCAATTGATGCCAGATGTGGATCAGAATGTTGATGTAAAGAGAGAAGCTTGGTTTTAGATGCATTAAAAGTAACCAGCCACTCCTTTCCCCATTGTATTATGTGCTCAAGATCAGAGGAGAGAGAATCAGAGAGAACTTGGTCGTTTACTGTCTTAGATGTGCTACCATAAATGGTAATGTCATCAGCATAAATGTCTACAAATGATGTAAGGATGTGATTTGGAAGATCATTAATGTAGATCAGGAAAAGAGTTTGGCCCAGGATGGACCCCTGAGGGACACCAGCATTAATACTGATTTTTGCCCCTCAACTACTACTCCTATGAACCTATCAGAAAGAAATGATTTAATAATTGAGAAAACATTTCCAGCTATACCATAGCAAGAGATCTTGTGATGTAAACCTTTATGCCATACCCTATCAAAGGCCTTAGATATGTCAAGAGCAATTGCTCTAGAAAGGTTGCCTCCGTTGAGAGATTTGCTAATCCTATGAGATATAACTGTAAGCACATCTGCTGTAGATCTAGTAGAATGGAAACCATATTGAGTGTCACTAAGAAGGTTATTTTTGTTGAGATGGTTGATTACTTCTCTATTTAACACAGATTCCAGCAACTTACTCATGAAAACAAGTCTGCGAAAATGCCGTGGAAAGAACTAGTATGCGGAGAAGAGAGAGAGACATCAACACCTAAGTATGGTAAGATCAACGATAACATATTCATCTTTCGGCACTATCTTCTGCAAAGAATTAAGTTATGATAGGTCAGTATTATTATTCGTTAAAACAAAAACAAGGAATATTTTATGTTTATTATGTGAGAAAACTATTGTTGGGTATTGTGACACCTGGACAGCACCGGATAATCAAAACATATTCAAACAATTTTTGCATGTCAAAAAACAATCAAAAACATACCTCCGATGCCGAGAATGCTGGTTAGGTCTCGATCCACCAATCAGAATTACATTCTCGACATCGGAGGTATGCTTTCAACTGTGATATGTAAAAATTTGTGTTTGAATGCCTTTTTTTTAGTCGCGTGCAAGCGACTCTATAAGTCGGTCCGTCGGTCTGTCTGTCCATAACACTTTTGTGCTTGGCCTTTTTTGCTTAAGATCAAAGGTCAGAAAAGAGGCTTGCCTTTTTTCTGTTGTTCTTGGCCTTCAGGCCGGGATCAAAGTGTAGTATCAGTTCCGGCAGATACTGCAAGCAAAGACCATATGTGGGGGCGACCCCACATATAAAACCTTGATCAATGTAGGGGAAACCCTTCATACCAATTGTCACTATCCAGCTCCCCTACTCCCCAGGGAGTTGGTCCCCATTTCCCCTTCACTCCTCACTTTAAAAATCGGCCTTGTGCCTAATTTGCTGGGGGGGGGGGGATCAAATAAACACCCTGTTGTTCTTGGCCTTCAGGCCGGGATCAAAGTGTAGTATCTGTTCTGCAGATGCTGCACTTAAGATAATTTGTACCAGTCAATGAAGGGCAAACCCTCTATACTGGGAAAATTATTATTTTTGGTAACCAGAGTGCCCCCTTTTTGCCTACTTTTAGGGGAGCTGGTTTTTACCCCACATTAAAAACGGCCTTGTGCCTAATTTGCTTTGGTGGGGAAGCAAATAAATACAATAAAGCTTTTCTTAGCCTTCTGGCCAAGATCAAAGTGTAGTATCTGTTCTTACTACATGCTGTACTTATGTTTGTAACTTTGTGATATAAAGTGGGGGATCACTTTTCTGTATTAATTTAATGTAAAATGATCACCCACTTTACAACCAGTCAGTCTCAAAGCCATTCAAGTCATTCTCCAGATAATTCAAGTTGTTTTTGAAGGATTCCCGTTATTTTTTAAGCATTCAAGTCATTCTTAAGGTCATTCAATTCATTCTTAAGTTCATTAAAGTCATTCTAAGTCATTTACTTTTTATTTATTTAAGTCATTTCAGCCCATTTTTCGGTCATTTTAGTTTATCTTTAAGAATTTCATGTCAATTCATTCATTCATTCATTCATTCATTACACGAGAACACGCGACTAATGGCTATCGGACTTGTTCCTATAGAATTGTCTGAAGAGTTTGTTACATTCGAAGATACGTTGATAACTAGGGCTCCCTTTTCTTCTCCGCTTTTTCCGCAACTTTTCAGACTATTGTCACAGATTTTTATCTTTTCCTTTATTGTTTGTGTTGTTTCTTTCCTACTTTCTTGTGCATACGTGCGCAGCATACTCGACTCGACAGACATTTTATTCACAAGGAGGCAACACATAGAATTATACAAAATTGCATCTATCAGTCTACGTCCGCTATCTTTTGAGTTTACGTGTCATGACCATAACTGGACGGAAATAATGTATAGGGCTGTGACAACAGAATATTCTTTTCATTCTTTTGACTCTCGGGTTTATATCCGACACAGTTAGAAACACTTAATCAACCGAGAACCACATCCGTCTATATAAAAACATAAGATATTAACAGATATATATGCAAGAGTTGAAACAATAAAAAGAATATGCTGTTGTCACAGCCCTATTAATAACCAAACAACACTGTAATACAATGAAAAGAACAAGCCGCATGTGTGTGGTCCCCCTCTGGTGCTGCATGCGAGATGAACTGCTAGACTTTGGAATTCCCTTCCGGGTCCCTGCTTCCCCAACTGTACTGACATGCAGAAGTTCAAGTGTAACGTGAACAGACATCTTGCTGCCCAACTCCCTACACAGTATCCCTGTAGCTTATGTCCCTGATAGTAGCCCCCTACATTTTTTTCGCGCACCTGTTGTTAAAATCCGAGGGAGAAATCAGTATTTTAAACTATGACCAAAGCATGAAATAACAAAAAAAATTAACCATCGACGAAAAGTTGCATCCCTCTGCCTATTGTACAAGTACTTTAACTGTGAATGCTCTGACGAACTGCAAGCACTTGTACCCTCTCTACGTAAGTACTCCCGACAAACCTGACAAGCAGCTAAATCCCACCCCTTCACAGTTGAGATCCCAAGATGTAAGAGAGCCTTCTACTCCAGTAGTTTCTTCCCCAGGACAGCTAGATTTAGAATTCCATTCCTGGTTCCTGCTTCCCCAACTATTCTGACATGCAGAAGTTCAAGTGTAACGTGGACCAACAGTTTGCTGCCCAACTCCCTACACAATACCTCCGATGCCTATGTCCCTGATAGTAGCCCCCCTAGATTAAAGTGGCAATGTGCCTTGTTTGGGGTGAAAACGTAATAAAAAAAAAAAAATACCACACAAAATAGTGAAGAAATGAGGAATGTGAGAAGTGTGAAGGTTAAGTTTGTCCTAAAAACAAAAATTACTTCCGTCATAGTTAAAAATTGAGTAATTTGATTTGAACTTAGCACATTTTTTTTGCTCTTCTTGGCCCAATCATGGTGCCTGGGCGCCCTAAGAAATTACGGCGCTTTCGGAGGTACTCCTCCAACCACTTCTTACAATACAATTGCAATTCAATCATTCCAAGCAACACACGTCCCCCTGTTGGACTCGTCGACATTGGGAACACTTGTTTCTTCAATTCTGCAATGCAAAACTTTTGTGACTCCTTTTGAGCTCCCGGGAACACAGAATCCCAGTGAAAATGGATAAATGGTGCAGTTTCACTCATTAAGACATGTATATTTGAATTCGGCACCATGGAAACCCACTATATAGACATACATAAAGTTTTGAGTAATATGAAAAAAGAGCTCCAAAAAGGCATGTTTTTTTTTTTTTAACCCTAAAAGTCCCAGAGGGATGCGAACCAGAATTTTGCCAGGGTCACCCATACTGAATTTATATTAAGAATATTAAGAACAATGGCCTCCACATTTTGGCCAAGTTCCAGGAAAATCTAATGGATGAATCAAATTCTATGGGGCAAAAAGTCTAATTTTTGGCCATTTTGGGGCATTTTTGACCTCTTGAGCCCCTGTGGACACCGAATCCCAGTGCAAATGGATAACGATGCAGTTTCAGGCCTTGAAAAACCACTATATAGTCAGACAAAGTTATTTTTGAGAAATATGAAAAAAAGAGACACAAAAAGGGGCATTTTAGCACTAAAAGTCCCCGAGGATGTGAACCAGAATTTTGCCGGGTCACCCATACTGGGGACCTATTAGCAAGCGAATGAACTTTACTTGTTTATTAGAAGAGGAAGGGTAAAGTTATAGATTAATACCTTCCGCTAAATCATAACTTCCGTTGCAAAATTGATTATGTGTAAACAGCAACATACTCCAAAATTTGGCATAAAGAAGAAAAACAATTTTAGAATTTAGAGTGTTTACCAGGAATCAGCTTCGTATGTGAACTTAAACGTTAAATGATTATCTGAACCGTAAGAGGGTCGAGTGTTTATTCCGAAAGCCATTCTTAACATGGGGAGGTTGAAAAATGCCATTCGGAATAAACACCCCCAACTTCATATGCTAAGAATGGCTTTCAGAATAAACACCCTTTGCAGGTTGACCAACCACTGCACATTGACCGAATATTTTTATAATTTCCTAGCAGTTCAGCCCGGCTTTGTTCATAACTTTATGTGCATATATATATATTAAAAAGTTTGACTCATGTCCAAATAACCTACATCTAAAATTTCAAGTGTTTAGACCCAAAATTGGCGGAGGAGCTTGGTAGAGTCTGCAAAGGCCAACTCTTTCAATTTTGACCTCTTGGCAGCCAAATTTTCGGCTAAAAACCGATTAAAAAGCTTGCGCTATGTCTGAATACACTTTATAAAAAATTTCAAATGTTTAGACTAAAAATTGGCTGAGTAATTTGGTAGAGACTGCATAGGTAATTTTTTTTTAATTTTTTTTTTTTAACTTCGACCCCAATTTTGACCCCTTAACATTTGTTTTGATCTCAATCCAAATTAAAAAGTTTGATCTATGTCCAAGTAACCTACATCTAAAATTTCAAGTGCTTAGACCCAAAATTAGCGGAGGAGTTTGGTAGTTTTCAAAGGTCAAATCGTTGAACTTTGACTTCTTGAAAGCCAAATTTCTGTCCGAACATCGATTAAAAAGATTTTCCCAAACTTCAACACCCCTTATGCCAAATCTCGAGTCTGTAGACTGAAAATTGACAGAGTAGTTTGGTAGGGAAATGTACATAGAGACAGTTTCACCTTTATAGATATAAATTTTTTTTAAATATATGTGTATATGTACAGAAATCAATAAATACTTCATTTCTTCTAAATATGCAAAAAAAAAAAAAAAAAAAAGAAATTGTATATTATTTTTGTAAAATATTTTTTTTTTTATAAAAATTTGATCAAAACCTTTCAATTATTAGTCATAATTAACTATATAAAAAAAATTGTATATTGTTTTTGTAAAATATTTTTTTTTCTAAATAAAGATTTGATCGAAACTGTTCAATTATTAATCATAATTAACTATATAAAAAAAATTGTATATTATTTTTGTAAAATATTTTTTTTCTAAATAAAAATTTGATCAAAACCTTTCAATTATTCGTCATAATTAACTATAAAAAAAATTGTATATTATTTTTGTAAAATATTTTTTTTCTAAATAAAGATTTGATCAAAACCTTTCAATTATTAGTCATAATTAACTATATAAAAAAATTGTATATTATTTTTGTAAAATATTTTTTTTTCTAAATAAAAATTTGATTCAAAACCTTTCAATTATTAGTCATAATTAACTATATAAAAAAAATTGTATATTATTTTTGTAAAATATTTTTTTTCTAAATAAAAATTTGATTCAAAACCTTTCAATTATTAGTCATAATTAACTATATAAAAAAATATTGTATATTATTTTTGTAAAATATTTTTTTTTTCTGAAAAATTTGATCAAAACCTTTCAATTAGTCATAATTAACTATAAAAAAATTGTATATTATTTTTGTAAAATATTTTTTTTTCTAAATAAAAATTTGATCAAAACCTTTCAATTATTAGTCATAATGGGTTTGTATTACTGTACACATAGATTCGAAAAAGTTGTCAAAAAACAAATAAATGTTATCAAAGGCAAGATAAGTTACTTTTCTACCAAACTGGATATATTTTTGTGCTTTTATTCAATGTAACATGTTTATTCAGCTCGAAAACCATACAGTGTTTACCGATGTATTAGAAAATTCAAGATGGCGCCCGACTCTCTCTTTAACACGGTAAGTTCAGGAAAAGATGTTATAAATAATAAACTAGACAAAATACTGTTAGAAATTCGCTCAATATATGTTACCGTGACATAAGTTGACATATATTCGGTGTTTGTTTAATAGTATTTTGTCTAGTTTATTATTTATAACACCTTTTCCCAAACTTATCATGTTAAAGAGAGTGTCGGGCGGGCGCCATTTTGAATTTTCCAATACATCGGTAAACACTGCATGTTTTTCGAGCTGAATAAACATGTTACATTGAATAAAAACACCAAAATTATATCCTGTTTGGTAGAACAGTAATTTATCTTGCCTTTGATAACATTTATTTGTTATATATTTGTTTTTTGACAACTTTTTCGAATCTATGTGTACAGTAAAACAAACCCGGTTTTCGAATAAACACCCCCAACCTCTCCATGTGAAGAACGGCTTTCGGAATAGACACCCCCAACACTGACAACATATCCAGTTACGTAGAAAAGTAACTTATCTTGCCTTTGATAATATTTATATATTTGTTTTTTGACAACTTTTTCGAATCTATGTGTACAGTAAAACAAACCCGGTTTTCGAATAAACACCCCCAACCTCTCCATGTGAAGAACGGCTTTCGGAATAGACACCCCCAACAGTACTGACAACATATCCAGTTACGTAGAAAAGTAACTTATCTTGCCTTTGATAATATTTATATATTTGTTTTTTGACAACTTTTTCGAATCTATGTGTACAGTAAAACAAACCCGGTTTTCGAATAAACACCCCCAACCTCTCCATGTGAAGAACGGCTTTCGGAATAGACACCCCCAACAGTACTGACAACATATCCAGTTACGTAGAAAAGTAACTTATCTTGCCTTTGATAATATTAATATTTATATATTTGTTTTTTGACAACTTTTTCGAATCTATGTGTACAGTAATACTAACCCGTCATAATTAACTATATAAAAAAATTGTATATTATTTTTGTAAAATATTTTTTTTTTCTAAATAACTATATATAAAAAACTAAATATAAAAAAAGAAAGAAAAAAAAACTGCAACCCGGTCTCGTCGTGGTTTAATGGCGGAACATTTTTAGGCCGATGCAAGATTTTCACTTTACACCGGTTTTTCCTCGCACCGTTACGCCCGATGGGAAGTAGATTCCCCCTTTCTCTTTCTTTATAACGCAAACTTTCTCGGGGCATCTGTTTACATGTAATCGCCCAGAAAAAGTAGTATCACATGGCTGAAGTAGCGGAGGATCCTTGTGTAGGACTACAGTAGTTCTCCTCGAGGTGGGGGAGGGGGGTGTTAAAAAAAACCAACATTTTAAATATTGGGCACTTCTGCAGTTTACGAACTGCTTTTTTCTTTTCTTTTTGCTTTAAATAAGATTTCAGGTTAAATTCAGTTTTTACGGTAGGTCTTATGGTACTTCTACAGTTTATCGCCGAAAAATACCATTTTTTTCGCGCACCTGTCGTTAAAATCCGAGGGAGAAATCAGTATTTTAAACTATGACCAAAGCATGAAATAACAAAAAAAATTAACCATCGACGAAAAGTTGCATCCCTAAGTACTTGTACCCTCTCTACGTAAGTACCCCCGACAAACCCGACAAGCAGCTAAATCCCACCCCTTCACAGTAGAGATCCCTAGATGCAAGAGAGTCTTCTACTTCAGTAGTTTCTTCCCCAGGACAGAGACTTTAGAATTCCCCTTCCGGGTCCCTGCTTCCTCAACTGTACTGACATGCAGAAGTTAAAGTGTAACGTGGACCGACAGTTTGCTGCCCAACTCCCTACACAATACCTCCGATGCCTATGTCCCTGATAGTAGCCCCCTACAACAAAGTGGCAATGTGCCTTGTTTGGGGTGAAAATGTAATAATAATAAAAAAAAGTATATATATATATATATATATATATATATATATAAAGTTGTATTATGCATTGTATTCTTTGGCGGCCATCTTTGTTACGCACGTAGATTTGTTTATGGCGTTCGGCGTAAAAAGATGGCCGCCAAATAATACAATACATAATACAACTTTTTATATCTCGATAACTACTTATTTCTGCAAAATTTCAATGCGATTTCCGTATTCAGCATAGTCGAAAACCTTTAAAAGTCGTCATTTAAAAGAAAATTGTGGAGGTGGACCTAATCTAAAAAATTACCTTTTTTTTTTTTTTTTTTTTTTTTTTTTTTTTTTTTTTTTTTTTTTTTTTTTGTAAATGTCTACTTTAACTACAACAGAACATTGACCAATAAATTTTTTTTTTTTTTTTTTTTAAGGTGTTCGGGGTCGCTGGCAACGAATCTGGGTGCTAGCGCACTTACTGATCCACGCTATTTTTTAAATCGTATTTCCAAGTTTAATTAGTTTTATATGTCTTTTTATTCAATTGTAAGGTTAAAGTATAGAATAGGTACAAAACACCCTCCCCATGTTAAGAATGGCTTTTTAAATAATAACATCATTATTTCAGCACTGATCAATAAGTGCACTAGTACCCGAATCTGATATTCAAACCCGTCGCAAATTTACCATTTGCATGGTATTAACCCCTGAACCCTCGCACTATTTTGTGCCATCTCAATAATTTATGCCGCTAAACTACACATTTACCCCGCAGAAGTTTAAAATTGGGTTTTACTCACCTTTCGAAGTGTATCGACCGCTTCTATCACCGTCAACCGGACACTTTGGGATCTCGAGATTTGCCGCTTGCTGCCAAGATTTCCGGCACTACCGTCAACGGAAACTGACGAGGAATTTATGGTCGAAGAAATATTCGCACTGGTATTATCTGAGAAATATCGAGTTGAGATCATCGATGTTCTCCGGTTCGGTCGTCTCTGGACTTTAGGGGCTTGCTGCTGGTGACCTCGCCCTCCGCCGATCGTGGCCCGACGTGACCCCGCGCACTGGTTACACTCTTCCTCCTGTAAGTCTTCGATCTCCGGACGTTTCTTCATGTATTCCGGCGTTGGGAATAATTGGTTTTCCTTTTCTTGGAGGGACAGGTACTTGCGAGTACGGAAAGATTTTCGAACGGTGTTCATTTTGACGGTTGGGAAGAGAGATTGTGTTAGTTTAAAAGAGAGTTCATGTAATTTGACCCCTTTTTAATTAAAAAAAAAAAAAAAAAAAAAGTTCGCGTGTTCTTTTTTTTTTTTTTATCGTAAGATTCCGTTAAATCCTTGCTTTCTCACCGGATAAAGTTTTTAAATTTTTTTTTTTTTTTTTTTTGTTAGAACGTCCAAATCCGATAATCGCCAGTTAAAAATATTGCTAAAAACCGTATTTTTGTATTACTTTACGTAACATGTGCTCTTTTCACTCGTAAAATGAAATAGTCTATCTGGTTAAATACTTTTTTTTTATAGATCGGCTACAATTTTTTCTAAGTTTTAAAGTTGCTTCCTAAAACGGACGAACCTACGAGAGCGACGAAGACTCGACGAATGGCGAAACAAACACAGGCTAAAAAAACGAAACTAAATTTTTGAATTAACCGCCAACGACAAAGGGGCGTGGCCTAGAAAGAAAAGTTCTCCGTCACGTGACCTACATGACGTCACGTGTGTGTCTATTTCCTTTCTTTTCTTTTTTAATTCTATTTCATAGATAAGAAAAAAAAACAAATCGCAGACTGAAACTCTCGATCCAGACTGCCTCCCCCTCACCCTTTTATTTTGTGAGAGAGAGGGGGGGTAGATTTCCCCTCATATTAAAAACGGCCACTGCGTTTAAAGTTTCCCTCGTAGAAAGGCGATTAAATAAGTAGAAAGAAAAAAAAATTGTAGATTTTCTCCAACAAACACACTCTAAAAAAAAAACAAAAAAAAACGACATTCTACTTTTTTTAGGCGATTACGTGTGAACACCCTGACAACTTGGTTTCACTGTTCCTATTTACAATGCCTCCGCACGGGACAGAGTTAGACACCAGGGTCGTTTTTTAACGTGGAGAAAAGGAACAAAAATAAAAATTGTCTCAGTCGTGAAGAATTTCTCCTCCACTGACAGAGAACAAGAAATTGAAGTGCAGCATCTGAAGAACAGATAATACACTTTGATCTTGTCCCGAAGGCTTCACTGTTAAGGTCCCTAGATGCCAGAAAACCAGTCTACTCTAATAGTTTCTTCTCTCGGACTACGAGACTTTGGAATTCCTTTTCTGTTTCCTGCTTCCCTGGCTGTACTGACATGCAGAAGTTTAAATGTAATGTGAACAGGCATCTCGTTAATAAACTCCTCGCAGTTCTCTGTTAGACACGATCCCAAATAATAGCCCTTTATGTTCAAATGTAATACGCCTTGTTGAGGGGGGGGTAAAAATAAATAAAATTGTTACAGAGTGGAAGATCAGTTTCTTATATAAATTTAACGTAAAATGATCCTCCACTTCCGGGACATTTTAATTTTAACCAAACTTTTTACCTCTAACCCTAAGTCCAAGTGGCAAGATTGTAAAACGTAATTGCTTTTAAAAAAAAGTTGACGCCTCAAAAAAAAAAAAATTACAATTATCTCTCATAACAACAACAACAACAAAAAAATGGTTAAATTCCATAAGGTTTGTTTTACAATCCACAGAGGTACGAAAAAGTTGTCACAAATCAAATATATAACAAATAAATGTTATCAAAGGCAAGATAAGTTACTTTTCTACATAATTGACTAAGTTTTTTTGTGTAAGATGTTTATTTCGTTTGAAAAACCAGTAGTGTTGGGCGTTATGTGCAAAAAAGAAAAAATGGCTGCGATGTCTTTTTTTTTACAGTTGTGAAATTTTGAGAATGACTTAAAAATAAAGCAAAAATGACGGTAGAAACCCACCCATTAAATGTCACAATGAGATTTATTGGATGTAAAAAAAAAAAAATACATACATAGAATAAGGGAAATCGGAAATTAGATATAACATTTATTTTGGATTGAAAGGGGTTTGTATTACTGTACACATAGATTCGAAAAAGTTGTCAAAAAAATATATATATATAACAAATAAATGTTATCAAAGGCAAGATAAGTTACTTTTCTACCTAACTGGATATGTTTTTAGTGTTTTTATTCAATGTAACATGTTTATTCAGCTCGAAAACCATACAGTGTTTACCGATGTATTGGAAAATTCAAAATGGCGCCCGACTCTCTCTTTAACACGGTAAGTTCAGGAAAAGATGTTATAAATAATAAACTAGACAAAATACTGTTAGAAACTCGCTCAATATATGTTACCGTGACATAAGTTGACATATATTCAGTGTTTTTTTTAATAGTAATTTGTCTAGTTTATTATTTATAACACTTTTTCCCAAACTTACCGTGTTAAAGAGAGTGTCGGGCGCCATTTTGAAATGTGAAATTCGGGTTTGTAATACTGTACACATAGATTCGAAAAAGTTGTCAAAAAAAATATATATATATAACAAATAAATGTTATCAAAGGAAAGATAAGTTACTTTTCTACCTAACTGGATATGTTTTCAGCGTTTTTATTTAATGTAACATGTTTATTCAGCTCGAAAAACATAGTGTTTACAATGTATTGGACAATTTAAAATGGCGCTCGACTCTCTCTCTCTCTCTCTCTCTCTCTCTCTCTCTATTTTGTATATTTTTTTATTTTTAACTCCTTTTCCCAAACTTACCGTGTCAAAGAGAGAGTCGGTTTGGTTTTGATACCCCCAAATTCGAAGCTATCTCTTTACAACCCTTCCTTTTCATAACCTATCATACTTTCATAAATCAGAGTCCATTTTCTGTAGGTTGTTTTTGAACCAGTAACGATGGGTACTTTTGCTAGTATATATATATATATATATATATATATATATATATATATATATATATATATATATATATATGTTTGTGTGTGTGTTTGTGTGTGTGTTTGTATATATATTTCTATAGAAATACATTTTCTTATTATCAATCCTTATTTAAGAAGCTCAATGTAATTAAAGAGCAAAATATAGAATAAATGACAAAAAGTTATATTCCAAAATTCATGATGTTGACCATCTTATAATTTATTCCTTTAATTCAGTTGACTTATACAATTCTTGACAGTATCTGTTTCGTAGCGCAAAATCAATCACTTAATTATTATATCAATCAGTGAATATATTATGCCCTTAACTCATCAGAATATATATATATATATATATATATATATATATATATATATATATATATATATATATATATATATATATATATATATACACGTTTTATTTTTTATTACCGTATCTTTCTGTTAAGTTACATTATTGTTTCAGCTACCCGGCCGGTTTTTTTTTTTTTTTTGGTTTTTTTTTGGACCTCTGTAGCTTCCTCGGGTTTCTGTAAAAGTTTGAGGAAGCTACAGACGGCCAAAAAAACGGCCGGGTAGTTGAAACAATAATGTAAGTTAACAGAAAGATACGGTAATAAAAAATAAAACACATATTTGCTCTACAACAGTATCGAGCACTTTTTTCAGGTTTTATTAATTACCATTTCTACTAAATATATATATATATATATATATATATATATATATATATATATATATATATATATATATGCTAGGTTTATTTATGGTGTCTTTTAAAGTTAATAAAAACCCTTCAAAATTTGCTGACGAGGAGACCTTGCTTATTAAAAAACTATATTTAATAATTATTGTCCATAACTTGATGTCTACCACAATAAAAAGCATTGTTTTCCGAAACGATCGTACAGATAATTGATTTTGTTGTTGTTCCTTCTTATGAAACGGATTTTTAATTTAATTATAATTTGATTTTTAAATTTTAAATTATCAATCACATTACTTTATATATATGTATATATATATATATATATATATATATGTATATATATATATATATATATATATATATATATATATATATATATATATATATGTAGTAATGTATATGTATTGTGTTATCTTTACTGAGTCATCTTTCTTAACGTGTGTGTGTGTGTGTGTCTGTGTGTGTGTTACCATTAGTGCACCACCGTTTCAGAAGGTCCCCTTTAAGTGGCGAAAGAGAGGGAAGAATAACAGGACGAAATTCAAATTCAAAACGTTTTCCTTCCAGTAAATGTACTTTTTATCAGTGCGGAAAAACGTTGGTAGCCGAAAAGAAAAACCGTTTTTTTTTTTCCTTATCACCCATTCTTCTGCCACCAATCGCAGATTAGAATTTGTTAGCCGAACAAAACAAAAAAAAAAACCCAGCCCTCCCACCACCACCATCATCAAGTCTCACCGCAAATACTGCAGCCCCCTCCGATCTCACCACAAATTCCTGGAATAGGAAGCAAAAAAAAAGGATAAGAAAATAAATTAAAAAAAAAAAAAAAAAAAAAAAAAAGGAGAAGAAGCAAAACTGTGTTCCAATCCAAACGGTTAGGTTCTGTTTTCTCTCTACGTCCTTAGCCTTTTTTTTTTTATTTTTTTTTTTTTTACAAGGGTGTCACCACTTATCAAGGCCCAGAGGCCACTCGAGGATAAGGGTTAATAGGTATACATTAGTCATTGTGATTTTAGCATAGTAAACAGTGGGAATTTGTAAACTTGGATTACTTAGGGGGACGATTCAATTAGAACTTGTTCACATTGGACTTTTTCTTTTTTTTTTTTTTTTCATAGGTATCAACTCATTATCAAGGCCAAGAGGCCACTCAAGGATAAGGGTTAAAGAGTGTACAGTAGAAATTGGACAATATAATAATCATTAGTAATGAAAATTTGTTAAATTTGATAACTTATATGGAACGGCTCATCAAGAACTTATTTACGTTAGACTTGAAGACAACCATATTGTAGTCAGCCGGAAAGCAGTAAAACGGAAGACCATTCCACAGGCGTGCAGTTCTAATAAAAAAGCTTTGTTCATGGAATCTACGTTTAGGTTTAGGCACAGATAAAGAGTGGGGGGAATTATTGATAGTGTTTACAGCTAGACGAGTGTTTCTTGTGAAAGTTTTGCGAGGGGGGACCATAGATTGAAGCTCAGTCGAACACTTTCCATGAAAATAACGATACATCAGAGACAAACTCGCAACATCTCTTCTGTGAGATAGAGGTTGCAAGGAAGAGAAAAGGACATCTCCTACGAGGCTACGAAGTCTATTTTGAACTCTATCAAGGCAGGCCAAGTCCTTTCTAGCAGCTCCTGCCCAGATGTGGCAACAGTATTCCATCCTTGGACGTACCTGGCTCTTATATAGATAGAGAATTGCATCAGCAGTGAGATATCTACTGGATCGATAGAAAGATCCCACCATTTTTCCAGCGGCCTTGGCAACAGATTTGATGTACGTGTTCGATTTAAGATCAGGAGTAATGGTCAAGCCCAGAAGCTTGTCAAAACTTGAGGCCTCCTGAAGACGAGAGCCATTCATTTCAATTGATACCAGATGTGGATCAGAATGTTGATGATGTAAAGAGAGAAGCTTGGTTTTAGATGCATTAAAAGTAACCAGCCACTCCTTTCCCCATTGTACTACATGCTCAAGATCAGAGGAGAGAGAATTGGAGAGAACTTGGTCGTTTACTGTCTTAGATGTGCTACCATAAATGGTAGTGTCGTCAGCATAAATGTCTACAAATGATGTAAGGATGTGATTTGGAAGATCATTAATGTAGATCAGGAAAAGAGTTGGGCCCAGGATGGACCCCTGAGGGACACCGGCATTAATACTGTGGGCTTCTGATTTTTGCCCCTCAACTACTACTCTTATGAACCTATCAGAAAGAAATGATTTAATAATTGAGAAGACATTTCCAGCTATACCATAGCTAGAGATCTTATGAAGTAAACCTTTATGCCATACCCTATCAAAGGCCTTAGATATGTCAAGAGCAATTGCCCTAGAAAGGTTGCCTCCGTCGAGAGATTTGCTAATCCTATGAGATATAACTGTAAGCACATCTGCTGTAGATCTAGCAGAACGGAAACCATATTGAGTGTCACTAAGAAGGTTATTTTTGTTGAGATGGTTGATTACTTCTGTATTTAACACAGATTCCAGCAACTTACTCATGACGCACAGAAGACTTATTGGCCTGTACTGAGAGGGGGATGAGCGATCACCTGAATTCTTAAATACAGGGCATACAGATGAAATTTTCCAGGGAGATGGGAAACTATTCTCCTTAAGACAACGTTTAAATAGTTTTGTAAGTATGGGCGCTAGTTCAGGTTGAAGTTTTTTGAGTACTATAATTGGAATACCGTCCGGGCCAGTTGCTTTACTGGAATCAAGGTTTTTGATTAGCTTGGCAACATCACATACAGATATACGTATATCACATAGTGTGTTTTCAGATACAGGAGGAAATATTGGGGGTTGGCGGCCTTGATCGCAAAAGGTAGAATTAGCTGCAAAGTTCTTGACAAAGAGTTCGGCTTTGTCTGATGCTGACGAGATTACCTCAGGTCCATTGATGATAGTTGGAATGGAGCGCACACTTCTGTTCAGAATTCTGTTTGCTATTTGCCAAAACTGGTGGGAACCAAGCCGCTGCTCAGCTACTTTGGACTTAACAGATTGAGCATACAACCATCTTGCGCTCTTTATTACTTTCTTACAATGGTTGCTGGCAGTCCTGAAAGCGGCTTTAGTTTCCATACATCTATTACGTTGGAAACAGTGGATAAAGTGATTTCTCTGCGCAATGGCAGCAGCACATTCTGGAGAGAACCATGGCTGGCTGTTAGGTTTTTGCTGAAACTTTAATTGAAACTTTTTCGAGGTTATGAAACGATCAATACCTACAATTAACCATTCTGTCAGGTCTAATACTATAGAGGACACATCCTTTTTAAATATGGAATGCAGAGGTAGATCAGTTATAAATGTACGGAAGCTATCCCAGTCAGCCATAGTGTATCGATATACTGTACGATGGAGAGGTACGTCTGGGGACTTATTACATTTCATTTTTATCTTAATTGATACAACAGAGTGGTCAGAAGATCCAAGAGGCGACAGAACAGAAACTGAACATAGTTCAGGGCAAGTTGTGAGAAAAAGGTCTAGTAGGCTCGCATACTGGCCGTCATTGTCGGGCACACGGGTGGGTTCCTGAACAATCTGAGTGAGGTCATAGGCAATGGAGAAATCATGACAGAACCTCCCCTCATCATCGGTCTTGTTTGAGTGGGTCAACCATTCGACGTTGTGAACATTGAAATCTCCACATACGTGAATGTTAGCTGAAGGATAAGCAGATAGGACTTGGTCAATTTTCTCAGATATGCTTTTAAATATAGTAACTCCGCTGTTGTGGGGGCGATAGAGAGTAAATATAAATGCAGTAGTGTGAGCTAAAGCAACCCGGAAGCACATATAGGGTAAGTTAGGATCTTCCCTGGAGATGTCCCTACCACATGGAAAGCTATCTTTAATATAGGCACATATTCCATGCCCATGGCGATCTTGGGGGTCAGATTTAGAGGTTAAGTTAGAGTATCCTTTAATTGCGAACTCTTCTAGGGAAATAGCCTGTCCAATGCCAGTTTCACTTAAAAATAAAAGGTCTGGTTTAGTCTCCTGTAATTGGGTTTCAACCTCTGGAAGGTTAGAACGTAGACCCCTGATGTTGGAGAAGGAGACATGGTAGTAGGGGTCTATGTTGGAAGTTGGAGAACCAAGTTTAATCGTGTATTTTTTCTTGAAACTTGTCATGATGAAATTTTGAAATTTGTGGACTAGGTCGTCAGATTTACTTAGAGCAGGACAGAGAGGGGAAATTAAGAGAGAAAAAGAAACGAAGAATTTTTTTTTTTTAATTATTTGTAGCTAATGATAAGGTAAAGCCGTAACAATTACCCACTAGTATGGCATCGAGAGGCCCCACCAGAAGCTACTGCATGGTCCAGAATCCATTCACCAAATGGCAATACAGCAGCCCCAGTACTTTGCACCTGCTGATAGGACAGCCTCCTTAGTGGTTAATCCAAGGTTCGGGTCCCTGACTATCAGGCGGATAACGTCAGCCCAGACAAAACGTTTACCTCCAGCACCCTTACTAGTGACATGGCTACAATGATAGACATAGAAACAGAAAATTTCCGCCATCTCAGCCAACTGCTCGCACAAAATACTGCCAACCTAGAAAACAGCTTTTTCTTCTCCCTTTGTCAGAAAAATCACTCATTAAAAAATGAGGATTGAGGGACAAATAAGAAGAAGCGAGAGTAACAGGAGCTGCCGATAACGCATCCACAATGCGTTTTCTACTCTCCATAATGGTCAAGATCAAAGTGTAGTATCTGTTCCGGCAGATACTGCAAGCTATGACTAGCTATGACTAGCAAAGACCAGATGTGGGGGCAACCCCACTTGTCTGACCTTTAACCAGCTCCCATTTCCCACCTCCCGGGAGCTGGTCCCCTTTTTCCCTTCCCCCTCTCTTCACTCCTCACATTAAAAATCGGCCCTGTGCCTAATTTGCTCGGTGGGGGAGCAAATAAATACCATCTGTTCCGACAGATACTGCAAAGCTATGACTAGCAAAGACCAGCTATGACTAGCAAAGACCATATGTGGGGGTAACCCCACATATCTGACCTTGGTCACTGTAGGGGCAACCCTTCATACCAACAGTTTCTAATCCGGCTCCCACTTCCCACCTCTCGGGAGCTGGATCCCCCTTTCCCTTCCTCCTATCTCCACATTAAAAAACAGCCTCCTGCCTAATTTGCTCAGTGGTGAAGCAAATAAATAAAAAGTGTAGTATCTGTTCTTCAGATGCTGCACTTCCATTTCTTGTTCTCTTTCGGTGGAGGAGAAATCCTTCACGACTGAGACAATTTTTATTTTTTGTACCTTTTCTCCACGTTAAAAAACGACCCTGGTGTCTAACTCTGTCCCGTGGGGAGGCATAGTAAATAGGTACATGTGAATGGGGTGGGATTATGTCCTTATGGATTTTCTTGTCTCCCCATGAGGTCATTTTTTTTTATGTGTGTTTGTAGAAGGAGGAAACAATCCAGCTCCCCACCGCTAAAAATAAAAGGATACCGGATTGGAAACAGAATTAAAAGTTGCCGGTAAAAAAAAAAGATTTACGACATAAACAGTTTTGTTTTCAAAAATCCGAATAAATTAAGTGTTGTGACATTCTAGGTGTATCAGAATTTTTGTAGGAATTTTTGACACCCCTAACACGAAACTGCGAATAAAATATTAAAAAAAACTCGTAATTTCTCTTTTAAAAGTGGGTTGTTTATTTTCTTTATGGATTATACTTCCAAAATAAACTATTAAAGTTGTTTTAAAAGTAATAGAAATATTTTTTTTATTTTTTAAAAAACAGGAATGAATTTTATGAACTCAATATTTTTCAATTTTTAAACTTTAAAAATCTATCAAAATTTTTCTATTGATTCTATTTTTACAATATTTTCAGGGTCAATGTGAAATTTTATGCCCTTTCCAATAAACCGAATATAATATTTTAGACAAACGTTTTTTTTTATTCACCCCCCCCCCATTTTCAAGTGTCTATTAAAAAGTAAATAATTAATTTACTCACCAAAGTTTTATATATCACAATTTTTTTTTTAATGAAACCTTGGTCCCTGCTCCTTTAATTGAAAAAAATTAGGGCTTGAATTACATTTTTCGAGGAGTTATAAGCTTGGAAAGATGAGGTAGAATTATTCACTATTTTCACGAAATTTCTGACACACCTAACTGCACTGATGATTCCCGAAAGGATGAAACACTAGTGTCTGTAGGTATTAAATGTTTATTATAGAAAAAAAAAAAAATAATAATAATAATAATAATAATAATAATAATAATAGTGGTTATATTTAAATTCTGAAAAAAAAAACAACATATAGAGACATATATTCGAATTAAGAAATTATTGTTTGACAAAAGAATATATAGAAGGGGTTATTTTAATTTCCTTAATCCATGGATTTTCAATAATGGCTCATATCATCAGAGGAAATGAAATGCGGTTAGCAAAATGTTCAGCTGCGAATGGACGCTATTTTGCTTTTCAGCACAAATATTGAAAATATTTTTTTGGTAGTGAATGATAATTATATGGAAATGATTATAGGAAAAGGAATTTGATACAACCTGGGCAGTCCATTATAAGAGAATATATATATATATATATATATATATATATATATATATATATATATATATATATATATATATATATATTTATACACACACATATACACACACACACAAACACACACACATATATGTGTGTGTGTGTGTGTATATATGTGTGTGTATATATATATATATATATATATATATATATATATATATATGTGTGTGTGTGTGTGTGTGTGTATATATATATATATTCTCCGATAATGGACTGCCCATGTTGTATCAAATTCCCTTTTCTATAATTATTTCCATATAATTATCATTCACCACCCAAAAAACTATTTTCAATATTTGTGCTGAAAAGCAAAATAGCGTCCATTCGCAGCTGAACATATATGTGTGTGTGTGTGTGTGTGAGAGAGAGAGAGAGAGAGAATATGTGTGTGTGTGAGAGAATATGTGTATGTGAAGACACTTCTCAATGTATGTATTCTACAAATTTTTGACTTGAAATTTGGTATATTATTCAGACATGTGGAAAAATTTTAAATCTATTTTCATCCGGGGTAAAAAGGGCTGCTAAGGAGTTAAAATTGAAAAATTGTACATGAGGGTGATCAGATTTCTATCTTTTTGGCAATTTCGTGCCGCTTGTTTATGTTAAGAGTAAGTATGTTGGAAAACGGTTTGTAAAGAGCGTGTCAAGCTGGTCTAATGGTTATCACACTTGACTCACTGTCTGTAGGTTTTGGTTTCGATCGCAGCCCGATAATTTATTTGTTTATTTATTTATGTTTTTACTTACCAGAAGTGAACTGTTTAGAAAAAAACACAATACTCGCATGCACACATCTCTGTTTCTGTATGAATTATAATATAATATTTATGAGTATTTTACGGCCGGGCAACGCCGGGCGGCCGGCTAGAAGTAGCTATTAGAGTGTGATGAAATGTGTAAGCCTTTAATTGTTTGATCTTGTCAAATTGAAATCAAGTTGAAACTTTTTTCAGGGTCGCAGGTATAAAATAGGTCAGTGTTATAGCAGGTGCAGCCAACAATATTAGTCTTTCTCTGTTTTATTAATGATGTTAAAGCGCCTGGTATTCTAATACATGACTTGGCCTCTAGACTAGGGAAAGGTGGAGTTTAACTAGATTAGTGTGGAGAGGTGTGGGGAGGGGATTAACGATAATCCTGAAATCTACACTATTCTTCTTTTCTTTCTTTCTCACTTTCTTTCTTTCGAACTTGACCTTTCGGATTAATTAATAGTAGATTACTATCTCGTTTTCATTGGGTTAGGGTTAGGGTTAGGGTGAATCTTAAGAAAGGGATGGAGAGAAATAAGGAAAATAACACAGCTTCATACCGTGGAATTCTTAATGAAACTAGAAAAAAAAAAAAACAGGCGCCCCCTCTCCGCTATGCAACAACCTTGTGTGTGTGTATATATATATATATATATATATATATATATATATATATATATATATATACACACACATATATATATATACATATATATATACACACACACACATATGTATATATATATATATATATATATATATATATATATATATATATATATGCAGCCACTCTGATGAGTCGTAGACGACGAAACACGTATCAGTGGATAATTACATTTTAAAAATAATATATATATATATATATATATATATATATATATATATATATATATATATATAAGTGAAAATGTCTGACTGTCTGTGTGTGTGTGTGTCTGTCTGTGTGTCTGTCTGTCTGTGTACATTTCCCTACATAATAACTCTGTCAATTTTCAGTCTACAGACTCGAAATTTGACCGCTTTTTTTTTTCCTCAACATACATCTCCAAACACCCGGGCAACACCGGGCTGAAATACTAGTATATATATGAAAGTGTGTGTGTGTGTGTGTGTGTGTGTGTGTGTGTCTGTGTCTGTGTGTCTGTGTTTGTCTGTCTGTGTGCATTTCCCTACACAATAACTCTGTCAATTTTAAGTCTACAGACTCGAAATTTGATATACAGGGTATGGAGATTTGAGAAAATCTTTGTAATCTGTTTTCGGTCAGAAATTTGGCTGTTAAGAGGTCAAAGGTCAACGATTTGACTTTTTAGAACTCTACCAAACTCCTCCAACAATTTTCAGTATAAACAATTGAAATTTTAGATATAGGTTCTTTGGACATGGATCTAACGTAATAACTTAATTTGAGCCCAAAACAATAAATGTTAAGGGGTCATAATAGGGGTCAAAGTTAAAAAAATTACCTTTTGTACAATTTTCTGACCTTCTATACAATCTTAAATAAATTTATATTTATACTAGAATGCGTGCCCGGCGTTGCCCGGGTGTTTGGAGGTGTATGCTGAGCAAAAAAAAAAAAAAGAGTTCTTTTAACTTTGACCCCTATTATGACCTCTTAAAATTTATTGTTTAGGGGTCAAATCAAATTATTAAATTAGATTAATGTCCAATGAACCTATATCTAAAATTTCAAGTGTTTAGACCCAAAATTGTCGGAGGAGTTTGGTAGAGTTCTCAAAGGTTAAATCGTTGAACTTTGACCCCTTAATCGCAAAATTTCTGGCCGAAAACCAATCACTTCGATTTTCCCAAATCTCAGTACCCGGTATATCAAATTTCGAGTCTGTAGGCTTAAAATTGACATAGTTATTGCATAGGGAAGTGTACACATACAGACACACAGTAACACACAAACACACAGACACTTTCACTTTTATAGATATACTAGCATGGGTCCCCGGCGTTGCCCGGGTATTTGGAGATGTATGTTGAGCAAAAAAAAAAAATTGGTTAATTTTTTTAACTTTGACCCCTATTATGACCCCTTAACATTTACTGTTTTAGGCTCAAATTAAGTTATTAAGTTAGATCCATGTCCAAGGTATCTATATCAATTTGAATTTATTTTTTTTAATTGACGTGAATGCTAGAATATTTCAATTAAAAGTCAAATATGAACTGGTAAAAGACGAAATTTAGCTTAAAGATGCAATTTTGAAAAAATTACAAGTGCGGACTTTCTTTTTGCCGGCACTGTATATCCTTGAAAAGTTTGTCTGGCGAAAAGCGCTTCGGGTTTTATTACATTTCGTGATTCTTTTATTATACCTACATGTTAATCTGGTATGACGTCACGCTGTCATGTTCATTGGCCTTTACTCTTGGTAGCCTCGGCCATATTCAGATGTTATAAAATAAATCACAGAGTGTATATTTCATTATCATCATATATATATATATAAATAATATATATATATATATATTATTTAATATTTTGTTATTATGTTCTTTAATTATCCTCTCTAAATTTTCGCAGCAGCTGTAGGATAACTTTAGGTTATTTTTATTGAAAATTTTGTGTAAGGGATTGGTTTCATTATCATCATATATATATATATATATATATATATATATATATATATATAGATATATATATATATATATATGATTACTTAATTTAATCACATAAATTAATATACGAAAGTATAGATTTATGCGTAAGTTTTAAGTATTTACTTCAACAGTGCTCAATACATAGGTAGAGATAGGTAGTAAGTTATGAAATATATATAGCAATTAAGCTACACAGAATATTCATAAGCATGATGAATCCTAGCGTGGATGAAATGCGGAAAATTCTGTGTAGCTTAATTGCCACATATATTTTATAACTTACTATATATATATATATATGTATATATATATACACACACACACACATAATACGGCTAATTTCACACAATATGGTTCATTTCTTTTTTATCATATATATATATATATATATATATATATATATATATATATATATATATATATGATAAAAAAGAAATATATATAAGAACAAGTAGTTAATAAAACACATATATATATATATATTTACATATATATATATATATGTATATATATATATATATATATATATATATATATATGCATACATATATATATAAGAGCAAACAGTTAATAAAACATGTTAAAAACACTTTGAAAAAAAAAAGTTAAAAACATATTTAATCTGTAAAGGAAACACTTAATAAATGGATAGTCCTTAATCCGCGGAGTTTCGAAGAAATATTTTCCTTCTTATCAGAGGGTAGGAATTAGCAAAATGCAGAATCGGATTTTGCTTGCAAAAGTATTTAATGAAACTATAAGTAAGTCATAGATTTTACTTGATAACAAAAAGTGAAGCAGAGGGAGTATGGTGAAGAAAAAGGTGATTTCATGGTCTGGTGAAAGGTAAAGTATCCAATAACGGTAAAGTAAAATCCAAGGGAATCGCGTAATTGGAAGATGGTCCAAAGTAATCCAAAAGGCAGAAATAGGTACAAGGAAAAGGGAAAGAATTCCAATATTAAAAGAAAGATAAAATGTGCATAAAAAAAAAGAAATGGAAGAATTTAATATATATATATATATATATATATATATATATATATATATATATATATATATATATATATATATATATATAAATATATATATATATATATATATATATATATATATATATATATATATATATATATATATATACTAGCAAAATTACCCGTCCTTGACTGGGTTCAAAAACAGCCTACAGAAAATGGACTCTGATTTATGAAAGCATGATAGGTTATGAAAAAGAAGGGTTGTAAAGAGATAGCTTCGAATTTGGGGTATCACAACCAAAGCAAAATATGATGAAAGTAAAAATAAAATAGATAAACCCCATAATTTATTATACCATACCTGTTGACACTTAAACACTTATCACAATATTCTGTGGATCTATATTAAAAATCCTTGTTAATCTTTGTGACATATTTCCATTCTATGGAGGTCAGGTGCGAACGAACACCCCATAATTTTATTATACCATATTTCTTCAAACTGAAACATAATTATCAAAGTATACTTACGCAGATAGATATGAAAAGTCTTTATTAAAGTTTGTGCCTATTTCGATTCTATGGAGGCCAGGCATGAACGCAGACCCCACAATTTTATTATACCATCCCTATTTAAGTTAAAACATACTTATCAAAGTATTATTATGTACATCTATATAAAAAACACTTGTAAACGTTTTTTTTTTTTAATTTTTAAATTTTTTATTTCCATACTTTGTGGACCAGGCACAAACGCAGACCCCACAATTTTAATGAGCCACCGTTCTGCCAGATCAAATATACCCATTCCTGTGTCTCGATGCATCTTCTATCATTATATGTGATCAGTTTTCTATAATAGTCAACCATATAAGAGCCTATTCGTGACCAGACACACACACACAGACGTTCAGCTTTATATTATAGAAGACACACACACATATATATATATATATATATATATATATATATATATATATATATATATATATATATACACACACACACACAATATGGCTGAATAAATATGTGGGTGCAAATAAAAAAAGAAAGAGAAATAAAAGCCCAACCCAAACTCACTGAAACCTCACTCATCCCTCTATTACCCCCACCCCCATTTCACTGCACTTTCGCACACCGCTTTTGCCTCTGCTGCAATTCAAATGTCACTCCCTACACCCGTCCGAGCAACGGAAAATGTATGAGGAAGAAAAACAAAAAAACGGGTTAATCAAAATCAACATATTATAACACCTCCCTCCACATTGGCCCAACCCTTTTTTTTTTTTTTACAAGGTGATCACCACTTATCAAGGCTCTGAAGCCACTCAGGGATAAGGGTTATTGCAAGTACATTACGTTAGTGTGGAGATTTGATGAAGTGTTTAATTAAGGGGGCGGTTCATTAGGAATTTGTTAACATTGGACTTGAAGACATCCAAGTTGTAGTCCGGAGGGAAGCAGGCAGACGGAATAAATAAAAGGATCAAGGCATCATTTATTAATATTTTTTTTATTACTGACACCACTTATCAAGGTCCAAAGGCTACTCGAGGATAACAGTTACTGTGTTATGTCATCGGTGCACATTCTGTGGAAGTACTTTTAAAAACAAGCACAGCGACAACCCTGCAGCAATGGGACAGAGGTTGGAGATGTGTGCTGAACAGGAGACATCCATAGTATGGTCACATTGAAAAAAAAACTAATGGGAAACCTTGGGACAGTAGATGTAAAACAAGGTTCAGTTCACATGGGAAGGCCAATGTGAACATGGGAGGAAGGGCAACCAAATGGACTTGAGAGAAAGAGGGATAAATGAAGACATGGGCTGAGATAGTTTAGTTTATTTCTCAGTACTCACTACCTTTGCAAATTATTTTGCGTTATCGCAATAGCTGTTTACTATCTATATCTCTTTGGTAGCGACCATTGGTCTTCACTGGAATTTGGGTAGCAGTTAACTTCCCCACGATCCCAGTCCTCTTCGCACATCCAGTAGAGGTCTGGTTAGTGCTTTCTTTTCTCGACCTTTCTATCTCCCGTATTTCGTGTAGCGCCAGTTTAAAGTGACAAATAAAAAATATTGGGACGGGCAGAAGAAGGTGGGAGCGGAGGGGCGGTTATTACACTTATAAAGTTTAAACTTTCACGATTCCTTCTGATATTTCTTTGTTTTACATCTGCAACAGTTTCTATATGCCTGTAGTTCACGTTTGTTAGTCTCCGTATTCAAGTGTTTCCCTTAATATTGCAGCCGTTTTCATTATTGTTATCCGTTGTATCTTCTCAGTCATCACCCTGATTCCAATCTCTCTCATTTTTTCAACAAGAAAGGAAATTCCAAAGATAAACGGTTTCAGGAAAGAAGCTATTAGAATAGAAATTCCTTCAGCATCTCTACGGTGAAGGGGTGTGATTTTGCTGTTAGTCAGGTGGGTCGAGGGTGTTTTTATTAAACGGAGAGTACAAATGAGGTAGTTTCATTAGTGCACGTTCTGTGGTGATGCGACAGGGTTTGGAGCTTGCCAGATAGTGCAGGTCTTATTAAATGAGAAATTCTTTTCTCCACTCGTTTCAAAAAGGGAGGAGGTAGTTATTGGTGAGTTTATCAGGTGTACAATGAAACATTGAGAAGATTTATTTTACATGGGAAGGGGGAATCATAGATTGAAGCTCAGTCAAGCAAAATGTGAAAAGCATGCCATAAAGAAGAGAACAGTTACCACTAGATTGCGAAGTAGTTTATTACTCTATCTAATTATTGCTCTAAGCAACATCTTAGGACGTCTTGAACTTTTAGTATATGTACTTGTGTATAAGTCGATAAGACACTCGATGATAAGGATTCACTTTTTTATAAAGAAATCGCTCCAGACAAGGTATGAAGCCACTTTATATAAGGAGCTAAAAATATAAAAAGATATTATTTCAACATCCAAAAGCAGTCTATGATAAGCTATAGATGTAATAGATTTCAACCCAGAAAACAGCAATTCTTTCCCCTTTATAAGAAAAATTGCTTATGAAATGCAAAGACTAAGAAGGATGTGACAAAAGTAAACCTAAGGTAAACTTTCTAACCTATTAAATTATTACCATATATACTTTTTTTTTTTTATTTACCCCAAACAAGGCAAATTGCCACTTTGGTGTAGGGGGCTACTATCAGGGGTAACAACTACTGGGGTACTATGTAGGGATTTGGGCAGCAAGGTGTCGGTTCACGTTACACTTGAACTTCTGCACGTCAGTACTGTTGGGGAAGCAGGGACCTGGAATGGAATTCCAGAGTCTAGCGGTTCTGGGAAAGAAACTATTGGAGTAAAAAGTCGATCTTGTGTATGAGTCGATCTTGTGTATAAGTCGATCTTGTGTATAAGTCGATCTTGTGTATAAGTCGATCTTGTGTATAAGTCAATCTTGTGTATAAGTCGATCTTGTGTATAAGTCAATCTTGTGTATAAGTTAATCTTGTGTATAAGTCAATCTTGTGTATAAGTCAATCTTGTGTATAAGTCAATCTTGTGTATAAGTCAATCTTGTGTATAAGTCGATCTTGTGTATAAGTCAATCTTGTGTATAAGTCGATATTGTGTATAAGTCAATCTTGTGTATAAGTCAATCTTGTGTATAAGTCAATCTTGTGTATAAGTCGATCTTGTGTATAAGTCAATCTTGTGTTTAAGCCAATCTTGTGTATAAGTCGATCTTGTGTATAAGTCAATCTTGTGTATAAGTCAATCTTGTGTTTAAGTCAATCTTGTGTATAAGTCGATCTTGTGTATAAGTCAATCTTGTGTATAAGTCAATCTTGTGTATAAGTCAATCTTGTGTATAAGCCAATCTTGTGTATAAGTCAATCTTGTGTATAAGTCAATCTTGTGTATAAGTCAATCTTGTGTACAAGTCGATATTGTGTATAAGTCAATCTTGCATATAAGTCAATCTTGTGTATAAGTCAATCTTGTGTATGAGTCGATATTGTGTATAAGTCGATATTGTGTATAAGTCAATCTTGTGTATAAGTCAATCTTGTGTATAAGTCAATCTTGCATATAAGTCAATCTTGTGTATAAGTCAATCTTGTGTATAAGTCAATCTTGTGTATAAGTCAATCTTGTGTATAAGGCAATCTTGTGTATAAGTCAATCTTGTGTATAAGTCAATCTTGTGTATAAGTCGATATTGTGTATAAGTCGATATTTTGTATAAGTCAATCTTGTGTACAAGTCGATATTGTGTATAAGTCAATCTTGCATATAAGTCAATCTTGTGTATAAGTCAATCTTGTGTATAAGTCAATCTTGTGTATAAGTCGATATTGTGTATAAGTCGATATTGTGTGTAAGTCGATATTGTGTATGAGTCAATCTTGTGTATAAGTCAATCTTGTGTATAAGTCAATCTTGTGTATAAGTCAATCTTGTGTATAAGTCAATCTTGTGTATAAGTCGATATTGTGTATAAGTCAATCTTGTGTATAAGTCAATCTTGTGTATAAGTCAATCTTGTGTATAAGTCAATCTTGTGTATAAGTCGATATTGTGTATAAGTCAATCTTGTGTATAAGTCAATCTTGTGTATAAGTCGATATTGTGTATAAGTTAATCTTGTGTATAAGTCAATCTTGTGTATAAGTCAATCTTGTGTATAAGTCAATCTTGTGTATAAGTCGATATTGTGTATAAGTCGATATTGTGTATAAGTCAATCTTGTGTATAAGTCAATCTTGTGTATAAGTCGATATTGTGTATAAGTCAATCTTGTGTATAAGTCAATCTTGTGTATAAGTCAATCTTGTGTATAAGTTAATCTTGTGTATAAGTCGATCTTGTGTATAAGTCGATCTTGTGTATAAGTCAATCTTGTGTATAAGTCAATCTTGTGTATAAGTCAATCTTGTGTATAAGTCAATCTTGTGTATAAGTTAATCTTGTGTATAAGTCGATCTTGTGTATAAGTCAATCTTGTGTATAAGTCAATCTTGTGTATAAGTCAATCTTGTGTATAAGTCAATCTTGTGTATAAGTCAATCTTGTGTATAAGTCAATCTTGTGTATAAGTCAATCTTGTGTCTAAGTCAATCTTGTGTATAAGTTAATCTTGTGTATAAGTCAATCTTGTGTATAAGTCAATCTTGTGTATAAGTCAATCTTGTGTATAAGTCAATCTTGTGTATAAGTCGATCTTGTGTATAAGTTAATCTTGTGTATAAGTCGATCTTGTGTATAAGTCAATCTTGCATATAAGTCAATCTTGTGTATAAGTCAATCTTGTGTATAAGTAAATCTTGTGTATAAGTCGATCTTGTGTATAAGTCGATCTTGTGTATAAGTCGATCTTGTGTATAAGTCAATCTTGTGTATAAGTCAATCCTGTGTATAAGTCAATCTTGTGTATAAGTCAATCTTGTGTATAAGTCAATCTTGTGTATAAGTCAATCTTGCATATAAGTCAATCTTGCATATAAGTCAATCTTGCATATAAGTCAATCTTGCATATAAGTCAATCTTGTGTATAAGTCAATCTTGCATATAAGTCAATCTTGCATAAAAGTCAATCTTGTGTATAAGTCAATCTTGCATATTAGTCAATCTTGTGTATAAGTCAATCTTGCATATAAGTCAATCTTGCATATAAGTCAATCTTGTGTATAAGTCAATCTTGCATATAAGTCAATCTTGCATATAAGTCAATCTTGTGTATAAGTCAATCTTGCATATAAGTCAATCTTGTGTATAAGTCAATCTTGCATATAAGTCAATCTTGTGTATAAGTCAATCTTGCATATAAGTCAATCTTGCATATAAGTCAATCTTGTGTATAAGTCAATCTTGCGTATAAGTCAATCTTGTGTATAAGTCAATCTTGTGTATAAGTCAATCTTGTGTATAAGTCAATCTTGTGTATAAGTCAATCTTGTGTATAAGTCAATCTTGCATATAAGTCAATCTTGTGTATAAGTCAATCTTGCGTATAAGTCAATCTTGCATATAAGTCAATCTTGTGTATAAGTCAATCTTGCATATAAGTCAATCTTGCATATAAGTCAATCTTGTGTATAAGTCAATCTTGCATATAAGTCAATCTTGTGTATAAGTCAATCTTGCATATAAGTCAATCTTGTGTATAAGTCAATCTTGCATATAAGTCAATCTTGCATATAAGTCAATCTTGTGTATAAGTCAATCTTGCGTATAAGTCAATCTTGTGTATAAGTCAATCTTGTGTATAAGTCAATCTTGTGTATAAGTCAATCTTGTGTATAAGTTAATCTTGTGTATAAGTCAATCTTGTGTATAAGTCGATCTTGTGTATAAGTCGATATTGTGTATAAGTCAATCTTGCATATAAGTCAATCTTGTGTATAAGTTAATCTTGTGTATAAGTCGATCTTGTGTATGAGTCAATCTTGCATATAAGTCAATCTTGCATATAAGTCAATCTTGCATATAAGTCAATCTTGCATATAAGTCAATCTTGCATATAAGTCAATCTTGCATATAAGTCAATCTTGCATATAAGTCAATCTTGTGTATAAGTCAATCTTGTGTACAAGTAAATATTGTTTATAAGTCAATCTTGTGTACAAGTCGATCTTGTGTATAAGTCGATATTGTGTACAAGTCAATCTTGTGTATAAGTCAATCTTGTGTACAAGTCGATATCGTGTATAAGTCAATCTTGTGTATAAGTCAATCTTGCATATAAGTCAATCTTGCATATAAGTCAATCTTGTGTATAAGTCGATCTTGTGTATAAGTCGATATTGTGTATAAGTCAATCTTGTGTATAAGTCGATCTTGTGTACAAGTCGATATTGTGTATTAGTCAATCTTGTGTATAAGTCGATCTTGTGTATTAGTCAATCTTGTGTATAAGTCGATCTTGTGTATAAGTCGATATTGCGTATAAGTCGATCTTGTGTATAAGTCGATCTTGTGTACAAGTCGATCTTGTGTATAAGTCAATCTTGCATATAAGTCAATCTTGTGTACAAGTCGATCTTGTGTATAAGTCAATCTTGTGTACAAGTCGATCTTGTGTACAAGTCGATCTTGTGTATAAGTCAATCTTGTGTATAAGTCAATCTTGTGTATAAGTCAATCTTGTGTATAAGTCGATCTTGTGTACAAGTCGATCTTGTGTACAAGTCGATCTTGTGTATAAGTCAATCTTGTGTACAAGTCAATCTTGTGTATAAGTCAATCTTGTGTATAAGTCAATCTTGTGTATAAGTCAATCTTGTGTATAAGTCGATCTTGTGTACAAGTTGATCTTGTGTATAAGTAAATCTTGTGTATAAGTCAATCTTGTGTATAAGTCAATCTTGTGTATAAGTCAATCTTGTGTACAAGTCGATCTTGTGTATAAGTAAATCTTGTGTATAAGTCAATCTTGTGTATAAGTCAATCTTGTGTATAAGTCGATCTTGTGTATAAGTCAATCTTGCCTATAAGTCGATCTTGTGTACAAGTCGATCTTGTGTACAAGTCGATCTTGTGTACAAGTCAATCTTGTGTACAAGTCGATGTGCATTGTAAGACCAAAAATTTTGTTATTTTAGGTCTTACCTGTGTATAAGTCGACTGTAGATTCTAGACAAGTTAAATGTTCTACTTCATGGCTCTTTCTTGCACAGGTAATTTCATTTTTGTTGTTCTTTTTGTAAGGCATGTTATAAATTATTTCTCTGCATCTGCTAGCAATAATATGTGCAGTTACACAAGTGCGATCTATTCGATTTTCATATATAGAACCAACCCACTGCACACTTACATGCAACGAACGCAAATGTTGCAAATCAGACATTCTGATCAATGATATGCTGCAGATTGCAGGTGCACTGACTGTTGTTAGACATAATTTATGTCACGTACTATAATAATGTTAACGCATACATTGCACAAGCCGTAATATACCATAATTACGTGAATTCATGCGTTAAGTGCCATTAAATGGTTTCATAAAATAGTTGTCATTAAATTGTTAAAATTTGTTGAATTTAGGGGAGAACGACATATCGTAAATACTACATTTCCTAACCTACTAAAAAAAAACCCCATCATATCATCACTGAATACATCATATTAAACATAGGCCTATAGACACGTCCACAGACTGAATATTGCGACAGCTATTCCAATTATTATTAAGCCTCCCACTGAAAAAACGTGCATGTATATACTTGCTGGCAAACACACTGGGGTTTGAAAGGAGTGTGATTATAGTGAATCTCTTGACAAAGGCTTCCTTTCTAGGGCAATTGCTCTCGGCATATTAAAGGCCTTCGATAAGGTATGGCACAAAGGCCTACTTCACAAGATTTCCAGCTACGGTATAACTGGAAATGTTTTCTCAATCATTAAATCAGTTCTTGCTGATAAGCTCATAAGAGTAGTGATTGATGGGCAGAAATCAGAGTCCCACAGTATTAATGCTGGAGTTCCTCAGGGATCCATCCTGGGCCCAACTCTCTCCCTGATCTACATCAATAATCTCCCTAAACACATACTTAAATCATTCGTTGACATCTATGCTGATGACACGACCATCTATGGCAACACAGCAAAGGTTGTAAATGACAAAGTTCTCTCTGATTCTCTCTCCTCTGATCTTGAGCAGTGGGGGAAGAGGTGGCTGGTTACTTTTAATGCATCTAAAACCAAGCTCCTATCTTTACATCATTAACGCTCTGATCCCTATCTGGCATCAATTGAAATGGGTGGCTCTCGTCTTGGGGAGGCTCCATGTTTTGACAAGCTTCTGGGTTTGACCTTTACTCCTGATCTGAAATGGAACACGTACATCAAGTCTGTTGCCAAGGTCGCTGGGAAAATGGTGGGATCCTTCTACCACTCCAGAAGATATCTCACTACTGATGCAATTCTCAATCTATATAAAAGCCAAGTACATCCAAAGATGGAGTACTGCTGCCACATCTGGGCAGGAGCTGCTAAAAACAGCCTATCCTGCCTTGACAGAGTATAAAATAGACTTTGTAGCTTAGTGGGAGATGCCCTTTTCTCTTCCCTGCAACTTCTCTCCCACAAAAGAGATGTTGCGAGCCTGTCTTTGTTTTATCGTTATTTCCATAGCAAGTGCTCGTCTGAGCTCCAATCTCTAGTCCTCCCTTGCCAATCTTTCACAAGAAACACTCGTCAAGCTGAAACTACTGTCAATAATTTTCCCCACTCTATATCTGTGCCTAAATCCAAACATAGATTCCATGAACAAAGCTTCTTTCTTAGAAGGGCATGCTTGTGGAACTTTCTTCCGTTTGCCTGTTTCCCACCTTGATACAACTTGGATGTCTTCAAGTCCAACATAAACAAACTCCTGACAAACCGCCCCCTTAAGTAAGACACTCTATCAAAACCCCCAATACTAATGATTACTACAATACTATCTCATTGATTACTGTACACGCAATAACCCTTATCCCTGAGTGGCTTCGGGCCTTGATAAGTGGTGTAGGCAAATTTGTCAAAAGGAAATAAAGTGTGATTTGACATGATTAAAATCCGAAAATTGGAAGAGAGACTTTAAATACCTTTTAATTTTTCCATTACGCCATATTGAATGCTGCTATTTCTTCTGATGAGTTAAGGGCAAAATAGATTCACTAATTGATATAATAATTACGTGATTGATTTTGCGCTACGAAACAGATACTGTTAAGAATTGTATAAGTCAACCGAATTAAAGGAATAAATTATAAGATGGTCAGCATCATGAATTTTGGAATATAAAATTTTGTTATATATAGTAATTTATAAAATATATATATGGCTTATGCACATAAGCCTGAAGAATCCTTAAGTGAATGAAACGCCGAATATTCAGTGTAACTTAATCGCCATATATATTTTATAAATTACTAACTAGCTCTACCTACGTATTGAGCACTTTTGAAGTAAATACTTAAAGTTTACGCATAAATCTATACTTTCGTATATTAATTTTATGTGAGTAAATGAAGTAGTTTATATATATATATATATATATATATATATATATATATATATATATGTATATGATGATTGCATATATATATATATGATGATTGCAACGTCTTGTCAGACGAGTGCCACTCCCTCAGACATTTAAAATCCATGAGCCCAAATACCTGAGGGAGTATCTATACAAAGATGATGTTACAGAGTCTTAGCTTTGTACAACAGCTAAGTCTCTCTCTCGGTTCAAAATGTTTAGATCCAGCAACAAGCAAGAGCAAGATAGCCAGCAACAAATTAAACTGCAGACCAGCTTAATGGTCTTCCACTTTATGTTTTTTTAACTCAGAGATTTACTTCTCCTAGAAAGGTTGCCTTCACCACGGCTTACGGGAGCCCTCTCCATCCCAATACACATATACACACACACAAATATACACGGTGCTAGTTGGCCGTTGACCCAGAAAAAGAGTTCGCCCTTTGGATGGTCTTGTTTTTAATCCTTCAGGGAGACTCACCTGAGATGGGTATATATGCTGATGACACCACACTCTATAGCAGGCACGACAGGAAAACAAACGAACATATATCTAAAGTAATGGCAGAAACACTAGAGGATGACCTCAAATCAGTAGTGGAATGGGGACAAAAATGGATGGTAACGTTCAATGCCACCAAGACAAAACTGGTTTCATTCAATAATTACAAGAAACCTTCTCTACCACCTATAGCAATGGCCAACAACTCTTTAGCTGAGAGTACGTCTTTCAAGCTCCTTGGCCTAACGTTCACAGGAAACATGAGCTGGAACAATTACATCGAGGGCATTGCCAGGGCCGCTGCGAGGAAGGTGGGCTCTCTCTACTGTGCTAGAAAACTTCTAACACCCGAAAGTATCCTGTACCTCTATAAGGCCACTATTCGCCCATGTATGGAGTATTGCTGTCATATTTGGGCCGGTGCATCGGCTACTAGTCTCTCGCTCCTTGACAGGGTTCAAAAGAGAGTCGCAAATCTGATAGGCCCTAAACTGGCATCTAAACTTCAGCCTCTGTCCCATCGTCGAAACGTTGCATCCCTCTGCCTGTTCTACAAGTATTATAATGGTGAATGCTCTGAAGAACTGCAAGCACTTGTGCCCCCACGACGTGAACACCCTCGACAGACCCGACAAGCTGCAAAATCCCACCCCCACACTGTAGAGATCCCTAGATGTAAAAGATCTTTCTACTCCAGTAGTTTCTTCCCCAGAACTGCTAGACTTTGGAATTCCATTCCAGGTCACTGCTTCCCCAACTGTACTGACATGCATAAGTTCAAGTGCAACGTGAACCAACATCTCGCTGCCCTAATCCCTACATAGTACCCCAGTAGATGTTTCCCCTGATAGTAGCCCCCTACACCAAAGTGGCAATTTGCCTTGTTTGGGGTGAAAATGTAATAAAAAAAAAAAAATTAAAAAAAACAAGTTTGGTGAGGGAACCAGTTTAGTCGCCGGTGACCCGACCATGAGGCAGGTAGTACTGGGTTACATGGTACCAGTAGCATATGACATGACCTGACTTTATATATATATATATATATATATATATATATATATATATATATATATATATATATAGATAGATAGATAGATAGATAGATAGATAGATAGAGAGAGAGAGAGAGAGAGAGAAAGAGGGAGGGAGGGAGGAACAGAGAATGGCGATAATTACAATTTATTGAAAATTTTGAATGCAGTCGATTAATAATAGAAAAAAAACATTCAAAGGAAAAAAAAATATTGCTCGGCCGTTGGGAAATCGGAGAAGAAAGAAGGAAAGAAAAACAAAAAGGACAAAAAAAAAAGAAAGGAAGGAAGTAAGGAAAGTCCCCCTTCCCCCACCACTTCTCCACCTCCACCCCCCCAAAAAACAGAAACCGTTGTCCTACATTTTCTCTTTTCTTTTTCAACAAATGCTCGTTCTACTACTACTATTACTACTACTACTACTACTACTACTACTACTAGTAGTTATAGAAGTCATAGTAGTGACTACTACTACTACTATATAGGTTGATTTGAAATAAGTAATTCGTAACAACTTTCAACTCGAATACAGCGCTTAAATATTAATTAGCTAGAGGAGGGGGGTTTCGACTTGGAACAAAGTGTAGTATTTGTTCTGATGCTACACTTTGTCAATTCTGTCCTCGATTAGAGAAGACGAAATCCTTTTAGACTGAGGCAGATTTTTTTCTTTTGTTTTCTGTTCCAACCCAGAGTACTCCTTTATTGGAGGTGCTGGATTTACCCCATATTAAGAATCGACCTTGTGTCTAACTAACTTTGTCCCTCGTGGGGAGGCAAGTAAGGAGGAACTAGCAGAGCTGGTTTTGAAAAATGAAAAACATGTGTTTAACATCTCTCTCTCTCTCTCTCTCTCTCTCTCTCTCTCTCTCTCTCTCTCTCTCTCTTTCTGTCTCCCTTCCCCTCTTTCACTCTCTCTCTTTTCCCCTCTTTCTCTCCCTTCTCTGCTTTCTCTCTGTCTGTCTGTCTCTCTTCCCCTCTTTCTGTCTGTCTGTCTCTCTCTCTCTCTTTCTTCCCCTCTTTCTCTCTATCCGTCTGTCTCTCTCTCTCTCTCTTCCCCTCTTTCTTCCCCTCTTTCTCTGTCTTTGTGTCTTTCTGTCTGTTTCTCTCTCTCTCTCTCCCTCTCTCTCTCACCCTCTTTCTGTCTCCTTTCTCCTCTTTTTCTCTGTCTGTCTGTCTCTCTCTCTTCCCCTCTTTCTCTCTGTCTGTCTGTCTGTCTCTCTCTTTCTTCCCGTCTTTTTTCCCCTCTTTCTCTCTGTTTGTCTGTCTGTCTCTCTCTCACCCTCTTTCTGTCCCCCTTCCCCTCTTTCTCTCTCCCTCTCTCCCTTCCCCTGTTTCTCTCTGTCTGTCTCTCTCTTCCCCCTCTTTCTGTCTGTCTCTCTCTCTCTTCCCCTCTTTCTTCCCCTCTTTCTCTGTCTGTGTGTCTCTCTCCCTCTCTCTCTCTCTCCCGTTCTCTCTCTCTCTCTCTCTCTTACCCTCTTTCTGTCTCCCTTCCCCTCTTTTTCTCTGTCTGTCTGTCTCTCTCTCTCTCTTCTCCTCTTTCTCTCTGTCTGTCTGTCTGTCTGTCTGTTTCTCTCTCTCTCTCCCTTCCCCTCTTTCTCTCTGTCTATCTGTCTCTCTCTCTTTCTCTCTCTCTCTCTCTGCTTATATATATCTAGCTGCACTGAGTAGCTGTGATACACTGAAACAGTACTGTATGCGGATGACTATTAGAGTCCTGGCAAGACTACAAGGGAGACAACCAAGCAAAAAAAGTAAAATTCATTCCAAAAGCAGCAAAACTAAAGCTGGCCTGCCAGGACACTGTATATACAAATGTAGGCAAATTTGGGCATATTTTATTGGTTTGAAAATATAGGTTTTTTTTTTTTTTGTTTTTTTTTTACAAATTGTCATAAAATTTTAACCATAGAATAGTATTAATGTTATATTTCCTCTCTTTGGTTTACATAGATAAAGTAATTTTTCACAGTGTATAAGGATTATTTGATACTGAAGATATTCATAATCGTTCCCTATTTCGTGATAATACATACTTTGGAAGCATTGATAAACAGACTCGAAGGTGGTGTAAAATGCGTTCTTTATTGTCTAGTAGTAAACGTTGCACTGAGAAACAATGGCGGACGAGATTCATACGTCACGGGCCAAGGGGCATAACTCTAGGCGACTAATAGTCTCTTAGCCTATATTATGACATCCCTTCCCTTCCATATATATGTATATAGTCCAAGGGCGATATTTAGCCTTTATCTGATTAAGGGATAACATAGTCTCTAATATACTATTTAGCTTGTCTCCATTGTTCTAGGGTAATGGTATTGTCTCTTTTTTTTAGGATAGTGTAACCTATAAGTTCAGTTTCTGAGGAGCATTCACTCGTCTCTGAGATCTTCTTAATTCGGGGGTGAGTTTCTCAGTTCGGGTGTGAGGCGTGCCGCTGGAGTGTTGTTCGGTGGTCGGCTGTTCGATTTGTTTAGGGGGGGGACCTTCCTTCTGGGTGGGATCCGGTGGAGAGTCGCTGGGGCGAGGTTGGTCGGATCTATTTGCGGTTGTTGATCTCCTCCCAGCTGTTCCTTCTATAGGTGTTACCGTTCTCAGATTCAACTATGTAGGATCTGGGTGTCACGCTGGAGCGCTGAATTTTTCCAGGCTCCCATATCTTTGCTTTTTCCTGCTGGACATAGACATTCTGTCCTGCATGTAGGTGGGAGTGGTGTCTGTTATGTTTCCTGTCATAGCAGACCTTAGACTGATCTTTCTGTTTCTGTATGGCTGTCCTAGTCTGCTCATCGCCAAGTTGTTGCTTGGATACTAGGGGTGTCCGTATTTTTCGTCCGTTGAGTAACTCTGCCGGGGACTTAATGTCTGATGACAGTGGCGTGGCTCTGTAAGCCATCATTGCTAGGTAGCTGTCTTGACCAGTTTCCCCTGCCTTCGTCAAAATTTTCTTGCATGTTCCCACCATTCTTTCGGCGAATCCGTTAGACTTGGGGTAATGTGGGGACGATGTCCTGTGTTGGAAGCTGTACGTCCTGGCGAAATCCTTGAAATCTTTACTTGTAAATTGTGGACCATTGTCCGAGTACAAGATTTCCGGCACTCCTTGTTCCTCAAATATCGTCTTAATACTTCTAATAACGGATATTGATGAGGCGGACGGTAGGCGTCGTACGAAGGGGTTTCGGCTGTACTGATCTGCCACAAGCAGATATTCTTTCCCTGCCAATGTGAACAAGTCTGTGCTGACGTACTGCCAGGGCTACGTAGGGGTTTCGTGCTGGAGTATTGATTCGGGCGGGATACTGACTTGGTATTTCTGGCATGTGTGGCACTCTCGGACTATATCTTCTATGTCCTTATTTAACCCTATCCAGTACACCGCTGAACGCGCTCGTAACCTCGTTCTCTCTACTCCTTGGTGTGAAGCATGCAGCTCTTCCAGTATGCCTCTTTGCAACGAGGCTGGGATAATGATTCTCTGGCTCTTGAGTAGAATTCCATCCTGGACCCCAATCTCATCTCTGAAATTCCAGAATGGCAGGAGAATTCCTGGGCAGTCAGCCCAGTTGGAAGGCCAGCCGGTCAATACCATGCTTACAAGTTGCTTTAGGAGTGGATCCTGGGATGTTTCCACTCTTATATCTTCAACTCTCGTCGGCGCAAAGTTGAGGTATGAGATCATGCTATGGACGTTGAGATCGATCCCTTCAATGTGCCCACTGGGTCTGGGTGCTACTCGTGACAAGCAGTCTGCAATTGGAACTGTTTTTCCTGGGGTATATTTTACAGTAAAATCATATCCCTCGACCTTCAATAACATTCTAGCCAGTCTTGGGGGTGCTTGTGCTAGATTTTTCAATGCTATCGACTCCAATGGCTTGTGATCCGTATGAATTGTCGTTTTGTGGCCCCAAACGTAACTGTGAAATTTCTCCAGGCCAAAGACGATAGCCAACATCTCCCTCTCTATGTTTGAGTAGCGTGTTTCTGGTCCGGAAAGTGCTTTGCTCGCGAATGCTACTGGTCTGTCGTTTTGTAGCAGAGCCGCGCCTATACCCATTAAAGACGCATCTACCTGTAGCACTATTGGTTCTTTAGGGTCGAAGTATCGGAGTGTCGTATGATTTCTGATCTCTTTTTTGATTTCTTCGAATGCCTGTTGCTCCTGTGAAGACCATGTGAAGTCATTCTTCTTCGATGTTAACTCACGTAGGGGTTTTGTCAGTGTCGCGAGTCGTGGAGAGAATTTGTTCAAGTAGTTCACCAGGCCTAGGAAGCTGGTGAGCTGCTTTGCATCCTCGGGGGGTTGCATCTGTGTGATCGCCTCTATTTTCCGGGGATCTGGCTTGACACCGTCTCTTGAGATTATGTGGCCGTAGAAAGGGATTTCGGAGGTTTTCACCACAAATTTCTCTGAATTAAACCTGCAGTTTCTTTCCCTTGCTCTAAACATTAGCTGCCTCAGTGCCTTGTCATGGTCACTGCCGTCTTCCTCGAATCCGTACACTACTATGTCGTCGCATATGGATAGGACATTTTCGAGGTCTCCGAAGTTTTCCTGCATGGCTCTTTGGAACTCATCTTGGGCAGATTTGATTCCCATGGGGTACCTGTTGTACATGTATCTGCCATGTGGGGTAATGAATGTTGTGAGACGTCTCGACTTTTCGTCCAGTTTCAAATGCCAGTAGCCGGACTTGATATCGACTTTTGTGAACCATCTAGCGTTGTCTAGTTCCGCAGTGATGTCTTCGAATGTCGGAGTCGCATAGTGTGGTCTGTGCACTGCTTTATTTAAGTCTCGGGGGTCGAGGCATAGCCTGACCGATCCGTTCCTTTTAGTGGTACAGACGAATGAGTTTACCCAGGGCGTCGGGTCCTTTACAGGGGAAATTATTCCCTGGGCCTCTAAGGAGTCCAACTCCAATTTCAACTTTCCTTTTAGGGATATTGGGATTCGACGTGGTGGGTGGACAACTGGTGGTACTTCGGGGTTTAAATGGATGGTGTGTTCACCTGGCAGACAACCAATGGAGTCGAATACGTCTGGAAATTCCTCAATGATTTTCCTCCTTTCTCCAAGGTTTCCCATCGTACATGGTTCCTGCACGGGGACCGGTTTCATGTCGTGCGGGGGAGTAGGCCGGGATGCTTTGTCCGTCACATGAGTTGTGTCCGTTTTTATAGCCAAGTTAAAGGTGACTAGCCCTAATTCTCTTGATGTTTGGAGTCCTATTAGTATAGGGTCTCTTGATTTCACCACGTGAAAGGTCGCTTTAACGAACTTGTCGCGGGATCTGACCCCTAAACGACAGGTCCCTTCTTGGTCTATCGTTGAGCCTCCAAACGCAATTAGCCTTATAGCTGATTTTTCCAGTGCTACTCCTTTCAGTTCCTTGAATACCTGTTTAGGTAACAGGTTGCTCATTGCACCTGTGTCGATTTTCGCGTCAACCTCTATTTGGGCTTTGCTGTTGCCTATCTTCAGTTTTGTGAAAGCTTCTGTGGTCGCTAACGGTAATTCCTTTACTGTGTGAAAGTACAGCTCCTCTGTGGAACTGTCGTCGTTGCTACCCATATGTGCTGCTGCCATGTGGATTTTATTCTTATTATATTTCCTCTGTGGCTGGAATGGCTGTCTGCGTGTGTGCCCCTCGTCTCCCATTTTAGAGTGGCAAACTTTAGCAAAGTGTCCCTTTTTATTGCATTTTAGGCAGTATTTGCCTTTAGCTGGGCATTTATATTGATGGTGTTTTGTGCCACAATTACCACATGTGGTAGGTCCACTGGGCTGTCTGGCTCTAACTACGAGTGTAGAGCTGTCTTCTACTGCTGTTGTACGTAATGCTTCCATTTGTTTACACGTGGCTTCTTCTGTCTCGACGATTCCGAGTGCTTTCTCGATCGTGAGATCGCTTCCTTCTCTTATTAGGGACTTTTGTGCAGACTGTAAATAAATACCGAATATGAATAGGTCCAACACAATGGTCTCTTCCACCGTCCGACCGTATTCACACTGTTTGGCTGTCTGACGCAGCCGACTTAGGAATGCGTGTGCCGATTCATCCGTTTTGTTTACATTTTAGTAGGTTGTGTCTAGCTACACGAAAGTTCGATCGCGGATTCGCATATTCCTTAAAAAATTGGATATATTTATCCAATGTCCTTTCTTCTCCCTGTTGAAAGGGAAAAGTGTCACTTATTTCCTGGCCCTCGATACCAGACCATATTAGCAAGTAATTTAACTTTGTGTCTGAATCTACGTCTTTCATTGGGCCGTCGAAATATAAATGAACTTGCCTGATAAATCGGTCCATTGATTTGGCCAAATTTGAAGTGTTCCAATCGATTGTTGGAGGTGGTAGTTGCGAATATGTATTCATCGTCGATTGCGAGAAAAATACCGACACCACGTGTGTTTTGTATTAAATTTTTTTTTTAGATCCCGAAAATGTTCGTTTTTTTTGTTTTTTTTTTTTTTTTTGGTGTAATATTGTTACTATTCCTTTGATTCTTTAGAGGATCCCACTTCAGACACCATGTCGTGATAATACATACTTTGGAAGCATTAATAAACAGACTCGAAGGTGGTGTAAAATGCGTTCTTTATTGTCTAGTAGTAAACGTTGCACTGAGAAACAATGGCGGACGAGATTCATACGTCACGGGCCAAGGGGCATAACTCTAGGCGACTAATAGTCTCTTAGCCTATATTATGACAGAGGGGTGAGGTAACATATGAGAAATATTTGTCTCCCCCTTGCTGTTATTTCAGATCATTTAAAACCATAGCAGCAAGTGCTAGTATCCCCTCCATCAAGGCCAGAGGTTTAGGAGAAATATCAGATATTTTGTTATGTATATATATACAGTAGCAGTTCATCCCGGCTTTGGTCGGGCCCTATGTAGAGTTCATAACTTTATGTGTATATATATATATATATATATATATATATATATATATATATATATAGATATATATATATATTAAAAAGTTTGATTCATGTCCAGGTAATCCACATCTTAAATTTCAAATGTTTAGGCCAAAAATTGATGGAGGAGTGTGGTAGAGTCTGCAAAGGTCAATTCTTTCAACTTTGACCTCTTGACAGCCAAATTTTCACCCAAAAACTGATTAAAAAGCTTGCTGCATGTCTGAATACCCTTTATGTAAAATTTCACATGTTTAGACCAAAAATTGGCTGAATAGTTTGCTAGAGAACGCAAAGGTCAAATCTTTTTAACTTTGACCCTTTGACAGTCAAATTGTCGGCCAAAACCTGATTAAAAAGCTTGCCCTATGTCTCAATATACCTTATGTAAAATTTCAAATGTTTAAACCAAAAATTGTCTGAGTAATTTGGTAGAGACAGCAGAGGTAACATTTTTTTAACTTTGACCCCTTTACATTTATTGTTTTGTGCTTAAATCATGTCCAAGTAACCTACATCTAAAATTTCAAGTGTTTAGACCCAAAATTGGTGGAGGAGTTTGGTAGAGTTTTCAAAGGTGAAATCGTTGAACTTTTAACCCTTGACAGCCAAATTTCTGGCCGAAAACCGATCAGAAATATTTTCCCACATCTCAATACGCCTTATGTCAAATCTCGAGTCTGCAGACTGAAAATTGACAGAGTAGTTTGGTAGGGAAATGTACACACACAGACAGACAATTTCACTTTCATAGATATACTAGCGGGGGTACCTGGCGTTGCCCGGGTGTTTAGAGGTGTGTGTGTTGGTGGGGGTGGGTAAATCAAAACAAATGAATAAGCAACCTGTTTAAATATTATTAAAAAAAAAACATTTTTTAAGAATTTTTACAACCATTCGTTTTTTTTTTTTTGTGTTCGCTGTTTTGTTTTTTTTTGTTTTTCCATTTTTTTTTAAAGAAGTTTTAACATTGGTTTTTATATATTACTTCGCTTATTCTTTATTTTCCATTTATGTTTTGATTTACCCCCCCACACACACACACACCTGCAAACACCCAGGTAACACCGGGCACCCCTGCTAGTCGATAATATAAATTTCACCTGACTGTTTAAATGTATGTATGCATGTCTGCCTAAAACTTTCAACAGAGGCGACAGATTTTCACGAGATTGGTATCATTTTGAAGCTCAACCCTTTGGACGACAAATATCGAAAAATTGGCTAAAACCATTGCCCGGGTGTTTGGAGATGCAAAACGAACGATGTTAAAACTTCTTTAAAAAATCTGAAAAAAAAAAATTAAAAAAAAACAACCCTGTTTCAATATTAAAACTGTAGGTGTGTGGGTTGGGGGGGAGATAGTTTTTTTTTTTGGGTGGGGGGGAGATAGGCTTGAACCTGAAACCTTGAGGTTAATAGTTAGATGACATAGCATGACACTACGAAACCAGGGACTGCAAAAGAGGTCGAAAATATCACGCCATAGCAGCGGCAGCAGTAGTGAAAAACGAATTCAAAGCTTTCTAAGATAAAAATCGCTGAAATAAAAGATTTTTTCAACGTCGTTTCGTAATTGATACATATTATCATCTCGGTAGCATATAAAAAGTTATAACAATGAGCAAGCAAGCCGAGAAGAAGCCGGAAAAAAAGCCTTTGGCAGACATACAGAAAAAATGCACACACAAATGCACATTTCCGCTTTCATATATATAGATCTATAAAAGTGGGGAGAGGTGTTAAAATAAAAAGATGTTGTAGTAGGCAGGCAGGCTCGAACCCGAATACAAAAGAGAAAAAGAAGGTTAAAAAAAACATAACATTTGCATCTGCTACTAGTCTCTCACTCCTAGACAAGGTTCAAAAGAGAGTCGCCAACCTAATAGGTCCTGAACTGTCATCTAAGCTTCAGCCTCTGTCCCATCGGCGAAATGTAGCATCCCTCTGCCTGTTCTACAAGTATTTCAATGGTGAATGCTCTGACGAACTGCAAGCACTTGTACCCCCTCGACATAAATACCCCAGACAAACCCAGCAAGCAGCAAAATCCCACCCCTTCACAGTTGAGATCCCTAGATGTAAGAGAGCCTTCTACTCCAGTAGTTTCTTCCCCAGAACTGCTGGACTTTGGAATTCCCTTTCGGGTTCCTGCTTCCCCAACTGTACTGACATGCAGAAGTTCAAGTGTAACGTGAACGGACATCTTGCTGCCCAACTCCCCACATAGTACCCCTGTAGCTTATGTCCCTGATAGTAGCCCCCTACATCAAAGTGGCAATTTGCCTTGTTTGGGGTGAAAATATAATAAGGAAAAAAAAAAAACCGGAAGTCGCAAGCATTGGAATTAAGGCTAGTCAATCTAATGGAGATGATGATTTGCAAAAATGTTGACGTCATCGGAAGTTTTTGGCATACATACAAACACACACACATACATTTTTATATATTAGAAGGAGATTATATTATATACACTTAAATATGATATTTTGATTAATGTAGATTTCGTATTTGCTATTGTACTAGCGGAGGTGCTCAGCATTGCCCGGGTGAGAAAAAAAAAAGTTTTTGGAGGGAGGTAGGTTCGAATCCGAAGCCTTGAGTCGAATAGTCTGATAACTTTCCACGACGCTACGAGGGCGAGGAAGTGATAAAGGGTGAAATAGAATGTTTAGAAAAGCAGGTGGTTAAACGAACGTGAACGTGTGGTTTTCTAGGTCAAACATCACGCCATAGAAGTAGAGAAAATGAAATCACAGCGAATTTTGGAATATAATAAAAGAGACGACCTCGTTTCCTAAATCGGAGATATTATAATCTAGGGAGTATATAAAAAGTTGTAAAATTTAGAGACCTCACCGAGCTCCCCCTCCCCCCCAAAGCCTTTGGCGGACATACAAGAAAATGCACACGCACACACAAACACGCACACATTTTCACTTTTATATTAAAGACTAGCAGGGGTGCCCGACGTTGCCCGGGTGTTTGGAGATGTGTGTGTAGGGCAAAACATACAGAGGAGGAGGAGGAGGAGAGATACATATTCTTGGAAGTGTTACTCAATGTTCATAATAAGATGTTTAACACATTATTACCTTTTGGGCGTTGAAAGATGACACATGACAACAGTTTTATGAAAACACAAAGATGATTCTTTATTCATTGGACCGGTCGAATGCTGATGACGTCAGGAATTCAAATTCGGGATCTACATAGTTTAATGTTCTTTCCTTCGCTTCCAAAGGACTCTAACTCCAACTCTCTCTCTGACTAGCAGACTGCTTTCAGCTCTTCTGCCTCAACTACCTGATCTGACTAACTCTAGCTCCTATAATGAGAATCTCCCTTTTTGCTATGACGTCAGAAGTGTGGTTCCAAAATGTGACCAATTCACATGGCTACACACACGTTTTCCCTAACACACTTTGACAACAAAGAATTCTCAACTAACCTATTTTTTAACCTAACTTTTTTTTAACAATGTATTTTTAATTTGTATTGTTCATTCCTTTCAGCTGACAATCAATTCTTTTTTACAATATAAACAATATCTAACTATTTCTAATAGAAATTAACAATAGATCTTTTTAACATTCCGATAGCTAACATTCTATTTCTGAACCTTGCTTACAAGGTTCGAGTCTCGGCTTATCCTAATCTCATTTCCACTTATCTAATGTTCTTCTTATTTACATGGAAAGGGGACAGCCTTTTTCTTGTAATATATATATATATATATATATATATATATATATATATATATACTCACACACACACACACACACACACACACACACACATATATATATATATATATATATATATATAAAATAAGAATTACAATTAACTGTTTACTCGTATTATAAGCTCTATCTCCTATTTGGTTTTATCGAGCTTTCATATCTGGCTGAGATAACTTTATAAATATTAATTCTTTAATATTTATAATATACTTTAATTTTACCCTCTTGGATCATTTTGGTAAATTTAATTGTAATTTTTTATTTTATATATATATATATATATATATATATATATATATATATATATATATATATATATATATATATGTGTGTGTGTGTGTGTGTGTGTATGTAGTTTCGTTACTTTTTAAACTTTCCTTTCTTTCATTTTCCCTTTCTCTTTCTCTTTCTCTTACACACACAGACACACACACACACACACTCACACACACACACACACACACACACACACACACACACACACACACACACACACACACACACACACTGCTGATCAAAAATTTAAGACCACTTAAAAATCTTTAAAAAGAAACCTTTTTTTTTAAGGATAGATTTTAAACTCTTCCAACTTAAGGTTACTAATACTACAATTTAAAAGGTTATGGAAACAAAAAGCTACATTCCAAAAATTTTATTTAAAAATTTGCATTTTTATTAAATTAGGCTTTTTACACATGATCAAAATTATAAGACCAAGGGTATAAATTGTTAGATTTTATGGCAATTTCAACGTTTTTAGTTCAGTTAGAGATTAGCAATCACTGTGTAAAGGTGTTACCATGCCTAAAGCAAGAAAACTA
>NC_136527.1:18253456-18290956 GCF_053919585.1 Euprymna scolopes | reverse complement strand
TTTAAAAAAAAATTTTTTTTTTACACAGGCATCACCACATTATCAAGGCCAAGAGGCCACTCAAGGATAAGGGTTAAAGAGTGTACAGTAGAAATTGGACAATAACGTAATCATTAGTAATGAAAATTCAGTAAATTTGATAACTCATATGGAACGGCTCATCAAGAACTTATTTACGTTAGACTTGAAGACAACCATATTGTAGTCAGCCGGAAAGCAGGAAAACGGAAGACAATTCCACAGGCGTGCAGTTCTAAGAAAGAAGCTTTGTTCATGGAATCTACGTTTAGGTTTAGGCACAGATAAAGAGTGGGAGGGAATTATTGATAGTGTTTTCAGCTAGACGAGTGTTTCTTGTGAAAGTTTGGCCTGGGGGGACCATAGACTGAAGCTCAGTCGAACACTTTTCATGAAAATAATGATACATCAGAGACAAACTCGCAACATCTCTTCTGTGAGATAGAGGTTGCAGGGAAGAGAAAAGGACATCTCCTATGAGAGAAATTTGAAATAATTGTTTATTGGGCATTTTAGAATATTTAATTCTTATACAAAGGGGAATCGGTATAAAAACAGTTGATGCGATTTGGAATATTCAATTTTTATTTTAAGGGATGTTCAGAATGATAACGGTCAAAGTGAATTAGCGTATTTATAAAGGTAATTCAGTATAATAACGGTTGATACGATTTGAATATTCGATTTTTATTTTAAGGGGTGTTCAGAATGATAATGGTCGAAGCAAATTAGTGTATTTATAAAGGTAATTCAGTATAATAATGGTTGATACGATTTGAATATTCGATTTTTATTTTAAGGGGTGTTCAGAATGATAACGGTCGAAGCAAATTAGTGTATTTATAAAGGTAATTCAGTATAATAACGGTTGATACGATTTGAATATTCGATTTTTATTTTAAGGGGTGTTCAGAATGATAACGGTCGAAGCAAATTAGTGTATTTATAAAGGTAATTCAGTATAATAACGGTTGATGCGATTTTGAATATTCGATTTATATTTTAAGGGGTGTTCAGAATGATAACGGTCGAAGCAAATTAGTGTATTTATAAAGGTAATTCAGTATAATAACGGTTGATACGATTTGAATATTCGATTTTTATTTTAAGGGGTGTTCAGAATGATAATGGTCGAAGTGAATTAGTATATTTATAAAGGTAATTCAGTATAATAACGGTTGATGCGATTTTGAATATTCGATTTTTATTTTAAGGGGTGTTCAGAATGATAACGGTCAAAGTGAATTAGCGTATTTATAAAGGTAAATTTTGAATATTCGATTTTTATTTTAAGGGGTGTTCAGAATGATAACGGTCGAAGTGAATTAGTATATTTATAAAGGTAATTCAGTATAATAACGGTTGATTCAATTTGAATATTCAATTTTTATTTTAAGGGATGTTCAGAATGATAATGGTCGAAGTGAATTAGCATATTTATAGAAGGTACATACAGTGCCTAACCTTCCCAAATGATCACCCATCTGGTACTGGCCAGGCTTAACGTTGCTTAACTTTGGTGATCTGGTGAAAACCGGTGTGTCAACGTGATTGTGCCATATACGTTTGGAGGTGTGTGTTGAGAACAAAAAAGTGTTAGTAGGCTCGAACCTGTGAAAGAAAATCTGAACTCTTACCGCTATGCTATGACGTCACAGTAAATGAAAAGCGGTCAAATTTAGCGATGTCAATCAAAAAGTTGTCAACTTCATAATAATTAAGTAAAGAAGAAATGAAAGTGGATTTTAAACCTGGCCTGGGGCCAGTCAAGCTTTCCGCTTTCTCTCGTGGTATTTATCTTCTTCCCCACGAGGTTGACTTCTTGAAAAAGGGGGAACTCTGGCAGCGTCGAATTGAATAGCAATTGTCTGATATGAAGGGTTTTCCCCCACATTGATCAAAGCTAATTGTTTTCAAGACGTCTCTGGAACAAAAGCCAGAAATCTGCCTTCACTTTCGAGTAGTTTTGTTTTTATACGAAAAACACAAACACGTGGAAGGAAGGAATAGAGTGAATTTTGTAAAAGTCGCTCAAATAAAAGATAGAGATGACCTCCGTTTGTAAATCGTAGATATTATAATCTAAGGAGTGTATAAAAAGTTGTAAAAAATAGTGCCCCCCCCCAAGAACCTCTGCGAAAAAAAGCCTTTCTTACATAGAGTCTGATAGAACTGGAATAAAACAAAAAAGAAAGAGGCAAACAGAAAAACTTCTTCCAACTGAGGCAATCATGTTTTTTTAAGAGATAAATGTTTCTTCTTCTTTAACAAAAGGAAATAAAATTTGTTACATTTGTTAGTTTAGTATTGTGATAATTTTGCTCCATTAATGTGTCTGATGTGACAGAAGGTTATTTGGGGGGGGGGAATAGATCCAGTGAGATTTGAGCGTTAATATTAGCTCCGAAAACGTATTTTTCCTTTTGTGTTTGCGCCATGTTGTAGCTTAGCCTGGAAGCAAAGGCCCAAATGGTTTGCTGTCAGCTCGCAGGGAGAAAAGAGGCGAAGAGGAAAAGACATGCAAAGTCTTATACGTATAATATATATATATATACTTATTTTTTTATATATATTCTATATTTATACGCACACACATATATATATAACTGCATCGTGAACTCGTTTGGATTTCGTGCTCAGTGCCTTTTAGATGATTTTGGCTAGAAAAGTTGTTTTCTTTGAACGTTGATTGGATAGAAAGTGGACACCCTGTCACTTGGTATAGTCCTGAACTATGTCCGCATGAAGGAGACATTATTTCACTTGTTACAGAATTTGCGTGGGTAGATATGATAAATATATATATTTTTTTTACACTTATTAACTCTTTTTCAAAGTGTTTTTTAACATGTTTTATTAACTGTTTGCTCGTATTATAAGCTCTATTTCCTATTTGGTTTTATCGAGCTTTTACATCTGGCTGAAATAACTTTATAAATATTAATTCTTTAATATTTATAATATACTTTAATTTTACCATCTTGGATCAGTTTGGTAAATTTAATTGTAATTTTTATTTTATATATATATATATATATATATATATATATATATATATATGTGTGTGTGTGTGTGTGTGTGTGTGTGAGTATATATATATGATGATGATGATGATTGCAACGTCTTGTCAGACGAGTGCCACTCCCTCAGACATTTAAAATCCATGAGCCCTAATGCCTGAGGGAGTATCTATACAAATATGATGTTACAGAGTCTTAGCTTTGTATGACAGCTAAGTCTCTCGGTTCAAAATGTTGAGATCCAGCAACAAACAAAAGCAAGATAGCCAGCAACAAATTAAACTGCAGACCAGCTTAATGTGGGTAATGGTCTTCCGCTTTATGGTTTTTTTAAATCAGAGATTTGTTTCTCCTAGAAAGGTTGCCTTCACCACGGCTTACGGGAGCCCTCTCCACCCCAATACACATATACACACACACAAATATACAGGTGCTAGGTGGCCGTTGACCCAGAAAAAGAGTTCATTTGCCCTTTGGAAGGTCTTGTTTTTAATTCTTCAGGGAGACTAGCCGCCCTCCTCACCAAACAAGTCTGGTGGGGAAACCAGTTTATATATATATATATATATATATATATATATATATATATATATATATATATATATATATATATATATATATATATATATATATATTATATGTATGCATATCGCATGACTAAGCTTATTAATAGTAGGGTATGGGTAGACTTTAGCGCTGCAGAATTCAACGTGACTTTAGCGCTGCAGAATTCAACGTGACTTTGCAACTTGGTTTGAATCTTTCAACTGACAACAATTCGCATCTCCTACACTAAAAATTGCGTAAACACGAAACACTTCTATCTGTAGTGTAATAATTTCAAAGGATCATACTTGTCTATTTAGTAGCATGTCCCAATTCTGGATCCACAAAGAATACAATTAAAATTAAATTTAAAAAAAAATATTTAATTAATAAATAGTGCATTCGTGTAAGGCCATGTAATATTGTGGTCGGGTAAATGTCGATGAAGGTTAAGCTAATTATTGGCCGCCATTGCAGTTTTTTATTTCTTTATTTACTCATACGCACGTGGGTTTAAAGGCAGTGGAAGAAGGGCTTTTAAAAAAACAGACACAACAAAGCAGTAATTCCTCGCATTATTCCTTGAAATAAATCCATTTTAAACAATTCGTCTGTGTTTCTTCAATTTTTGTTACCAGACGCAAAAATTACAACAGTAGGTAATAATAACAAAAAAATTATATACGCACACATATCTAACTTTATAATTTTTTTTTTTGTACATGGGAATCACCACTTATCAAGGCCCGTAAGCCACTCGGAGATAAGGGTTATTGGGTTTGTATTACTGTACACAAAGATTCGAAAAAGTTGTCAAAAAACAAATATATAACAAATAAATGTTATCAAAGGCAAGATAAGTTACTTTTCTACCAAACTAGATACATTTTTTGTGTTTTTATTCAATGTAACATGTTTATTCAGCTCGAAAAACATACAGTGTTTACCGATGTATTGGAAAATTCAAAATGGCGCCGACACTCTCTTTAACATGATAAGTTCGGGAAAAGGTGTAATAAATAATAAACTAGACAAAATACTATTAAAAAACTACCGAATATATGTCAACTTATGTAACGCAACGGTAACATATATTGAGCGAATTTCTAACAGTATTTTGTCTAGTTTATTATTTATAACATCTTTTCCTGAACTTACCGTGTTAAAGAGAGAGTCGGGTGCCATCTTGAATTTTCCAATACATCGGTAAACACTGTATGCTTTTCGAGCTGAATAAGCATGTTACATTGAATAAAAACACGAAAAATATATCCAGTTTGGTAGAAAAGTAACTTATCTTGCCTTTGATAACATTTATTTGTTATATATTTGTTTTTTGACAACTTTTTCGAATCTATGTGTACAATAATACAAACCCGGGTTATTTTGTGTACAATAATCAATGGGATAATATCATAGTAATAGTTGGTATTGGAGATTTGATAAAGCGTCTTACTTAAGGGGGGGGGGGCGGTTAATCAGGAATTTGTTTATGTTGGACTTGAAGACGTCCAAGTTGTAGTCAGATGGGAAACAGGCAAACGGAAGAGAATTATTTGGTACTTTTTACAGTTTAGTCAAGACATTAAAAAATGAAAATATCGAAAAAAAAAGTTTAAATTGTATATATCCATTATGGAACGAACTTCTCCAAAAAAAAAAATTCCACTTAATTTCATCAAGTAGTTTTTTTTGTTTTTTTTACAGCGAAAAAACAATTTGTTATGATACCGAGCAAAATGTTCGATTTTTAGAAAGAAAAGCTAGTATTAAAGATGGGAAGGGGTGTCAGCGCTTTAACTGGAGTTATCTCCCTTTGGCATTTCTAAAATTCAAACAATTTTTTTAAAATCCGAGATGGCCGCCTTCAACGCGCTCTCATAAAAACGTGTTTTTCGCTGTAAAAAAAAAACTACTTGATGAAATTAAGTGAAAATTTTTTTTGGAGAACTTCGTTCTATAACGGACACATACAATTTAAACTTTTTTTTCGATATTTTCATTTTTTAATGTCTTGATTAAACTGTACAAGTACCGAAAATTTATATCTTCTACCAACCTCAAATACTATCTATTATACTAGCGGGGGTTCCCGGCATTGCCCGGGGTGTTTGGAGGCGTGTGTTGAGAAAAAAAAAAAAAAAAACGTAGGCAGGCATGCTCGAACCCGTGACAGAAGAGATGTTGCGAGTTTGTCTCTGATGTATCGTTATTTTCATGGAAAGTGTTCGACTGAGCTTCAATCTATGGTCCCCCCTCGCCAAACTTTCACAAGAAACACTCGTCTAGCTGTAAACACTATCAATAATTCCCCCCACTCTTTATCTGTGCCTAAACCTAAACGTAGATTCCATGAACAAAGCTTTTTTATTAGAACTGCACGCCTGTGGAATTGTCTTCCGTTTTCCTGCTTTCCGGCTGACTACAATATGGTTGTCTTCAAGTCTAACGTAAACAAGTTCTTGATGAGCCGTTCCATATAAGTTATCAAATTTAACAAATTTTCATTACTAATGACTATTATATTGTCCAATTTCTACTGTACACTCTTTAACCCTTATCCTTGAGTGGCCTCTTGGCCTTGATAATGAAAAAAAAAAAAAGAAAAAGTCCAATGTGAACAAGTTCTAATTGAATCGTCCCCCTAAGTAATCCAAGTTTCAAAATTCCCACTGTTTACTATGCTAAAATCACAATGACTAATGTATACCTATTAACCCTTATCCTCGAGTGGCCTCTGGGCCTTGATAAGTGGTGACACCCTTGTAAAAAAAAAAAAAGGTGGAAAAGAAACTGAAAGAAAACCTGTACTCTTACCGCTACGCTATGGCGCCACAGGAATTGAAAAGTGTTTCAATTTAGCGACGTCAATCAATGATAATTAAGTTGAGAATCACAGGAGTCGTCATAGAAATGAAAGTGGCTTTTGAACCTGGCCTGAGGCCAGTCAAGCTTTCTACTTTCTCTCGTGGTATTTATTTGCTCCCCCACGAGGTCATTCCCCCTGAAAAATTGAATAAGAATTGAATAGCAATTGTCTGATATGAAGAGTTTCTCCAATATTGATCCAAACTAATTGGTTTCAAGAGGTCCTGGCACGAAAGGCAAGGCACAGTACCTTCGCTCCGATTAGGTTCGCTTTATTTATATGAAAAAGACCAACAAATAGGCGAAAATACGGAATGGAGGGAATTTTTTAAAAGTCAATGTAAATAAATGCATTTCGCAAATCGTAGATATTATGATCTAGCGAGTACATGAAAAGTTCTAAAATATACTAACGTGGTCGAGAGCCCCCCCCCCCGAAAAAGGCTTTGCTGAACATACAAAACCGCGTGTGGCTGTTTTGCCTTTTATATATAGACTAGCGAAGGTACCTGGGTGTTTGGAGGTGTGTGTGCTGTTAAATAAAAAAGAAACCTGAGGCGGAGTTTGAAAATAAAATGTGAAAAAAACATGAACCGTTCGGCTAGCCAGAAGAGTTACTGAAAGATGTTTGAATTTATTTAAGTAAGAACCAAATTGACAGGTGCCCGCACGGAAGTCGTAGAGCGTTACGACGACGTAAGCAATAGCTATTCAGCAAATGAGGTCATGACAAGGTTTGTTTGTTATAAGCGAAGTAAAAAAAAGAAAACATAAAAACAAACGTTCAAACTTAAGCGGGGGGGGGGGTAATCAAAACATCGAGAAAAAAAACACAAAAAAAACTAATGTAAGGTAAATGAATGATGTTAAATGTAAAAATCGAAAAAACAAAAAAGAAAACAGAAAAACGAAGTTAAAATAAAAAAAACCGTGAAAAATGGCTTAAATAAATGGTTTCGATATTAAAATTTAAAAAATCGGTAGGTACAAAGTAACAAAAAAACCCCCAGAAAAACGAACGTTACGTGAAAAATGGCTTAAATAACACTGGTTCAACATTTAAATTTAAAAAATCGAAAATCGAAAAGGCATCTCACACCACGATTCGAACCCAAAACGTTTAGATAACGAACCAACACGCTAACCAACTGAGTTAACGCAACGTACATGAAATTTAGTCAGTTCTTCAACTATTTAAAGTAAATCAGGTCATGATGTCATCTGACGCATGTGTAGAACCGGTCGTCGTTACGAGAGGACCGTTTTTGTTGACCCCCCCTGTCGAAAATTGTCGATTTCGGGGTGAAAAAATTAACGTTTTTGGCCAATTTTTCGATATTTTTGGAGCGAAGGATGGAGCTCCAATATGATACTGAGTATCACACATAAAAACATACACACATTTTCTCTTTTATATTTATAGACTAGCGAGGGGTACCTGGCGTTGCCCGAGTGTTTGTAGGTGTGTGTGGTGTTAAATAAAAAAGAAACCGGGGGGGGGGGAGGATCGAACTGGAAGCCTTGAGGCGATGTTTGAAAATAAAATCGGCCAGCCAGAATGAGTTAGTGAAAGATGTTTGAAAGTCGTCGAGCGTTACGACGACGAAGCATTGTTATAAGCGAAGTAAGAAAAGAAAACAACGTTTTAATTAAGCGGGGGGGGGGGTAATCAAAGCATAAAAAAAAACAAAAAAAAATCTAACGCAAGGCAAACGAACGATGAAAACAGAAAAACGAACACGTGAAAAATGGCTTAAATAAGCCTGTTTCGATATTAAAATTTAAAAAATCGGTGGATACCCGGGTGTCACTAAGAATAAGCGAAGTAAAAAAAACAAAATAACAGGAAAATGAACGTTACGTTAAAAATGGCTTAAATAACACAGGGTTCAATATTTAAATTTAAAAAATCGAGGAAAAAAAAAGCATCTCACACGACGATTCGAACCCAAATGTTTAGATAATGAACAAACACGCTAATCAACTGCGCTAAAGCGACGTAGATAAAATTTACTCGGTTTTTCAACTATTTAAAGTAAATCAGGTCACGATGACATGACGTCATCTGACGCATGCGTAGAATCGGTCATCGTTACGAGAAATCCATTTTTGTTGACCCCCCCCGTGTCGATTTTGGGGTGAAAAAGTTAACGTTTTTGGCCAAATTTTTTATATTTTTCAAGCGAAGGATGGGGCTTCGATATGATACCGAGTTTGTGAATTTTCGTCGCGTCTGTCGAAAGTTTTTAGAACACCACACAAACATACACACAAACAAACAAACATACATACATTTTCGCTTTTATATATATAGACTAGCGAGGGTACCCGGCGTTGCCCGGGTGTTTGTAGGTGTGTGTGGTGTTAAATAAAAAAGAACCCGGGGGGGGGGGGGGTAGGATCGAACCGGAAGCCCTGAGGCGAAGTTTGAAAATAAAATCGGCCAGCCAGAATGAGTTAATGAAACATGTTGGAATTTATTTCAGAACCAAATTGACAGGTGCGCAGCTGGAAGTTGTCGAGCGTTACGACGACGACGACGATGTAGGTTTGTTTGTTATAAGCAAAGTAAAAAAAGGAAACAACGTTAACACTTAAGTGGGAAAAAAAACAAAAAAAACTAACCTAAGGCAAACGAACGATGAAAACAGAAAAACGAACACATGAAAAATGGCTTAAATAAGCCTGTTTCGATATTAAAATTTAAAAAATTGGTGGGTATCCGGGTGTTTTTGGGTGTGTGGTCGGGGTGGATAAGCAAAGTCAAAAAAGAAACAGAAAAACGGACGTTACGTGAAAAATGGCTTAAATAACACTGGTTCAATATTTAAATTTAAAAAAAATCGAAAACAAATACATCTCACACCACGATTCGAACCCAAAACGTTTAGATAATGAACCAAAGTGCTAATCAACTGACCTAACGCGACGTACACGAAATTTGTTCGGTTTTTCAACTATTTAAAGTAAATCAGGTCATGACGTCATCTGACACATGCGTAGAATCGGTCGAGAGGACCGTTTTTGTTGACTCCCCCTGTCGAAAATTGTCGATTTCGGGGTGAAAAAGTTAACGTTTTTGGCCAATTTTTTGATATTTTTGAAACGAAGGATGGAGCTTCGATATGATACCGAGTTTGTGAATTTTTGTTGTGTCTGTAAAAAGTTTTTAGCAGACACACAAACAACACACATACATACATACATACATTTTCGCTTTTATATATATAGATTATATAATTTAAATTTGAGGCACACAAGTAATTTTCTGAATATTAAGACCTTTATTAACCAATGTAATCCTTTTGTTTTCATTGGCGGCCATGTTTTTTCCTTATCAGCAGTAGTTTAATCGTGTCGAGACGGAGACTGATAGCAAACTGACTTGCATCGAAAATTCAATATTTTTATAATGAGGTTGATACTCCCCATTAATAACAACAACATTTTAACAATACCCGTGACCCGTTGGGTCAGTATGTTACATTGGCTATGGCATTCATGTATGAGCGTGACACTTGTGACATAAAGAAAATAGCTTTTTTTTTAAATAACAGAAACATTTCTATGAAAGTATATTAAAATGAAAAAAAGAATATAGATAGATTTCTATGAGTCGTTCTGTTTATTATAATTGATTATTTTTGAAAAAAAAACAAAAAAAAAACTTACAGCCATTGAATTATAAGTGATAAACGTGCACTGAGCAGATACCATAATACTTAAAGTCAAATTTAAATTGTGATATATCTTTTTTAAAGTAAATTGTTAGTTGAAAGTACAGAATAGTTAAAAAAAAAACACTCTCCCCATGTTAAGAATGGCTTTTTAAATAGAAAATGAAAATAAAATGTAACTTTTTTCATTTATTTTAAACATTCATGACCCATTGGGTCAATTATTTAATTTATATGTTAATAATAAGGTCAATAAAACAAATTAAGACAATGCGGAATTGCGGAACTAAACGATGTAAAAAAAAGCAGAAAGTATTGTTTATTTGGATAATTTAAATGCGAAAAGAAAAACAATTGAAAACGTACACAGTGAAACAATACGTTTTATTGTCACGTTGATTATTTATTTGTAACGCAAATTTTAAAAAAAACATATTTTCGGGGTTATTTATTTATGTTGGTAGTGTAGAAGAAAATGTATGAATGTTTTTTAAGAAAGGTGTATTAAAAAATGGAGAATAAATTTTAAAAAGTAAGTTTTTTTTTAATCTTCTTTTCCTCCTTCGCGTTACAGGTCGAGCCTGTCTGCCTACTACCAATTTTCTTTTTTTTTACACATTTCCCCATCTATTGTTGTTTTCATCCTCTCCACACGCCGCTAGTATAAAAATAAAAACGAAATCTGCATTAATCAAAATATCATATTTAGGCATATTTTATGACCAGGCAGTGCTGGGCAGCCTGCTAGTATATATAGGGCAGGTAACTCATTCACCACTTATGTAAGCGAAACAATTAAATACGAAAGAATCGCTAAAAACTGAATAAAAACCTCATTAGATCTTTTAAATATATATATATATATATATGTATATATATATATATATATATATATATATATATATATATATAATTTAAAGGAGATTAGAACAATAGTCTAAAGAGCTGAGTGTATTTTAATGTAACAGTGAAATTACTAGTTTAATTAAAATACAGGAAATAGAAAGTGCTCGTTGTAATTTAGATATATGATAAGCTCGATAGTTAAATGTCCTAGAGCTAATTCAATATTAAGTAATGTGATTGATAATTTAAAATTTAAAAATTAAATTATAATTAAATTAAAAATCCGTTTCATAAGAAGGAACAACAACAAAATCAATTATCTGTACGATCGTTTCGGAAAACAATGCTTTTTATTGTGGTATACATCAAGTTATGTACAATAATTATATATAGTTTTTTGATAAGCAAGGTCTCCTCAACAGCAAATTTTGAAAGGTTTTTATTGAATTTAAAAGACACCATAAATAAACCTAGCATTAAAAGTAAGGCAGATGAATCTTTTTTGAAATCAGGAACTGTGGTTAAAATAGTCATTTAGATGTTTGCTATAGCTTTTTATCTTATTGTTTTCCGAAACGATCGTACAGATAATTGATTTTGTTGTTGTTCCTTCTTATGAAACGGATTTTTAATTTAATTATAATTTAATTTTTAAATTTTAAATTATCAATCACATTACTTAATATATATATATATATATATATATATATATATATATATATATATATATATATATATATTAACATTTCATCCCGGCGTTGTCCTGGTGTTTGGAGGTGTATGTTGAGCAAAAAACAAAAGCAGTCAATTTTTTAACTTAGACCCCTATTATGACCCCTCAAAATTTATTGTTTTGTGCTCAAATCAAGTTATTAAGTTAGATCCATGTCCAAGGAACCTATATCTAAAATTTCAAGTGCTTAGACCCCAAATTGTTGGAGGAGTTTGGTAGAGTTCTTAAACGTCAAATCGTTGAACTTTGACTCCTTAACAGCCAAATTTCTGGCCAAAAACGGATTACAAAGATTTTCCTAAATCTCAGTACCCTGTATATTAAATTTCGAGTCAATAGACTGAAAATTGACAGAGTTATTGCATAGGGAAATGTACACAGACACACAGATACACACACAGACACGTTCACCTTTATATATATATATATGTTCGTGATGGGACGATTCCACTATTTTTACTGATTCCGATACCATTCTCGATTCCGTTCTAAATTCCCAATTCTGATACAATTACCGATTCCGATTCCGATTCTCTAATTATTTAACTATAAGATTGTTATTTTCCCCGATTTTCGTAAAAACACATGTTAAATATGCAGATATTTTCCTGAATGTCAAAATACATTTGTGGACGATGATCCATCGATTTTGACTTTAATTAAAATCAATAAATATTTATTATTTTATCATTATTACCAGCAATGGAAGATTTTACTTTGAACAAAATCAAATAAGAAAAGACAATTACAAGAATCGCTTTGGCATCAATTTTTCCGATTCCGATTAATCGTCCCAACACTAATATATATATATATACTAGCAGGGGTGCCCGGCGTTGCTCGGGTGTTTGGAGGTGTATGCTGTGTAAAAAAAGCAAAAAAACAAAAAAAAAGCAGTCAATTTTTTAAAACTTTGACCCCTATTATGACCCCTTAAAATTTATAGTTTCGGGCTCAAATCACTTTATTAAGTTAGATCCAGGTTCAAGGAACCTATATCTAAAATTTCAAGTGTCTAGACCCAAAATTGTCGGAGGAGTTTGGTAGAGTTCTTAAAGGTAAAATCGTTGAAATTTGACCCCTTAACAGCCAAATTTCTGGCTGACACCCGTCACATCGATTTTCCCAAATCTCAGTACCCGGTATTTCAAATTTCGAGTCTATAGACTAAAAATTGACAGAGTTATTGCGTAGGGAAATGTACACAGACAGACAGACACACAGACAGACAGACAGACACGTTCACTTTTATATATATATATATATATATATATATATATACTAGCATGGGTGCCCGCCGTTGCCCGGGTATTTGGAGGTGTATGTTGAGCAAAAAAAAAAAAGCAGTCAATTTTTTAACTTAGACCTTGTTATATGTATGTATGCATGTATATGTATGTATATATACATATATGTAAGTATGTGTATGTATATACTAGCATTTCAGCTCGGCGTTGCCCGGGTGTTTGGAGAAGTATGTTGAGCAAAAAGAAAAGCGGTCAATTTTAAATTTATGACCCCTTAAAATTTATTGTTTTGGGCTCAACTCATGTTATTAAGTTAGATCCATGTCCAAGGAACCTATATCTAAAATTTAAAGTGTGTAGACCCAAAATTATCGGAGGAGTTTGGTAGAGTTCTCAAAGGTCAAATCATTGAACTTTGACCCCTTAATCGCCCAATTTCTGGCTAAAAACCGATCACATCGACTTTCCCAAATCTCAGTACGCTGTATATCAAATTTCGAGTCTGTAGACTAAAAATTGACAGAGTTATTGTGTAGGGAAATGTACACACACACACACACACACACACCTTTCACTGTTATATATATATATATATATATATATATATATATATATATATATATATATATATATATATTCAGACAAGTATTGTTAAATAGCACAAAGTGTTTTTGCCTAATAAGCTTTTTTTTTTCTAATTTTTCAATTTTTTAAATTATTGTTCTTCTTTCTCAGTCAAATCGCTGCAAAAAAGTTCCATGGTCATCTTCGTCCATCTGTTTTTTCTTTTGGCTGTTTTTCGCAAGTACTTTATACTGAGTTTCATCGGTCGTCTTCAGGCAGTTTTGATTACTGTTTCATTTAAAATCTGGATGCGTTTATATGCTTCAGTTAAAATTATCTTTAAATTTCTTGAACTTGTGAAGCGTCTCGTGTGTAAAAAAATATACGTTTTTATTTTTTGATGTGGCTAAAATAAATGTACAATGATTTGAAAGGAGTGAATTACAAGAATTCATAGGTTTTTTTTTTCATTTTTATAATTTATAACTTTACATGTGTGTATGTGTGTGGTAATAGGAGAAAAATACTTTGCAAGTTAATAAAATATGTTAAAAAAACACTTTGAAAAAGAGTTAAAAACATATTTAATCCAAAAAGGAAACACTTGATAAGTGGATAGTCCTTAATCCGCGGAGTTTCAAAGAAATGCTTTCCTTCTCATCAGAGGGTAGGAATTAGCAAAATGCGGGATCGGATTATGCATGCACTCACTGGATTTTTTATTTTCCACCAGACTATCCATTCATGTGTAATCACCTTTTTCTTCACCATATTCCCTCTGCTCCACATTTTTTGTTTTCAAGTAAGATCTTTGACTTACTTGTTGTTTCATCAAATACTTTTGCATGCAAAATCCGATCCCGCATTTTGCTAATTCCTACCCTCTGATGAGAAGGAAAGTATTTCTTCGAAACTCCGCGGATTAAGGACTATCCACTTATCTAGTGTTTCCTTTTCAGATTAAATATGTTTTTAACTCTTTTTCAAAGTGTTTTTTAGCATATTTCATTAACTGTTTGCTCATATTATAAGCTCTATTTCCTATTTGGTTTTATCGAGCTTTTACATCTGGCTGAAATAACTTTATAAATATTAATTCTTTAATATTTATAATGTACTTTAATTTTACCATCTTGGATCATTTTGGTAAATTTAATTGTAATTTTTATTTTATTTTATATATATATATATATATATATATATATATATATATATATATATATATATATATATATATATATATATATATTAGTGATGGAACGATTCCAATATTTTTCCTGATTCCAATACATTTCTCGATTCCGTTCTAAATTCCCGATTCCGATACAATTACCGATTCCAATTCTTTATAAATTTCTAATCATTTAACTATAAGATTGTTATTTTCCCAGATTTTTGTAAAAACACATATTAAATATGCAACAAATAGCACAAAGGTCACGACTGTGGCCGTTTTACTTTATGCAGTGACGTTAGGTCACATGACTTTTAGTGACTAGACTTATGTCTATTTACTTTACATCATAGTTCAGGGCCCAAGGGGTGGGGATGAGGTTAGGGGATGGGTATTAAAACTTAAGCTTAATTAATTTTATAATAAATCCGACATTACACAGGTAAGATAACACCCTTGTAAGGAGATTATTCTTATAACAAACTCTACCTGTCAAGCATTGCCCGGGATAAAGTCATTTTAGTTTTTTTTTAGTTATCTCCCCTTGCTGATTTTTATTTTTAGGAAATTATTTAAAAAATGTTTCTTATTCATAGTTGTTTGTGATTTTTAGTTATCTACCTTGCTAATTTTTATTTTTAGGTAATTATTTAAAAAATGTTTCTTATTCACTGTTGTTTGTGATTTTTAGTTATCCCCCTTGCTGATTTTTATTTTTAGGTAATTATTTTTAAAAAATGTTTCTTATTTACTGTTGTTTGTGATTTTTAGTTATCTCCCTTGCTGATTTTTATTATTAGGTAATTATTTTTAAAAATGCTTCTTATTCGCAGTTGTTTGTGATTTTTAGTTATCTCCCTTGCTGATTTTTATTATTAGGTAATTATTTTTAAAAATGCTTCTTATTCGCAGTTGTTTGTGATTTTTAGTTATCTCCCTTGCTGATTTTTATTTTTAGGTAATTATTTAAAAAATGTTTCTTATTCACTATTGTTTATGATTTTTAGTTATCTCCCTTGCTGATTTTTATTTTTAGGTAATTATTTAAAAAATGTTTCTTATTCACTGTTGTTTGTGATTTTTAGTTATCCCCCTTGCTGATTTTTATTATTAGGTAATTATTTTTAAAAATGCTTCTTATTCGCAGTTGTTTGTGATTTTTAGTTATCTCCCTTGCTGATTTTTATTTTTAGGTAATTATTTTTAAAGAATGTTTCTTATTCACTATTGTTTATGATTTTTAGTTATCTCCCTTGCTGATTTTTATTTTTAGGTAATTATTTAAAAAATGTTTCTTATTCACTGTTGTTTGTGATTCTTAGTTATCTCCCTTGCTGATTTTTATTTTTAGGTAATTATTTTTAAAAAATGTTTCTTATTCACTGTTGTTTATGATTTTTAGTTATCTCCCTTGCTGATTTTTATTTTTAGGTAATTATTTAAAAAATGTTTCTTATTCATTGTTGTTTATGATTTTTAGTTATCTCCCTTGCTGATTTTTATTATTAGGTAATTATTTTAAAAATGTTTCTTATTTACTGTTGTTTGTGATTTTTAGTTATCTCCCTTGCTGATTTTTATTTTTAGGTAATTATTTAAAAGATGTTTCTTATTCCTAATCGTCTGTGTTTTTAGTTATCTCCCTTGCTGATTTTTATTTTTAGGTAATTATTTAAAAAATGTTTCTTATTCGTAGTCATCTGTGTTTTTAGTTTTTTCCCTTGCTGATTTTTATTTTTAGCTAATTATTTAAAAAATGTTTATTATTCACAGTTGTTTGTGATTTTTAGTTATCTCCCTTGCTGATTTTTATTTTTAGGTAATTATTTTTAAAAAATGTTTCTTATTCACTGTTGTTTGTGATTTTTAGTTATCTCCCTTGCTGATTTTTATTTTTAGCTAATTATTTAAAAAAATGTTTCTTATTCACTGTTGTTTGTGATTTTTAGTTATCTCCCTTGCTGATTTTCATTTTTAGGTAATTATTTTTAAAAAAATGTTTCTTATTCACTATTGTTTATGATTTTTAGTTATCTCCCTTGCTGATTTTTATTTTTAGGTAATTATTTTTAAAAAATGTTTCTTATTCACTGTTGTTTGTGATTTTTAGTTATCTCCCTTGCTGATTTTTATTTTTAGGTAATTATTTTTAAAAAATGTTTCTTATTCACTATTGATTATGATTTTTAGTTATCTCCCTTGCTGATTTTTATTTTTAGGTAATTATTTAAAAAATGTTTCTTATTCATTGTTGTTTATGATTTTTAGTTATCTCCCTTGCTAATTTTTATTTTTAGGTAATTATTTAAAAAATGTTTCTTATTTACTGTTGTTTGTGATTTTTAGTTATCTCCCTTGCTGATTTTTATTTTTAGGTAATTATTTAAAAGATGTTTCTTATTCCTAATCGTCTGTGTTTTTAGTTATCTCCCTTGCTGATTTTTATTTTTAGGTAATTATTTAAAAAATGTTTCTTATTCGTAGTCATCTGTGTTTTTAGTTTTTTCCCTTGCTGATTTTTATTTTTAGCTAATTATTTAAAAAATGTTTCTTATTCACAGTTGTTTGTGATTTTTAGTTATCTCCCTTGCTGATTTTTATTTTTAGGTAATTATTTAAAAAATGTTTCTTATTCGTAGTCATCTGTGTTTTTAGTTTTTTCCCTTGCTGATTTTTATTTTTAGCTAATTATTTAAAAAATGTTTCTTATTCACAGTTGTTTGTGATTTTTAGTTATCTCCCTTGCTGATTTTAATTTTTTAGGTAATTATTTTAAAAAAATGTTTCTTATTCGTAGTCGTCTGTGATTTTTAGTTATCCCCCTTGCTGATTTTTATTTTTTAGGTAATTATTTAAAAAATGTTTCTTATTCGTAGTCATCTGTGTTTTTAGTTTTTTCCCTTGCTGATTTTTATTTTTAGCTAATTATTTAAAAAATGTTTATTATTCACAGTTGTTTGTGATTTTTAGTTATCTCCCTTGCTGATTTTTATTTTTAGGAAATTATTTAAAAAATGTTTCTTATTCACTGTTGTTTATGATTTTTAGTTATGTCCTTTGCTTATTTTTATTTTTAGGTAATTATTTAAAAAATGTTTCTTATTCACAGTTGTTTGTGATTTTTAGTTATCTCCCTTGCTGATTTTTATAAAAAATTTCAAGTGGCTTCATGCCTTGTCTTTAACGATTTCCATAAAAAATTTCAAATGGATTGCCTTGTCTGAAGCGATTTAAATAAAAAAATTACAAGTGGCTTCATGCTTTGTCTTGAATGATTTCCATAAAAATTTTTAAGTGGCTTCATGCCTTGTCTGGAGTGACTTTCATAAAAAAATTTCAAGTGGCTTCATGCCTTTTCTTTAACGATTTCCATAAAAAATATCAACTGGATTGCCTTGTCTGAAGCGATTTAAATAAAAAAATTACAAGTGGCTTCATACTTTGTCTTGAATGATTTCCATAAAAATTTTTAAGTGGCTTCATGCCTTGTCTGGAGCGACTGTCATAAAAAATTTCAAGTGCTTTACTTTTTGGGAATCATCAGTGCAGGGTGTCACTATTACTGCCGCTCGGGAGATTTGAACCCGGCAACGAAACCATCTCTGACTCCATTAGCAAGGAACAAATCCACATGGCCACCGTTAACCAGGAGAAATACCGTTGAAATTAAAAAATTTATTTTTAAATGTCGAGACGCTGATAATGGCCTAATGATTATGACATCATGATCTGCGCATTTAAGCTTAAGTGATGACTTTAAACTTCAACTTAGAGTGCTCAAGTTGCTCAACAATAAGAACCTCGTAGGAGATGTCCTTTTCTCTTCCTTGCAACCTCTATCTCACAGAAGAGACGTTGCGAGTTTGTCTCTGATGTATCGTTATTTTCATGGAAAGTGTTCGACTGAGCTTCAATCTATGGTCCCCCCTCGCCAAACTTTCACAAGAAACACTCGTCTAGCTGTAAACACTATCAATAATTTCCCCCACTCTTTATCTGTGCCTAAACCTAAACGTAGATTCCATGAACAAAGCTTCTTTCTTAGAACTGCACGCCTGTGGAATTGTCTTCCGTTTTCCTGCTTTCCGGCTCACTACAATATGGTTGTCTTCAAGTCTAACGTAAATAAGTTCTTGATGAGCCGTTCTATATAAGTTATCAAATTTACCAAATTTTCATTACTAATGATATATTGTCCAATTTCTACTGTACACTCTTTAACCCTTATCCTTGAGTGGCCTCTTGGCCTTGATAATGTGGTGATGCCTATGTAAAAAAAAAAAAAGTTCTTAAATGGGCTAACATAAGTATTACTATAATTGATTTTTTTATATCTACAGACACTAGTGTTGCTTCATCCTTTCGGGAATCATAATCCCACCCCGACACTGTAGAGATCCTTAGATGTAAAAGATCTTTCTACTCCAGTAGTTTCTTCCCCAGAACTGCTAGACTTTGGAATTCCATTCCAGGTCACTGCTTCCCCAACTGTACTGACATGCATAAGTTCAAGTGCAACGTGAACCAACATCTCGCTGCCCAAATCCCTACATAGTACTCCAGTAGATGTTTCCCCTGATAGTAGCCCCTACATATATATATATATATATATATATATATATATATATATATATATATATATATATATATAATATAAAGCTGAATGTGTGTGTGTGTGTGTGTGTGTGTGTGTGTGTGTGTGTGTGTGACTGGTCACGAATAGACTAGCTCCTATATGGTTGACTATTTAAAAAAACTGATTACATATAATGATTGAAGATGTATCAAGACACAGGAATGGGTATGTTTGATCTGGCATAATGATGATTCATTAAAATTGTGGAGTCTGCGTACGCGCCTCGTCCACAAAGTATGGAAATAAAAAATTTAAAAATTAAAAAAAAAACGTTTACAAGTGTTTTTGATATAGACGTACATAAGAACACTTTGATAAGTATGTTTTAACTTAAATAGGGATGGTATAATAAAATTGTGGGGTCTGCAATAGCGCCTGGTCTCCATAGAATGGAAATAGGCACAAACTTTAATAAAGACTTTTCATATCTATCTGCGTAAGTATACTTTGATAATTATGTTTCAGTTTGAAGAAATATGGTATAATAAAATTATGGGGTGTTCGTTCGCACCTGACCTCCATAGAATGGAAATATGTCACAAAGTTTAACAAGGTTTTTTAATATAGATCCACAGAATATTGTGATAAGTGTTCAGTGTGAATAGGTATGGAATAATAAATTATGGGGTTTATCTATTTTATTTTTACTTTTATCATATTTTGCTTTGGTTTTGATACCCCCAAATTCGAAGCTATCTCTTTACAACCCTTCCTTTTCATAACCTATCATACTTTCATAAATCAGAGTCCATTTTCTTTAGGCTGGTTTTGAACCCAGTCAACAACGGGTACTTTTGCTAGTGTGTATATATATATATATATATATATATATATATATATATATATATATATACCTACTTTATATATATATTTAATATCTGTACTAACAGAAATTTTATTACTACCTCCCCTCTCCCCCAAAAAGGAAGTAAAGTCCGGCAGAATGGAATGAACTCATACTACACTTCAAGGACATGGTAATGCCTGGGATGATAGCATCTGGACGAACGTACATGTACTGCAGGGGAGTTACTGCCTCTGAGGATGGTATCATAACGAACAAACGTGCTTAATTTATCTTTACTCTCTTTGAGCGTCTCATTTTGTCTCGTCTGCTTTTCGGCCGTTTCCGTGGCTCGTTTACGGAAACAGACGAGACACCACGATTTGTATAATGAACAAATAATACTTCCGTAATTAATAAGACACTTTGTTTCATGAGGTTAGAATTAAAAAAAAACAAAAACTGTTGCCAACTTTGTTTTCAAAACTTGTCGAGTCATTGTGTTTATTATGAGACGTATTGTGTAAGATGTGACGTCATCACTGTCAACGTCGCCAGTGGGAAATAAATAAATAAATAAATAAATGATAAAATAAGCAATAATTTTAATAAATATATAATTTTTCGTACTAATATCTTTAAATAATAGGGGTTTTGTGTTTGTAAATAAAAAAACTAGAATTTTTTAAATAATTCGTTTTGTTTTTCTCCCGACAACCTTTAGTCGAATGTACACAGAAAATATGGCCGACATGGGTAATCTGTGGGAAGGTGAGTTTATACGTGTTTGTTATTGATTTTGAGCGGCGATTGTTGTTTGTCTTTTCGATAGTCAAAACTCAATGTTTGGACCCTCTTTTCTGGGGTTGGTTTAATTATTAGACAACGACAGACACGATATTGCCGTAGTAAAAATAGAATTTACCCGGAAATATTGGGAGTGCTTTGCTTAAACTAAATGTATGTTTAGTTTTGGGGTATTAATATTAAAAAAAAAAAAAAATAATAATAAATAAATAAATTGTTTCGGGTTTGTATTACTGTACACATAGATTCGAAAAAGTTGTCAAAAAAAACAAATATATAACAAATAAATGTTATCAAAGGCAAGATAAATTACTTTTCTACCTAACTGGATATATTTTTAGTGTTTTTATTTAATGTAACATGTTTATTTAGCTCGAAAAGCATACAGTGTTTACCGATGTATTGGAAAATTCAAAATGGCGCCAGACTCTCTCTTTAACACGGTAAGTTTCGGAAAATGTGTTATAAATAAAAAACTAGAAAAAATACTATTAAAAACCCGCCGAATATATGTCAAGCTATGTCACGGTAATATATATTGAGCGAGTTTTTAACAGTATTTTAACCAGTTTTTTATTTATAACACCTTTTCCGAAACTTACCGTGTTAAAGAGGGAGTCAGACGCCATCTTGAATTTTCCAATACATCGGTAAACACTGTATGGTTTTCGAGCTGAATAAACATGTTATATTGAATAAAAACACGAAAAATATATCCAGTTTGGTAGAAAAGTAACTTATCTTGCCTTTGATAACATTTATTTGTTATATATTTGTTTTTTGACAACTTTTTCGAACCTGTGTCAGTAATACAAACCCATAAATAATAAGTAAATAAATTGTTTCCTTTGTAAGCTTAAATAAATAAAACAAAAATCTTTTTAAAATAATTATTTTTGGTGGTTGTTTACATTGGTGAGCTTTCAAACGAACGCACTTCAGGTGAAAACATTATTACCTACTTACGTGTCATGTCGAAATTAGTATAAATTCTGAAAAAATAATTTCAAGTAAAAATGAAATAATTTACGCCGCTAAATTATACATTTACCTGTATCTTATGTTTTAATGTAGAAGAGTTATGCGACCAATTTAGTATGACAAACAAGGGAGATAACCATTATCTTAAATTAAGGGTCCGCCATCTTTAAACACGATATCTGGGAACGTAATTGTGGCTGATTTATTTTTTTATTTTTTTTATTTAAAATGCTTCTAGCAGAACATCTACTGGGCCATTGGGGAGGGGGGGTACTTATACAGTTTAATCAAGACATTAAAAAATGATAATATCGAAGAAAGGTTATGTTATACGTGTCCGTTTTGAACTGAAGATTTCTGAAAAAGATGTTGGGTTTGTATTACTGTAAAAAACCACCGAATATATGTCAACCTGTGTCACGGTAACATATATTGAGCGAATTTCTAACAGTATTTTGTCTAGTTTATTATTTATAACACCTTTTCCCGAACTTACCGTGTTAAAGAGAGAGTCGGGCGCCATTTTGAATTTTCCAATACATCGGTAAACACTGTATGCTTTTCGAGCTGAATAAACATGTTACATTGAATAAAAACACGAAAAATATATCCATTTAGGTAGAAAAGTAGGGTTTGTATTACTGTACACATAGATTCGAAAAAGTTGTCAAAAAACAAATATATAACAAATAAATATTATCAAAGGCAAGATAAGTTACTTTTCTACCAAACTGGATACATTTTTTTTGTTTTTATTCAATGTAACATGTTTATTCAGCTCGAAAAACATACAGTGTTTACCGATGTATTGGAAAATTCAAGATGGCGTCTCACACCCTCTTTAACACGGTAAGTTTGGGAAAAGATGTTATAAATAATAAACTATACAAAATACTATTAAAAACCCGCCGAATATATGTCAACCTATGTCACGGTAACATATATTGAACGAGTTTTTAACAGTATTTTAACCGGTTTTTTATTTATAACACCTTTTCCCAAACTTACCGTGTTAAAGAGAGAATCAAACGCCATCTTGAATGTTCCAATACATCGGTAAACACTGTATGGTTTTCGAGCTGAATAAACATGTTACATTGAATAAAAACACGAAAATTTTATCCCGTTTGGTAGAAAAGTAACTTATCTTGCCTTTTATAACATTTATTTGTTATATATTTGTTTTTTGACAACTTTTTCGAATCTATGTGTACAGTAATACAAACCCGAAATTTTTTCACTTAATTGGATTGAGTAGTTTGTTTTTTTTGTTTTTTTTTTTTACAGTGGAAAAACACGTTTTTATGATAGCACGTTGAAGGCAGACATCTTTTAATTTTTTGAACACGTCACGGGGAGATAACTCAATCTAAAGCGCCGACACTCCCTCCTCATCTTTAATTCTAGCTTTTCTTCCTAAAAATCGAACCTTTTGCTTGGTATCATAACAAATTGTTTTTTCGCTGTAACGAATACATACAATATAAACGTTTTTCGATATTTTCATTTTTTTAATGTCTTGATTAAACTGTACAAGTACCTAATTTTGGTACTCATGCATGCACTTATTGATTCGTGCTGAAATAATTATTATTTTGAAAGCCATTCTTAACATGGGGACGGGAGAGTGTTGTGTTGTGTACTTATTCTGTACTTTCACCTAACAATTTAATAAAAACGGACATCGTATAACTTTAATTAAACTTGAAAATACTATTTAAAAAATAGCACGGATCAGTAAGTGCACCATAAACAAATCTACTCATATTGCATGCGCATAAAAAAGATGGCCGCCAAAAAATACAATGCATAATACAACTTTTTATATCTCGATAACTAATTATTTCTGCAAAATTTCAGTGCAATTTTCGTATTCAGCATAGTCAAAAACCTATAAAAGTTGTTATTTAAAAGAAAATTGTGGAGGTGGGGTGGACCTAATCTAAAAAAAAATATAGCTAAAAAAATTACGAAAATTCCTTGAATAGAAAGTTATTTTTAGTTAAAAGTAATTTTTACGGAAAATTGGGTAAAATCGCATTTTTCTTAGATGTTATAAAGTAAACTGAAGAGGGGACATAACTCGGAACGAAAAATTTATTTTATTTTTTATGGCGTTAAAATTCGTTGTAACGCTTCTTCACTATTGGGACGAGATTTCGGAAATCGTAATACTGAATTTCACATGAAATCAGTGGTATCTACGTATTCCTCGTATTTTTTAGATGATTATATCCAAAAATTACGAAAAATAGATAAGGTAGAAAATTATTTATTAAAGAAAAAGAAAAATAGAATTTGATTAAAACGATGGCACTTCTGCATGACAGAGACATATTAGCAACACAGACGAGTTATCGACTCCTGTTCTTCGAAAGAGAAATGACATCTAGCGGCCATTATGTGAATTTCAAATATAAAGTGTTTACGAGAATGCAAAAATATCTAATAACGAAACAAGCACAAAAAAAATATGGAAGTCGAAACATTTATTGAATTAAAAAATATATCAAAATATAATTTTAATGTATTAATATAATTTCTCGATAACTACTTATTTCTGTAAAATTTCAATGCGATTTTCGTATTCAGCATAGTCGAAAACCTTTAAAAGTTGTCATTTGAAAGAAAATTGTGGAGGTGGACTAGGTGTATCAGAATTTTTGTAGGAATTTTTGACACCCCTAACACGAAACTGCGAATAAAATATAAAAAACTCGTAATTTCTCTTTTCAAAGTGGGTTGTTTATTTTCTTTATGGATTATACTTCCAAAATAAACTATTAAAGTTGTATAAAAACTAATAGAAATATTTTTTTTTATTTTTTAAAAAACAGTAATGAATTTTACGAACTCAATATTTTTCAATTTTTAAACTTTAAAAATCTATCAAAATTTTTCTATTGATTCAATTTTTACGATATTTTCAGGGTTAATGTGAAATTTTATGCTCTTTCCAATAAACCGAATATAATATTTTAGACAAACGTTTTTTTTTTTTAATTCACGCCCCCCCCCCATTTTCAAATGTCTATTAAAAAGTAAATAATTAATTCATGTACCAAAGTTTTATATATCACAAATTGAAGATAAAAGATAAATATATTCAAATTTAAAACAAAAAAAAATAGTGTTTTTTTAGAAATTTACCTGTAAAGTCCGAAGTTTAAAACCTTTTTTAAACAAAAGCAATGTTGTTTGTTTTTGTGTGTGTTTTTTTAATGAAACCTTGGTCCTTGCTCCTTTTAATTGAAAAAAAAAAAAAAATAGGTTTTGAATTACATTTTTCGAGTAGTTATATGCTTGGAAAGTCTGGGTGGAATTATTCAATATTTTTCACGAAATGTCTGACACACCTAATCTAAAAAAAAATACCATGATTTCTTTCCAATGAATGGTTTAATGTATGAAAATATATTTTTGGTTTGTAAATGCAGCAAAATAGAATTTTAACAACATGAAACATTTATTTATTTATTTAAGAATTTTTTTCTTTTTTATTTATTTATTTTTTTTTTTTTTACAAAAAAATTGTATTTTTTTCACAGTAAGATTGTATGATGAACATATATCAAATATAACTTTGGTTTGTCAATGTAGTAAAATTGAATTTTAATATAGAAGTTTTTATTTATTTATTTATAAAAATTTCATATAAATTTTTTAATAATATTGTTTTTTTTTTTCCAATGAGTGGTTTTTATTGAAACCTTTTTGGAATATAGTTTTTTTGCACAGTTACAAGGGATAGAGTTCCCTTATTTGTTCAAAAACCCCTTCCAAGGGATTGTCTTTGCACAAACTTTTAGAAAGGTACGAGTTATCGACCCCTGTTCGGCTGACACAACGGAAGTATATAATATTTGACGTTTGTGATTAAAATTTGAAATTGCTTCAAAATCACATAAATTTTGCTTAGGAAAGTAGAAGTCAGTATTAGGCTTCTTTTTTTTTTTTTTTTTAAATCTATAATAATAATGGGGGAACCGTGTTAACTGGCCTTTGGGCCAAGATCACAGTGTAGTATCTGTTCTTCAGATACTGCACTAAGTGTATCAGAATTTTTGTAGGAATTTTTGACACCCTTAACACGAAACTGCAAATAAAATATAAAAAATTCGTAATTTCTCTTTTAAAAGTGGGTTGTTTATTTTCTTTATGGATTATACTTCCAAAATAAACTATTAAAGTTGTATAAAAAGTAATAGAAATATTTAAAAAAAAAATAGTAATGAAATTAATTGAATGTTACGAGTTCATTATTTTTCAATTTTTAAACTTTAAATATCTATCAGAATTTTTCTATTGATTCTATTTTTACGATATTTTCAGGGTCAACGTGAAATGTTATGCTCTTTCCAATAAACCGAATATAATATTTTGGACAAACGTTTTTTTTTTTAATTCACGCCCCCCCCATTTTTAAATGTCTATTAAAAAGTAAATAATTTATGTACCAAAGTTTTATATATCACAAATTGAAGATAAAAGATCAATAAATAATATATTCAAATTTAAAACAAAAAAAAAGTAGTGTTTTTTAGAAATTTACCTTTAAAGTCCGAAGTTTAAAACCTTTTTTAAAAAAAAAACAACGTTGTTTGTTTTTGTGTGTTTTTTTTTTTTAATGAAACCTTGGTCCTTGCTCCTTTAATTGAAGAAAAAAAATTAGGGCTTGAATTACATTTTTCGAGGAGTTATAAGCTTCGAAAGATAGTGGGTGGAATTATTCAATAGTTTTGACGAAATTTCTGACACTGCTAATGCTGCACTTCAATTTCTTGTTCTCTGTCTTGGAGGAGAAGTTGTTCACAACTGAGACAATTTTTAATTTTTGTTCCTTTTGTCCACGTTAAAAAAAACGACCCTGGTGTCTAACTCTGTCCTGTGGGGAGGCATTGTGAATAGGAACCGTGTTTACTGTGAGAAATTTTGCAGGAATAAGCAGGCTTCTCATTGGTCGGTTTAACCACCCACGATATTGTTGGAACCTATCAGATTGATTGTTCTTACTAACTGCCTAGGGTATTCTTGGCGCCAAATTTATCTTCTCAGACCACCAGTTTTCACACAGACAACAGGTTGAGATGGACATATGAAAACTCACTCGAGGCTTGTAACCTCAAAACCACTTTGTCTTATCGAGACATTTTAATGCCTTAATGTGAGGCGAAATGTTATTACCATTTGCAAACACCACTGCCCTTAAGTTGGGTAGCTTTATCTGAGAGTACATCTTTCAAACTCCTTGGCTTAATGTTCACAGGAAACATGAGTTGGAACAATTACATTGAAAGCGTTGCCAGGGCTGCTGCGAAGAAGGTAGGCTCTCTCTACCGTTCTAGAAAACTACTAACACCCGCAAGTATCCTGTACATCTATAAGGCCACCATTCGCCCATGTATGGAGTATTGCTGTCATATTTGGGCTGGTGCATCTGCTACTAGTCTCTCGCTCCTTGACAAGGTTCAAAAGAGTCGCAAATCTGATAGGCCCTGAACTGGCATCTAAGCTTCAGCCTCTGTCCCATCGACGAAATGTTGCATCCCTCTGCATGTTCTACAAGTATTTTAATGGTGAATGCTCTGACGAACTGCAAACACTTTTGCCCCCACGACGTGAACACCCTCGACAAACCCGACAGGCTGCTAAATCCCACCCCCACACAGTAGAGATCCCTAGATGTAAAAGATCTTTCTACTCCAGTAGTTTCTTCCCCAGAACCGCTAGACTTTGGAATTCCATTCCAGGTCCCTGCTTCCCCAACAGAACTGACATGCAGAAATTCAAGTGCAACGTGAACAGACATCTTGCTACCCAAATCCCTACATAGAGCCCCAGTAGTTGTTGCTGCTGATAGTAGCCCCCTACACCAAAGTGGCAATGTGCCTTGTTTGGGGTTAAAATGTAATAAGGAAAAATTTATTTTAAAAAATATTAATCGCACTGTTATGTTCTGTGAATTAATCGACTTTCATTATTACAATATAATGTCTCTCAGAGATGAAATTATGGTTTATATTTTGACCTGTCCTTTGGCCGCCATTCAAATGGTTATGTACAGTGAACATTTTTCCTTTTTTTTTTTTTTTTTTTTTTTTTTTTTTTTTGCATAGGCATCGCGAATTATCAAGGCTAAGAGGCCCCTCGAGGATAAGGGTTAAAGAGTTTACAGTAGACAATTGGACAATATAGTAATTGTTAGTAATGGAAATTCGATAAATTTGTTAACAAGTGGAACGGCTCATCAAGAACTTGTTTACGTTGGACTTGAACACAACCATATTGTAGTCAACTGGAAAGCAGGAAAACGGAAGACAATTCCACAGGCATGCTATGTTCATGGAATCTATGTTTACGTTTAGGCACAGATAAAGGGGGGGGATTATTGATAGTGTTTTCAGCTAGACGAGTGTTTCTTGTGAAAGTTTGGCGAAGGGGGGGGGGTCATAGATTGAAGCTCAGTTGAACACTTTCCATGAAAATAATGATACAGCAGAGACAAACTCGCAACATCTCTTCTGTCTATTTTGAACACTATCAAGGCAGGATAAGTCCTTTCTAGCAGCTCCTGGCCAGATGTGGCAACAGTCCTCCATCCTTGGACGTACCTGGCTCTTATATAGATAAAGAATTGCATCAGCAGTGAGATATCTACTGGATCAATAGAAGGATCCGACCATTTTTCCAGTGGCGTTGGCAACAGATTTGATGTACATGTTCCATTTAAGATCAGGAGTAAAGGTCAAGCCCAGAAGCTTGTCAAAACATGGAGTCTCCCCAAGACTTTGTAAGGCATCACTTAACTCATCGACCTTTTTGCAGCTTTTCTTCGACAGCGGAGTTTTGTATCCAGCATATTGCGAAGATGAACTATTGTTATAGAATGGATCGAGAGAGAAATTATATTGTAGACACGTTGACCGGAAGTCAGGGTCAGCTGATCAGATTGCATGTGAGCTGAATTGAAGAGATTGAATTTGGACTTAAAAGGCGACGGACGACTTCACAGTCGTCTCCTCCCCCTTCACTGTTGGGGGGGGGACGCTGACGTGTGTAGAAATGAGGCCAAGAGAAACCATGCAGGCCAGAGATTCACTTTCTATCCTTTTGCGAGACATCTGGAAAGTGAAACAAAACTATAAAACCAATTCGTTTTGGAGTGATTGAATCTTCGTCCAAAACAGGTACCAAGTCTCCCCTCCAAGACAAGAGATTTCCAGATGGACCAACATCCAAGACGCAGAAGGTTTATTGAAAAATACATGTACCACACACACACAACGGCATATGAACATATCATTTAATAGACTGGCCATTAGACGATCACACAACGTTAACTCTGATGAGACGATCACACGCACGATCCCCTTTATGATACAACAACACAACGGCATATATATATATATGTATATATATATATATATGTATATATATATATATGTATATATATTTATATATATATATATATGTATATATATATATATGTATATATATTTATTTCAATTAAAAATATAACTTCTAATAATTATGTGATCTATATACAAATTGTCTCCCTTGAATATATATATATATATATATTATATATATATTTATTTCAATTAAAAATATAACTTCTAATAATTATGTGATCTATATACAAATTGTCTCCCTTGAATATATATATATATATATATTTATATATATTTATTTCAATTAAAAATATAACTTCTAATAATTATGTGATCTATATACAAATTGTCTCCCTTGAATATATATATATATATATATATATATTATATATATATTTATTTCAATTAAAAAAATAACTTCTAATAATTATGTGATCTATATACAAATTGTCTCCCTTGAATATATATATATATATATATATATATATATATATTATATATATATTTATTTCAATTAAAAAAATAACTTCTAATAATTATGTGATCTATATACAAATTGTCTCCCTTGAATATATATATATATATATATATATATATATATATTATATATATATTTATTTCAATTAAAAATATAACTTCTAATAATTATGTGATCTATATACAAATTGTCTCCCTTGAATATATATATATATATATATATATTTATATATATTTATTTCAATTAAAAATATAACTTCTAATAATTATGTGATCTATATACAAATTGTCTCCCTTTATTCACATAATTATTAGAAGTTATTTTTTTAATGCTTAATTGAACTTTAATGCTTAGTTTTTCCATCAATTGTTTGACTTGGGTCATTTTTTTTAATTGATGCATGAAAAAAATCTATGTGCTATTCGAGACAAGAAATAAAAGAAATAAAGAAAATTCTTACCTGTTACTTCCCAACTTAGATTTTTTTACTTTAATAAAATTTACGTTGAAGTTTTAAAGTGACACTATTGTAATTTCTGATTGTTTTTTTTTTCATTCTGCCAAGAGCAAAACCACTGTGAGAATATCTCACGTTACTTCGCTATTTGAAGGAGATTTTGAAGTATTTAAGCTGTCAATTTCTGTTTATGATTAAAGTTTAAAGTCAAGCATTCTAATTCACTTGTGTATTTGGACATGCGAAACTCTATAACATGCACGACGGAAGAACAGATGTACATAAATCTAATACAGTGGAACAAATACATAGAGGACATTGCAAAGGCTGCTGCAAAGATGTACATAAATCTAAGACAATGGCAGAATCGTTAGAAAATGACCTCCAGACCATAGTGGACTGGGCCCGCAAATGGATGGTAACATTTAATGCTAGTAAAACTAAGCTGCTCTCCTTTAACAACGTAGATTTCATGAGCAGAGCTTCTTGCTCAGAAGTGCACGACTGTGGAATTCTCTTCCGTTTGCCTGTTTCCCACCTGACTACAACTTGGATGTCTTCAAGTCCAACATAAACAAAAAGTTGCAATTTACGGCTGCATCTCATTCAAATATTGAAAATTATTTAATAGTAAGTAGCTCTAAAGCCCAGTACGTCTAACCCTAACCCTAACCCTAACCCTAACCCTAACTACTGCCACATCTAGGCAGGAGCTACTTAAAGCAGCCTATCCTGCCTTGACAGAGTACAAAATAGACTTTGTGGCTTAGTGGGGGCTGCCCTTTTTCTTCCCTGCAACCTCTCTCCCAAAGAAGGGACGTTGCGAGTCTGTCTTTGTTTTATCGTTATTTCCATGGCAAGTGCTCATCTGAGCTCCAATCTCTGGTCCCCACTCGCCAATCTTTCACGAGAAACCACTCTTTATCTGTACCTAAATCAAAACGTAGATTCCATGAACAAAGCTTCTTTTTTAGAAGTTCACGCCTGTGGAACTCTGTTCAGTTTGCCTGTTTCCCACCTGACTACAACCTGGATGTCTTCAAGTCCAACATAAACAAATTCCTGATAAACCGTCCCCTTAAGTAAAACACTTTATCAGATCTCCAATACTAACAATTACTACGATATTGTCCCATTGATTACTGTACATGCAATAACCCTTATCCCCGAGTGGCTTCCGGGTCTTGATAAGTGGTGACCTCCATGTGAAAAAAAAAAATGTTGCCTAATAAACTGCTTCAAATTTTTTCTTGGCCAAGCAACTTTCCTTCGATTTAAGGGTCCTGGATATGACCTTAAACTATAACCAGTGGTGAGGCCCCAGCTTGTGGGCTTTGGGGAGTGTAGAGCCACCCTTTAATTACCATTGCTCCCAGGTCCACTCTGACCCGGAGTGGTAGTACCTGTTAGGGTCCCAACTATGGGTTAAATAGAAACCGACGTGAAAACAACAAATATATTCTATTAAAAAAATTTTTCTTCAAAATCTTTGGATTCGGCATTAGATAACCCGAAAAGGGTTGATATGCCGTAAAACAAAAACAACCAACCAACCAACCAATAATTGTGGAACACATTACTACTGAACTGCTTCCTTGCAAACTACAACATGGTGTCTTGGCCAAGCAACCTTCCTTCGATTTAAGACATTTCTGCTTCTTTTACAATTACAAGACACCTCTCCAGCCACCATTTTGTCAACTAAGACAACTATAAAAAAAGTAATCAGTCAAGAAATGGGAGATATGTCTGGGTTTGGGGTTGACCACCCAGAATTCTATTCGGTGGTTCAAGTATGTTAAGTGCATTGAAGGCAATACAAGTTTGCTGTGAGTAAGAGATACTCAACAAGTGTATTCCTATTATTCCTTAATTGGAATTCATTTTTGAGATGAGCATTATATATTAATTTTTATTTTTATTTCGGACTACTAGTCTCATCTTTATTAGTTGTTGCTTTTTATCTTTTATTTGTTTATTCACAACGTTTCGGCCAACTATTCCTCTGGCCTTCGTCAGGTGGTAACCGCGACGGATAGGAACTTTGAATCTCCTAACTGCATTCTCAGCCATCACTGCCATCCATAGTTGTTGTCGTCTCACCACATTTTTGGCCAAGTAAACGTCTGGCACGCTTTGGGTGGGATTGAAACCGCTATCTTCAGACAATGTTCATCTGGAACTGTAGAGATTCAATGTCTCTATCAACTGCGCCACGGGCCCCGAAGGAGCGATCAAGGTTGGATTCTTTGATCTTATAAATCCACGTTTCCTCGAGGAGATTCGAAGTTCCTATCCGTCGCGGTTACCACCTGATGAAGGCCAGAGGAATAGTTGGCTGAAACGTTGTGAATAAACAAACCAATAAAAGATCAAAAACAACAACTAATAAAGATGAGAATAATAGTCCGAAATAAAAATAAATTAAGTGTATTCCTGATATTCATTAACGATCTCCCTGATAATATTGTGTCCGAGATGGGTATATTTACTGATGATACAATGCTTTATAACATGCATTAGGAAAGAACAGATGTACATAAATCTAAGACAATGGCAGAATCGTTAGAAAATGACCTCCAGACTATAGTGGAATGGGGCCGCAAATGGATGGTAACATTTAATGCTAGTAAGACTAAACGGCTCTTCTTTAACAATTACAAGATACCTCTTTATCTGCTTATATCCATGACAAATAGCACCCTACCTGAGAATTCCACCTTCAAACTCCTCGGCCTAACGTTTGCGGGCAATATGAACTGGAACAAATGCATAGAGGACATTGCAAAGGCTGCTGCAAAGAAGATGGGTTCCCTCTATCGAGCTAGAGTATCCTGTACCTTTACAAGGCCACCATTCGCCCATGCATGGAGTATTGTTGCCACATCTTGGCTGGTGCATCTACCACTAGCCACTCTCTCTTGGATAGGACCCAAAAAAGAGTTGTCAATCTAATCGGTCCCACTTTATCAAGGCCACCATTCGCCCATGCATGGAGTATTGCTGTCATATTTGGGCTGGTGCATCTGCTACTTGTCTCTCGCTCCTAGACAAGGTTCAAAAGAGAATCGCCAACCTGATAGGTCCTGAACTAAGCTTCAGCCTCTGTCCTATCGACGAAATGTAGCATACCCCTGCCTATTCCTCAAGTATTTTAATCGTGAATCTGCAAGCACTTGTACCTCCTCAACGTAAATACCCCCCGACAAATCCGTCAAGCAGCTAAATCCCACCCCTACACAGCTGTAAGAAAGCCTTTTACTCCAGTAGTTTCTTCCTCAAACACAGCAAGCAGCAAAATCACACCCCTACAAAGTAGAGATCCCTAGATGTAAGAAAATAGTCTGCTCTAATAGTTTCTTTCTCAGAACTACTAGACTTTGGAATTCCCTTTCGGTTCCCTGCTTCCCCAACTGTACTGACATGCAAAAGTTCAAGTATAACATGAACCGACATCTTGCTGCCCAACTTCCTACATAGTATCCCTGTAGCTTAGATCCCTGATAGTAGTCCCCTACATCAAAGTAGCAATGTGCCTTGTTTGGGGTGAAAATGTAATTAAAAAAAAAAAAACCCTTGAAATATTGTGAAAATAATGCTCAAGATGAGACCAGTAGTCTGAAGAAACCAATAAACACGAATAATTAATCCTCATCTCAAAAATTTAGAAAAATAAAAACGAAAACTTTTTAATCCCAGCTTGGAAAAAAAAAAAAAAAGACAGCAATAACTCAACCCAGTCCTTTAACAAAAAAATTATAAACTTGAGTTCTCGTTCTTCCTTTGCTAGCCTCTTTCTCAACTTTTCATTTCAGCATTTTCATATAAATAATTTATGTGACTGAAATGGGAATCAACAATTGACAAACTTTCACGAAAAACACTCGTCTAACTGAAAACACTATCAATAATTCCCCCCACTCTTTATCTGTGCCTAAACATAAACGTAGATTCCATGAACAAAGCTTTTTTCTTAAAACTGCATACCTGTGGAACTCTCTTCCGTTTGCCTACTTTCCAGCTGTCCAATGTACTTTGTACTCTGTCAAGGATAGGCTGTTTTTAGCAGCTCCTGCCCAGATATGGAGCAGTATTCCATCCTTGGACGTACTTGGCTTTTATATAGATAGAGAATTGCATCAGTAGTGAGATATCTTCTGGAGCGGTAGAAGGATCCAGCAACCTTGGCAACAGACCTGATGTACGTGTTCCATTTCAGATCAGGAGTGAAGGTCAATCCCAGAAGCTTGTCAAAACATGGGGCTTCTCCTAGACGAGAGCCATCCATTTCAATTGATGCCAGATGGGGATCAGAGCATTGATGATGTAAAGATAGGAGTTTGGTTTTAGATGCATTAAAGGTAACCAGCCACGTCTTCCCCCCACTAAACCACGCGCTCAAGATCAGAGGAGAGAGAATCAGAGAGAACTTTGTCATTTACAGCTTTTGATGTGTTGCCATAGATGGTCATGTCATCAGCATAGATGTCAACGAATGATTTAAGTATGTGTTTTGGGAGATCATTGGTGTAGATCAGGATTTGACAGCTGTGAAAAAACAAAAACGTAAAAATATAGATGGGAAGGTTAAGTTTTTTTTTTTAAAGTTTAGGATTCTTGTGCAGATTAGTGATGTTTTGAACCAACGCAACTCAGGTGAAAACATTATTGCATACTTACGTGTCATGTTGAAATTAGTATGAATTCAAAAAATCACAAAAAAATGATCCAGTAAAAAAACAAGTGAAGCATGCGAGGCAAAAAAAAAAAAAAATGACTAAGTTCAGCATTTACCCCCTCCCCTCCCATTTAGCCCCAAAAGTCCCTAGGGGACGTCAAATCCTGGTAAAAATGAACAAACGGTGCAGTTTTAGGCCTTAACATATGTACATTTGAGTTCTGCACCATGCAAAAAAAGAAATGACTGAATTCATCATTTGCCCCTCCCCCCTTCAGCCCCAAATGTCTCCAAGGCCTTAACATATTCAAATTTGAGTTCAGCACCATGCAAAACTGCTAAATAGACATACACAGAAAATTTTGGACAAATATGGTAAATAGTCCCAAAAATGGAGTGTTTTTATTAGCCCTAAAAGAACCCCTGGAGTACACTCAAGAATTATCACGAAGTATAAAAAATTATATAGAAATCAGTCGGTTGCAACTTTTCAGAAAGTTTTATAAAAATCCAAGGCATCCATTTTTTTTTTTTTTTAATAAGCACAAATGTGTTAATTTTAGCCATTTTAACCTGAAAGGCACCTCTAGGGAGCGGGGGGGGGGACTGTTACTTTTTTTACTCATATCATGTTTAATGTTTGTGCAAAATTTAAAAAAATTCCAAGGCGTAGTTATTGAGAAAAGTGTGGACGGCCGAACAGACAAGGGTGAATTTACAGGGGACCAAAAAACATTTATCCAATTATCGAGTTTTATTGTATGTTTTTAATGTCGAAGAGTTGTGCAACAAATTCAGTATGACAAACTGAATTATCTCCCCTGATTTTAATTAAGGATTTGATATTTTTAAACATAAAATGTCAAAATGTAAATGTGGTTAATTTTTTGTTAAAAATAGATCTAGCACATTCTGTACAGCGTCGAACGATAAAATTGTCGCCCGAAAGAAAACAATACTACAGCTTTATTTTAAAACTTTTATTGAAAAAATCAGTTCAGGTAACTTGATTATGTAGTAGAGCTGACATCTATACAATGTAGCCGCCTTCAGCCTCAATCACTGCCTCAATACGGTCCGGAACTTTTCTACAAGCGCCGGCAAGAACTCAGGGAATACTTAGCGGATAGCAACGATTAGGCTGGTTTTGGTGTTGAGAGAGGTCATGTTGGTGATGTTTTTGACGTATGCCCAAACAAAGTAGTCTAGGGTTAGGTCAGGAGAGTAGGGGGAGTAAGAGAAGGGTAATGAGGCGGCAGTGAGCACTCTTTCTGAACCCAAGTATAGGTCTCTCGGCGCTGAGTCCTGTTGCCACACCCAGGGTCTGCTAGCGGCCACCTGATTACATTAGGGGATCACCACACTCTTCAACACATCCAGGTACACTTTGGTGTTGACTTTCAAGCCGACTTTGAAAATGTGAGGCGGCATGATGTGGCCCTCACTTGAAACCACACCAAAGACCATAACCGTGGCCGGAACTGTTTTCATCAGCCTGGGCACGTCCCTCTTCTTCGTGGCAATCCAACGATGCATTTTGAGGGTGCTGGCAATGGTCCTGTTTTCATAATTTGGATCAGTGGAGAGCATGAGTTGTACAGTGGCACATCTCCAATCTCGCTCGTTGAACATCGTGTCACTTTCAGACATGATAGAAGACTCCTATCACTTGGGATTCGTGCACAACTAGCTAACTAGTAGATGGTCTACAACAAAAAGAAGAAAACCGGTTTTCATCAAACGGAAATGGAATTATGTTGTCTCTTCTAGGGTGGCAATTTTATTGTTCCAATGACACGTGAATACGTAATAATGTTTTCAGACAAAAATGTATTGCTTTAAAATGTCACTATTCTGCACAAGCACCAAATTTAGCCCCCCTTCTCTCCCTCACACATCCCCAAAAAATAAAGTAGAAATAATTTCCTTAAATAGAAAAGAAGGATTTCAAATTGTAAATTGCTTCAGCTATTTCCGAGACTGACTCCAGATTCTCTGTCAAAGTGCTTAAATCCTTGCTACCCTATTTATTACAACGACCAGCAGGGAAACCCGACATTACCCAGGATTGAATGATGATCAACGAATATTTCACACTCTTATATTTTTATTGTCATCGAAATCGGTGAAAGCTTCACATGTCTCCATGCAGTGTAACTTAGTCCAAAATATATGTTATTCTAGAGAACCTACTGTTTATTTTATAAAATTATTTTATATATAAAATTCTTTCCAGTTAACGAAAAAAAAAAATTAAGAAATTTACGTGAGGGGGTTTGAAGCTACAAACCACATCCTGAAAAAAGACAAAACAAAAGAAGCGTAAATTTGCAAGTTATAAAATTCTTTGCAGTTATTGAAAAAATATTAAGAAATTTACGTGCAGAGTTTGAACCTACAGACCACGTCTTGCAAACCCCCCCCAACCCCCCCCCCAAAAAAAAACACACTATTAACTTACCCAACGTTCTATTATTGTTGCTAAGTGATTCTGAGACAAAACTTAACTAAGATCACTCCCATCTTCTACACTAAAGTTCTGTAAATTTTAAAGAAAATCTGTTCAGCCGTTTCGGAGTCTATAAGGAACTAACA
>NC_136527.1:18120956-18248456 GCF_053919585.1 Euprymna scolopes | reverse complement strand
ATACATACCTACAAACATTCATTCCTTGTCAATTCATACATACCTACAAATATTTTACGAACACTCATTCCTTGTCAATTCATACATACCTACAAATATTTTACGAACATTCATCTCCTTTGTTAAATCCCTTTTTCATAAATACCGAGGCCACACACTCTTCCATTTATGCCTCGTTCACAGTGCACTCGCAGGGAACCAGGCATACTTCACTTGTTTTAGTACGGTCCATATTCTGTATAAGTCATTTTTTTTTTTCTTGGGTGATAATAAAGTGATTTGTTGTCACTTTAGTTGTGTGAAACATTCTTGATTCTTAATCTCGGGCAACGGCAGGTTTTCTGCTAGTCAGGACTCTACATTGCGAGTGAAACAGTCACATTCACGAGTGATTTTTCAAAATGGCGACTATAAATAATGAAACGCTTATCTTTTGGCGATTGTATTGCTTTCACTGACAACTGAGTAAAAAATATCTTATTTTTTTTTATACAAAGTTAAATTATTTAAACAATAAAAATTTAATAGAACAATATACTCTTCGAATGTTTATACCTTCAAATATCAACATAAAATTTCTTGTATATTTAGGATTATGCTTGTTAAAAAAACACAGAAAAAGTATTTATGATGTTGGATGCAACCCAATTTTGTTATTCAGGAGTTAGTGCTTTAAGCATCCGACTTCTCTATCCTGACGACTGTCACAGGTTAGCAATACCACTCTTTTTCCTTTGTGTGCATCAGAAAATAAAAAGTTCCAGGGCTCCACATTGCAAGTGAAACAGTCGCATTCACCAGTAATTTTTCAAAATGGCGACTAGAAATAATGAAACGCTTATCTTTTGGCGATTGTATTTCTTTCACTGACAATCTTCCAACGTTCACTACTGAGTAAAAAATATCTTTTCAACTTTTTTAAAAAATAAAACTAAGTTAAATTATTCAAACAATAAAAGTGACAAATGAAAATGGGCTAGTCAGAAACAGTTTTATTTGTCATCTTGAATGCTATTTAGGTCTGACTTTATCCACCAAGATAACTTTATATTTTAGAATATCTCTGTTAAATTAATGCAGTTATCGTGGAGGGCTCCACATTGCAAGTGAAACAGTCACATTCACCAGTAATTTTTCAAAATGGCGACTATAAATAATGAAACGCTTATCTTTTGGCGATTGTATTTCTTTCACTGACAACCTTCCAAAGTTCACTACTGAGTAAAAAATATCTTTTCAACTTTTTTAAAAAATAAAACTAAGTTAAATTATTCAAACAATAAAAGTTTAATAGAAAAATATACTCCTTTTTTTTTGTAAAGATGGATGTTTAAACAAAATATCTGAACTAGAATGTTTATACTTTCAAGTATCAATATTAAAGTTGTCGTATATATATTTAGAACTAGCGAGGGGTACCCGGCGTTGCCCGGGTGTTTGGAGGTGTGTGTGGAAACTCCGGGGGGGGGGGGGGGGTAAAAAAAAAGAAGTAAGTATGAGGATCGAACCCGAACCGTTGAGGCAAAGTTGTAAATTAAAGTGTGAAAAAAAACCCAAAAAAACGTGCGACGTTAACCATTGCCCCACCGCGAGATGCTAACATTGCGAGTGAAACAGTCGCATTCACACGTGATTTTTCAAAATGGCGACTATAAATAATGAAACGCTTATCTTTTGGCGATTGTATTTCTTTTCTTAGAACGATATACTCTTTTTGTTTATTACAATCTTCCAAAGCTGAGTGAAAAAATATCTTTTCAAATTTTTTTTTTTTAATAAAACGAACAAAGTTAAATTATTTAAATAATAAAAGCATAGCAGAGAAGGCCTCATGGAAACTCAGATTTTGACTTAATCGTCAGAGGATATCTTATTTTCATTTCAGGTAGCTCAACCATGAAAAAGGCTGCCAGAAGTTATGGTCAGTTTGTAGGCGACCAATCAATTCATAGTAGTATTCACTCATAACATATGAATGATGTTTCTGACAAAGGAGTAATGACTACTTTTTTTCTGTGTTGAAATCGATCTAATACTTATTATTGACTTGTTTTTAATCTTGAACAGGGCTCTACATTGCGAGTGAAACAGTCGCATCTGTGGTTTGTTTTTCAAAGTGGCGAATAGAAATAATGAAACACTTATCTTTTGGCGATTGCATTTCTTTCACTGACAATCAAAGAAGCTCACTACTGAATGAAAAATATTTGTCAACTTTTTTTAATAAAACGAACAAAGTTAAATTACTTAAACAATAAAAGTTTAATAGAACAATATTCTTTTTTTTTTTTAACGAAGGCTGTTTAAAAAAATATCTGTATAAATTAGAATGTTTATACATTCAAGTATCAACATAAAATTCGTTGTATATTTAGAATTACATTTATTAAAACCCCCTCCAAAAAAAACACAGAAACATCTTTATGATGTACATAATCGTCACAGAACGAAAATGTCATATTCTAAAAATCATATGGGTTTGGCTAATAACTTTTCTATTTGGCTAGTAAACGAAAATATTTAGTTGTCAAAGGTCAACTAAAGATAAGTTTGTCCGTAGAGTCCTGTTGAAGTAATATTTTTTTTAGCTCTTTACATCTTGTATATTTAGAATTGCACTTATTTAAAAATATACAGAAAAATCTTTTCAAGTTTTTTTTTTTTTTTTTTTTTTTTTAATAAAACGAACAAATTCTTTTTGTTTTTTAACAAAGTATGTTTAAAAAAATATCTGAAAAAATTATAAAGTTTATACCTTCAAGTATCAACATAAAATCTTTTGTATATTTAGAACCAATCGGGGTGCCCGGCATTGCCCGGGTGTTTGTAAGTGTGTGCTGAGCCAAAAAAAAAGTGGTAGTAGGCAGGCAGGCTCAAACCTGTACCGCGAAGGAAGAAAAGAATGTGAAAAAAAAAGTGACATCTTTGCTGTTGCGCCCAGCCCCAAACCGGAAGTGACATGAGTTTAAATTAAGGCTAGACAATCGAAAATAGGGGATGACTTTTGAAAATATCGGCAAACAAAGCGACTCCCCCCCTGTAGAAAAGTGCCCAGTTAAGGGTGAAGGAATTAATGTTTTTAGCCAATTTTTTCGATATTTGTCGTCTGAATGGTTTAGCTTCAAAACGATACTGATTTCATGAAAATCTGTTGCCTCTGTCGAAAGTTCTAGGCAGACATACAAACATACGTACATACATACATTTAAGCAGACAGGTGAGATTTATATTATCGACTAGCAGGGGGTACCCGGCATTGTCCGGGTGTTTAGAGGTGTATGTGTGTTTGGGGGGGGGGGGCTAAATCAAAACAAACGAATAAATGAAGTAATAACCCTGCTGAAATATTATAAAAAAAAAACGATGTTAAAACTTCTATAAAAAAATCGGAAAAAAAAAAAAAAAAAAACTAACGTGATACAAACGAACGATATTAAAATTTCTTAAAATCGGAAAAACAAAAAAAGAAAACGCGAACATGATGGAAAAAAACAAACAATGTTAAAACTTCTTTAAAAATGTTGAATATTTATCTTTTGAAAGTCGGGCAAATTAAATAGACAGGCGACCCCAGTTGTTAACTCATAGATATTATCATTTAGGTGCGATATAAAAAGTTTTAAGAAGTTGTGAGGCGACCAATCGTTTCTCAGAAATAAGCCTTTCTTGGACCTACACGAAAACGCACACACGCACAAACATTTTCGCTTTTATATATATACTAGTGAGGGGTACCCGGCGTTGCCCGGGTGTTTGTAGGTGTGTGTGAAAAAAAACAGGCGCCCATGAAAAAAAAAATCTTGACGGCGCGCAGTTGGAAAATAGTAAAGTGCGAAAAAAAAAACAGGTGCGTGTTTTTGATTGACATGACGGCGATAGGTATTCAGCAGTTACGATTTTGTGCGGGACAGTTTTTAACGAGGTCAATAAATCGGTTTGTTTGTTTTTAAAATCCACTCCCTCGTCTCAAAATGAAAGCTACCGTCTGATATGACGAAGTCGACATTGACCAAACGTTACTTAGCTCTCTAGAGACCACTGGCTCTGGGCCTGTGATTAGTCGAGTTTCGCTTTTTGTTTATACCAAAAACCGAATGTAACGCGTGCCAATGCGGGAAATGTGGAATAATTAACGTTTGAAAGTCAATAAAATTAAATAGACAGGCGAACTCCGTGGTTAACTGAGATATTACAATTTATAGATGATATAAAAAGTTTTAAGAAGTTGTGAAGCGAGCGAGCGCTTCTCTGAAAGAAGCCTTTTGTGGACATCGAGGAAAAGCGTACATACATACATACATTTTCGCTTTTATATTTATAGACTAGTGAGGGGTACCCGGCATTGCCCGGGTGTTTGGAGGTGTGTGTGGTTTTGGGTAAATTAAAACTCCGGGGGGGGGGGTTAAAATAAAAAAAAATGTTTTGGTAGGTAAGTATGAGGATCGAACCTGAACCGTTGAGGCAAAGTTGGAAAGTAAAGTGTGAAAAAAAAAAAAGAGTGCGACGTTAACCATTGGGCCACCGCAAGATGCTAACGGAAACACGTTTGAATTTATTTAATTACTTAAATTAGCAGGTGCATGTTCTAATGACTTAATGAGGTCAAGTTTTGACTGCGGGGTAGCATTTTAGTGCGGAACGCTTTTTTTTTTTTTTTTTTTTTTTTCAAGATGTTGGATGTAGGGGGAAACAGCGCCACTCGTCCAAATTAAATAGCAATTGTCTTCTGATATAAGGAAATAATATTTCCACATTGATCAAAGCTCATTGCTTTCAGACATTTCCGGCGATCGAGACCGGAAAAATACCTAGACAATTAGTGTCGCTTTTATTATAGGAAAAGGCCTAACCCACATGCGGCGAGCGAAAACTGTTGAATATTTATCTTCCCGAAGTCGAGCAAATTAAATAGACAGGGAGCTCCGTTGTTAACTCTGAGATATTACGATTCACATGTGATATAAAAAGTTTTAAAAAGTTGTTAGGCGACTGACCGCTTCTCTGAAAAAAGCCTTTTGTAGACATGCAGAAAATGCGAACACACAGACACACACACACACATTTTCACTTTTATATATATATAGATATATAGATTACACTTATCAAAAAATATTTATGATATACATACAGAACAAAGATGTCATATTCTAAAAATCATGTAGGTTTGGCTAGTAACTTTTCTATTTGGTTAGTAAACGAAAATATTCAGTTGTCAAAGGTCAACTAAATATAAATTTGTACAAACTGCAACTACAATCTCAAAACTTCATCTTTATCAAACGACCCTTATGCGAAACCTGGCCAATAAAAGCTGCGAATCTCAAAAGATTGGTAGTGCCTTCCTCAAATTCTGCTGGTCCATTGGCACAATTTTGTCTCCAATACATAATTCTGGATGTGGGGCAGAATCTTCCCCCTTTAACCAGGTTCTTTTAAAGGGGAGATTTGTTGGTTTGGTCACACTGCGTGCTGCAATATAGGAGATTTCGTCCACAAAGCAATTTCTCCAGAACCACTCCAAGGTTAGTGAAGACACCCAAAACACTATCAATAATTCCCCCCCACTCTTTATCAGTGCCTAAACCTAAACGTAGATTCCATGAACAAAGCTTCTTTCTTAGAACTACACACCTGTGGAATTGCCTTCCGTTTGTCTGCTTTCCAGCTGACTACAATATGGTTGTCTTCGAGTCTAACATAAACAAGTTTTTGATGAGCCGTTCCAAATAAGTTAACAAATTTACCGAATTTCCATTACTGACAATTACTTTATTGTCCAATTGTCTACTTTACACTCTTTAACCCTTATCCTCGAGTGGCCTCTTGGCCTTGATAAATGGTGATGCCTTTGTTAAAAAAAAAAATGGTACTGAGCTGATCCTGGATCATCGCCTCTGAGATTCATTAATCGAACCGTGATTGAATAACAGAGAGAGATGATTTCATAATTGAGAAAACATTTCCAGTTATACCATAGCTGGAAATCTTGTGAAGTAGGGTCTTATGCCATATCTTATCGAAGGCCTTTGATATGTCAAGAGCAATTGCTCTAGAGAGGAAGCCTTTGTTGAGAGATTCACTAATCCTATGAGATATAACCGTTAGCACATTAGCAGAACGGAAACCATATTGCATGTCACTAAGAAGGTTATTTCTGCTGAGGTGGTTGACTACTTCTCTATTTAATATGGATTCCAGCAGCTTACTCATGACACACAGGAGACTTATTGGTCTGTACCTGAATTCTTAAATGCAGGGCATCTTTAGCTCCAATATACGGGGGGGGGGGGGACTGAGATCATCCTGCATATCTTTTTATTTATTTTTTTCCTGCATATTTTTTTTCTTGTCATTTCCATTTCTGGCAATTCTTTTCTGACGTATCTATAAAATAGTGGCATCCTTGTTTTCTCTGACATTTTTATTTTTTTTTTTCCATTCTTCCAACTTTGCAGACTTTCTCGTGACCTGTAATTAAATCTTATTTCGGTCAGCGATCCCTCTGCAATGGAAGAAGCAAGCGGGTCACAGACGGCCGATTCCGATCTATCGGGTAAGGCCCTTAAGCACCTTATTACTTTCTCCTTTCTTCGCACTGGGGACATTTTTAGATTTGCAGAATCTGTTTTGTTAGATTTTCGAAGTCAGACCCAAATAGCAATATATCTGGCATGTCACTCTTTGATTTTGACTAACCAATTTATTTTTTAATTTTTTTTTATTCCATTTTCACCCCCAAACAAGGCACAGTGCCACTTTGATGAGGATGACATCGGGGACATAAGTTGCAGGGATACTATGTAGGGAGTTGAGCAGTGAGATGTTTGTTCGCATTACACTTGAACTTGCTTCCTTCAATGTAAGGGTGCTTGCGCGTGAATTTTTTGTGGCAAGAGTTGTTCAATCCCCAACCCCACCTCTCCTGAGTCGACATTGTTGAATACCAGTGGCAAGTGGAAGTTTAGGATGACTGGAAACTGTATCAAGATAAGTGGAGAGCACATACAGCACTTAGAATTCCCAAATGGTCACCTGTTCCGTCTGCCTGCTTCCCTCCTGACTACAACTTGGATGTCTTCAAGTCCAACATAAACAAATTCCTGATGAATCGCCCCCTTAAGTAGACACTTTAAATATCCACACTAACGTACTGTACTTACAATAACCCTTATCCCTGAGTGGCTTCTGGGCCTTGATAAGTGGTGACCACCTTGTAAAAAAAAAAAAAAAAAATCTAAATAAAATAACACAAGCCCTATATGGAGTATTAACATAAGAACTCTATAAATTTTTAATAAATATTAAATATATAAAAAATAAATATTGCATGCCTCTGCTTGTTCTAGACTTTGGAATTCCCTTCCGGGTCCCTACTTCCCTAATTGTACTGACATACAGAAGTTCAAGTGTAATGTGAACCGACATCTTGCTGCCCAACTCCCTACATAGTACCCCTGTAGATTTAACTAATATAATAGTGAGCATCTTTAGTCTTGTTTCAAAGAATCAGCAAATCTCAGGTTGTTGTTTCAGCAATTTTATTACAGATGTAAATAACTCGTTTTAAATTGAAGAATATAAGAGTAGTTGTCTACCTTGCATGTAAAATTTTATTTACCATTTTCTGTATACATTTTAAAATGTGGCTTCCAAAACATCCTGGCACCCCACTGTCTGCAAATACTGACCCAGTGCGGGTACTAAATTCTTTTCTTCTCCAGTTTTCTCAACTTACCTATTGATTTTCTCCTATCACCTAATGATGATTCAATACCGGATTGAAAACGTTCATGACAACTATGAAACATGTATTAATAAAAATTAATAAAAATTAAAAAAAAGGAAAAAAAAGGGTATAAGTAAACAATGTTTGTTTAAATTATTGTTGTGATCATCAAGTTTCTCTTGGCCGTATGAAGGAAAAGTTATTTTCATTTTAAAATGAATACGAAACACTTTGTATGATATCAGTACAGCTTTGTTTATTTACACAGCAAAATAAAACGGTTCTACAGACAAACTTATCGTCAGTTGATCTTTGACAACTAAATATTTTCGTTTACTAGCCAAATTAGAAAAGTTACTAGTCAAGCCCACGTGATTTTTAGAATATGACATCTCAGTTCTGTGACGAGTATGTACATCAGAAAGATTTTTCTGTATATTTTTAAATAAGAGCAATTCTAAATATACGACAAATTTTATGTTGATACTTGAACGTATAAACATTGTTTTCTTCAGATTTTTTTTTTTAAACAATCTTTGTTAAAAAAAAAGAGTATATTGTTCTATTAAATTTTTATTGTTTAAATAATTTGACTTTGTCCATTTTATTAAAAAAAAAAATAAAAAAGTTGAAAAGATATATATTTTTCACTCAGTAGAAATACAATCACCAAAAGATAAGTGTTTCATTATGTATAGTCGCCATTTTGAAAAATCACTCGTAATGTAGAGCCCTGTAAAAGTAACAACTAACATCGGAGCACAGTCGAGGTTAGTGGAGAAGGTGGGTTGCAGAACTCTGTTGATCTTTTCCCTCTCTTCTTTTTTATTTATATCAATTGACCTGATGACCTTTATCTCGCCAGCTTTGTTTATTGTTTCGCAAACTCTCTGGGTCAGAGTTCTCGTGTCGATTGACCTGGTTACCTTATTTTCGCCAGCTTTTGTTTATTGTACATTTGCTGGTTTTGGTCTAACCCATTTTAATATCGGTTAGCTTTCTTGGCTGATTGACATAATATTGACGCACCATGAATACAGGTCACTTTATTCCCGGGATTGTCTCGTTGTGTTCTGGCGATTCCCAGACACCTTCTTTAACATTATTGCAGGTCACCTTATTGCTGGGATTGATTCATTGTGTTCTGGCGATTCCCAGACACCTCTCCGTAACAAAATGAAAAACTGCTGCCTAAATACACACAATTGCTATTTAATTACTTCCCCACAAGAGCTATATGTGACACAAGGTCGTTATTAATGTGGAGGTAAACACGCTCCTCAAAAAGGGAGCACTCTGAAAGTAGGTAAATGTTGTAACATTTGTGATATAATGAGCCTATTTACAATGCCTCCCCACGGGACAGAGTTAGACACCAGGGTCGTTTTTTAACGTGGAGAAAAGGTACAAAAATAAAAATTGTCTCAGTCATGAAGGATTTCTCCTCCACCGAAAGAGAACAAGAAAATGAAGTGCAGCATCTGAAGAACAGATACTACACTTTAATCTTGACCAAAAGGCCATTATAATGAGGAGGGTATGATTACCGAAAGTTGGAAGGTTCTACTTATAAATAGTGGTGATAGGAACTGACGAATCAAATCGAGCTACGTTCTGCTTGCAACCAATCAGAAACGAGAGTTGCTCCATAAAAATATTGAATTCTTAGTATTCCAGCACATAATTTTTTCGTGTCAACACGAAAAAGATTTTTTGCTCTCTGCCTGCAAAATTATAAAGTCCAGGACCTGTACAGAACAGCTACCCACTGAAAATTCTTCATTTCCAGGACTTGTGCAGAATAGCTACCCAGCAGAAACTCTTCTGAAATTAAACATGGCTTACAATTCGAGAGGTTTAATATTATTAGGTTTAATATTAGGTTTAATATTATTATTAATATAATATTATTAGTTTGGTGCAAAAATAATGTCGTTTTTTGACATTCAAATTCATGTCAAAATACATTATTTTTGCACCAAACTAATATTATATCTTTAATATTTGTTAAATGGTGAAAATTATTTTGTTTAAAGAATTAATTTTATATATCTGTGAAAGTGTCTGTCTGTTTGTGTACATTTCCCTATGCAATAACTCTGTCAATTTTTAGTCTACAGACTCGAAATTTGATATACAGGGTATTGAGATTCGGGAAAATCTTTGTAATCGGGTTTTTGGCCAGAAATCTGGCTGTCAAAGGGTCAAAGTTCAACGATTTGACCTTTTAAAACTCTACCAAACTCCTCCGACAATTTTGGGTATAAACAATTGAAATTTTAGATATAGGTTCTTTGGACATGTATCTAACTTAATAACTTTATTTGAGTCCAAAACAATAAATGTTAATGGGTCATAATAGGGGTCAAAGTAAAAGAAATGACCACTTTTTTTTGCTCAATATACACCTCCAAACACCCAGGCAACACCGGGCTAAAATGCTAGTCTTTAATATTTGTTAGGAAACAAATGGTGAAAATTATTTTGTTTAAAGAATTAATTTTATCTATTTTGAAATAAGTATTCTATGCATATATACACAAATCAAATAGTTTTTTTTTTACATAGGCATCACCACTTATCAAGGTGCAGAGGCAACTCGAGGATAAAGGTTAAAGAGTGTACAGTAGTCAATTAAATGAATTAGATATGCAGGTTGAATTCCTTTGTGAAAACAGCAAAAGAAAAAATAGGTTATTGGGAAATCAGAATGTCGGAAACGTGCAGGTCGTGCATGTTGATGGCATGTGAATTGTGGTCACGTGACCGGACATGCATGGATTTCTCAATATAGGAAGTGAGAGTTAGTTAGTTAGTGAGAAACTCAGAGGGAGTTTGAGATCGACAGACGATAGTCTGGGTCCAGACACGGGTTTCAATCGTCTAGAAGCGAAACGGTCACTTTGAAACTTAATATGTGAACCTTTGAATTCCTGAACGCAAAGCCACCAACTGGTTCAAGTGGAAGAATAAATGTTCAACGTGTTTTTATAAATGCCGTCTCCTGTGTCCATCATTACATGAAAAAGGTATTGTCTATTTTATGTGTATAAACTATTTGAAATTCATCATCTAAAAAATATATGTGTTAGAAAGTAAATGTGTCTATTTATGTTATACAAACACTCCCGTTCATACAAACTGTCAAAGCATAAATGCCAACCTGTCAATCCATCGGCATAAATGCTAACCTCTCAATTACCGGTCTGTCTATCTAGAAATGAAAACACTTTCTCAAAGTTTATTTATATGTACACTCTCTCTTTATATCTACTGTTTCATCCCTCTCTTTTCGATTGACTAGCCTTAATTTAAACCTTTGTAAGTTGTAGACATTTATGCTGACGACACTACCATTTATGGTAGCACATCTAAGACAGTAAACGACCAAGTTCTCTCCAATTCTCTCTCCTCTGATCTTGAGCACGTAGTACAATGGGGAAAGAAGTGGCTGGTTACTTTTAATGCATCTAAAACCAAGCTTCTCTCTTTACATCATCAACATTCTAATCCACATTTGTCATCAATTGAAATGAATGGCTCTCGTCTTCAGGAGGCCTCAAGTTTTGACAAGCTTCTGGGCTTGACCATTACTCCTGATCTTAAATGGAACACGTATATCAAATCTGTTGCCAAGGCCGCTGGAAAAATGGTGGGATCTTTCTATCGATCCAGTAGATATCTCACTCACTGCTGATGCTATTCTCTACCTATATAAGAGCCAGGTACGTCCAAGGATGGAATACTGTTGCCACATCTGGGCAGGAGCTGCTAGAAAGGACTTGTCCTGCCTTGATAGAGTTCAAAATAGACTTCGTAGCCTCGTAGGAGATGTCCTTTTCTCCTCCTTGCAACCTCTATCTCACAGAAGAGATGTTGCGAGTTTGTCTCTGATGTATCGTTATTTTCATGGTAAGTGTTCAACTGAGCTTCAATCTATGGTCCCCCCTCGCCAAACTTTCACAAGAAACACTCGTCTAGCTGTAAACACTATCAATAATTTCCCCCACTCTTTATCTGTGCCTAAACCTAAACGTAGATTCCATGAACAAAGCTTCTTTCTTAGAACTGCACGCCTGTGGAATTGTCTTCCGTTTTCCTGCTTTCCGGCTGACTACAATATGGTTGTGTTCAAGTCTAAAGTAAATAAGTTCTTGATGAGCCGTTCCATATAAGTTATTAAATTTACCAAATTTTCATTACTAATGATTACTATATTGACCAATTTCTACTGTACACTCTTTAACCCTTATCCTTGAGTGGCCTCTGGGCCTTGATAATGTAGTGATGCCTATGTAAAAAAAAAAAAAAAAAAAAAAAAAACTTCCGGTTTTGTGATGGATTCAACAGCAAATGCATCGCTTTTTTTTTTTTTTTCCCCCCACATTCTTTTCCTCCTTTGCGGTATGGATTTGAGCCTGCCTGCCTACTACCACTTTTTTTTTTTCTTGCTTAACACACACCTCCAAACACCCAGGCAACGCCAGGCACCCAAGCTAGTTTTAATATACAGGACAGCTAATCTTGGGTATCTTCTCTTGCTCAGATATACTGATTCTGTAGTATCTTTTAAAATTAGGTATCTTAAATTACTCTTTTCATTATATCAAAATAGTTTTAATGTAAGCACAAGGATCATTGCAAAATATGAACAATATCAAATTTATTTTGGTAGCTCAATAATTAGCTACTGAATTACAACTGTAAAGATTTTTTAGGAATTAGAAAATGTACTATATTCTGTGCTATTGGTCAAAAGGCAAAATTTCACAATGTATAATTTAAAAATGCAGATTTTGAATAAATAATAAATTCTTACAAACGGGATGCTATCGTGTCGTAAATGACAATGGAAATAATAATTATTAGATCAAGCTTGCCTAAATATTGTTGCCCAAAACATCCAAAAAATGAATTTTAAAGGAATTTAGGTTGATAGAAGGCAGAACAATGTCTCCATCCATATCTCACAACATGATAAGACACATGAACTCTTCTAAGACAATTACACTTATCTTTAATAATACCCTGCAACCTCTCTCCCACAGAAGGGACGTTGCAAACCTGTCCTTGTTTTATCGTTATTTCCATGGCAGATGCTCGTCTGAGCTCCAATCTCTGGCCCTCCCTCGCCAATCTTTCACGAAAAACACCCGTCTAGCTGAAACTACTGTCATTAATTTTCCCCACTCTTTATCTGTGCCTAAATCCAAACGTAGATTCCATGAGCAAAGCTTCTTTCTTAGAAGTGCACGACTGTGAAACTCTCTTCCGGTTGCCTGTTTCCCCACTCAACTACAACTTGGATGTCTTCAAGTCCAACATAAACAAATTCCTGATGAACCACCCCCTTAAGTAAGACACTCTATCAAATCTCCAATACTAATGATTACTACGATACTTTCTCATTGATTACTGTACACGCAATAACCCTTATCCTCGAGTGGCTTCCGGGCCTTGATAAGTGGTAACCTTCATGTAAAAGGGTTTCGCGTACATTAACTAAAGTCAAATTATGCAAATGAAAGTTAGAGACTAAAATGATTTTATTGTATCCCGGACAACGCCGGCTAGTTACAGCTAGTAGATATATATGTATTTCTGGGTTTGTATTACTGTACACATAGATTCGAAAAAGTTGTCAAAAAACAAATTTATAACAAATAAATGTTATCAAAGGCAAGATAAGTTATTTTTCTACCTAACTGGATAATTTTCTAGTGTTTTTATTTAATGTAACATGTTTATTCGGCTTGAAAAACATACAGTCTTTAAAATGGCGCCCGACTCTCTCTTTGCCACAGTAAGTTTGGGAAAAGAAGTTGAAAATAAAAAACTAGACAAAATACTGTTAGAAACTCGCTCAATATATGTTACCGTAACATAGGCTGACATATATTCGGTGGGTTTTTAACGGTATATTATATAGTTTTTTATTTTTAATTCCTTTTCCTAAACTTACTGTGTCAAAATTAAATTTTCCAATACATCAGTAAATAGTTTTTCGAGCTGAATAAACATGTTACATTAAATAAAAACACTAAAAACATATCCATTTAGGTAGAAAAGTAACTTTATCTTGCCTTTGATAACATTTATTTGTTATATATTTGTTTTTTTGACAACTTTTTCGAATCTATGTGTACAGTAATACAAACCCAATAAAAACACTAAAAATTATCCAGTTAGGTAGAAAAGTAACTTATCTTGCCTTTGGTAACATTACGAATTATTAAAGTTTCAAAATATTTAAAAAAATATTGTACTTTAAGGTGTACGCTTTCTTTTATTACGCACGGCAAAGCCTTACGCTTTTTCTCTTTGAATTTTTTTTTATTTAATTTGATTTATAAATCTAAAATATGGAAACTGATATTTTTGACTACGTGTTAATAATTGTAGGAATGAAGGAAAAGAATTGGAATTTATATTTAACTAGCGAGGGGTACCTGGCGTTGCCCGGGTGTTTGTAGGTGTGTGTGAAAAAAACAGGTGCCCATGAAAAAAAAACCGAAGCTTTTACGACGCGCAGTTGGAAAATAGTAAAGTGTAAAAAAAAACAAAAAAAAACACGTGCTCGTTTTTGACTGACGTGACGGCGATAGGTATTCAGCAGTCAGCATTTTGTGCAGGACAGTTTTTAATGAGGTCAATAAATCGGTTTGTTTGTTTTCAAAAACCCGCTCCCTCGTCTGATATGACGAAGTCGACAAACGTTCACTGTTTCGCTTTTTGTTTATACCGAAAACCGAATGTAACGCGTGCCGATGCGGGAAATGTGGAATAATTAACGTTTTAAAGTCAATAAAATTAAATAGACAGGCGAGCTCCGTGGTTAAGTGTGAGATATTACAATTTATAGATGATATAAAACGTTTTAAGAAGTTGCGGAGCGAGCGCTACTCTGAAAGAAGCCTTTTGTGGACATTGAGGAAAAGCGTACATACATACACACATACATTTTCGCTTTTATATATATAGATTTTGTGTTTCATTCAGATTTTATTTTGTTTTATTCTGTTTGTTTTTCTCTTAAGACAATAATACACTTTCTAAAACTTGCAAGTGTTACCGTGACATAGGCTGACATATATTCAGTGGGGTTTTAACAGTATTTTGTATAGTTTTTTATTTTTAACTCATTTTCCCAAACTTACCGTGTCAAAGAAAGAGTTGGGCGCCATTTTTAATTTTCCAATACATCGGTAAACACTGTATGTTTTTCGAGCTGAATAAAGAAGTGTAAGCCATGTTTAGTTCCAGAACTGTTTCAGATGGTTCGTTGTTCTAAACAAGTTTTGAGAGGTGACTGGTTTGCAGTAGACAGAACAGTTTCCGATGGTTCGCTGTTACACACAAGTCCTCAGAGATGACTTGTTTGCAGTAGACAGTTCCACAGAGCAAAATATTCTTACTGTGTCGAGACGGAAAAAAAACATGTGAAATTGTTACGGAAAAAGTTTAATATTTATGGAGCAATTCTGGTTTCTGATTGGTTGGTAGCAGAACGTGAATTAATTCAATTCGTCAGTTCCTAGCACTAGCAGCATTGTTTATAAATAGAATCGTCCAACTGTGTGGGATCATACCCCATTATATGTCCAAAATATTGCAACATGTTACATTGAATAAAAACACTAAAAACATATCCAGTTAGGTAGAAAAGTAACTTATCTTGTCTTTGATAACATTTATTTGTTATATATTTGTTTTGTAACAACTTTTTCAAATCTATGTGTATAGTAATACAAACCCCTTTGTTTTGTTTTTCTGTTACATAAATATGAATTATAAAAATATATACTTTGTTCATTTACTTTATTTAATTAAGTGTTTATGTCAAATTCATTCAATATAATTTTCTGAACAAAATAACACATGATTTGACTGTGTAAAATACTGACGTGACCCTCATAAAGTTGTCGAACTTCTTTTCGACTTTGCCAGGTGTAAATGCAAAACGAAAAAAGGTTATATTGTACGTATCCGTTCTGAACTGAAGATCCCAGAAAAAAAATTTCACTTAATTTGATTGAGTTTTTTCTTTTTTTTTTTTTTTTTTTTTTTTTTTTTTTTTTACAGTGGAAAAACATGTTTTTATGACAGCACGTTGAAGGCAGACACTTGGATAATTTTGAGTTCATTTCTTTTGATTTTTTTTTTTTTTTTTCCAGACTTACGACGCCAAGCACGACAGCTTGAAAATGAGATTGACCTAAAATTAGTTTCGTTTAGTAAACTCGGAAACAGCTATACAAGCCAACACGAATATGCCAGGTAAGTTTTCCTCCTCTCTCTTCGTACACGCCCTTCCCGCATTGTCCGCCAACCTTCTCTCGTATCAATACAGTGTTACATCCCTGTTTGTTTTATGAGTATTCGTATGGAATGTGCTCCGATGAACTTAATGCACTTGTATTCCTTCAATGAAAATACCTCAAACCTACCCAATCAGCAGCAAAATCTCACTCCTTCACTGTAAAGCTGCTTAGATGTTGGGAGATTTCCTACTGTAATATAAGCTTCTTTCACTCGGACCACTTGCCTTTTCCCCAACCGTACCAACATGCAGTAAGTTAAATGTAATGTGAACAAACATTTTGCTGCACAATTCCCCACTCATGTTGCTCCCATCAACTAAAACATGAAAATAATACTCAAAATGAGAGCAGTAATCTAAAGAATCCAATAAGTCGATCCCCCATATTGGAACCACTTGACAAGAACACGGATGCTCAAACGGTAGCGACTTAGGCTTAGACATACATACGTACAAACAGACAGGTGAGATTTATATTATAAACTAGCGAGGGGGGTACCCGGCGTTGCCCGGGTGTTTTTCGGGGCATGTGAAAAAAACCCGAAAATGTGAAAAAAAAAAACAGGTGCCCGTGAAAAAAAACGAAGCCTTCACGACGCGCAGTTGGAAAATAGTAAAGTGTTAAAAAAAACAGGTGAGCGTTTTTGATTGACGTGACGGCGATAGGTATTCAGCAGTAAGCATTTTGTGCGGGACAGTTTTGAATGAGGTGAATAAATCGGCTTGTTTGTTTTTAAAAACCCGCTCCCTGTTTATTAGGAGGAGCGAAATGAAAGCTACAGTCTGATATGACAAAGTCGACATTGAACAGACGTTACTTAGCTCTCTTGAGACAACTGGCTTTCGGCCTGTGATTAGAGTCGAGTTTCGCTTTTTTTTATACCGAAAACCGAATGTAACGCGTGCCGATGCGGGAAATGTGGAATAATTAACGTTTGAAAGTCAATAAAATTAAATAGACAGGCGAGCTCCGTAGGTAACTCTGAGATATTACAATTTATAGATGATATAAAAAGTTTTAAGAAGTTGTGAAGCGAGCGAGCGCTTCTCTGAAAGAAGCCTTTTGTGGACATCGAAGAAAAGCGTACATACATACATTTTCGCTTTTATATATATAGATAATCAGAAAAGGGCTAATATCCAGCCAAATTAAAAAAAAAAATATATATATATATATATATATATATATATATATATATATATATATATATATATATTAAAAAAATTTTCTTCACAATCTTTGGATTCGGCATTAAATAACCTGAAAAGGGTTGATATGCCGTAAAACAAAAACAACCAACCGTAATAATAAATGTGAAATATGCATGAATTAAAATATCATATTTAAGCGTATTTTACAACCTGTAACGCTGGTCGGCTTGCTAGTATGAATATAAAATAAATATATTTGCTATTAATAAAATATCAAAATATAAGTGATTGACTTTCAAAACAGACTACAGATGTGCGAGTTTCAAATTCATGAACGTGTTGCGAAAAGAATTAAAAATTTTCTTATTTTTAGATTTTGGAAGATGCAAACGGTAACGACTTGGGCTGAGGCACTACATGTTTTGGATTCAATTCTAGCTGATGATACTAAACTTTTTAAACAACCACTACATATTAGGTACAATATAATAATCAAAAGAGAATTGGCTCTGTAATAATAAATACAAAATTTGCATGAATTAAAATATCATATTTAAGCGTACTTTACAACCTGATACCGCTGGTCGGCTTGCTAGCATAAATATAAAATAACTCAAAATTATAAATATATTTGCTATTAATAAAATATTAAAATAAGCGATTGACTTTCAAAACGGACTACAGGTGTGCGAGTTTCAAATTCATGAACGTGTCGCGAAAAGAATTTAAAATTTCCTCATTTTTAGATTTTGGAAGATGCAAATTATAGAAAAGTTCTTTTTTACGTAAAGGATTTTTCATTTATCACGTGAGTATACCATGTTGATTTATTTGTCGTCTGAAGAGTCGAACTTTAAAATGGTACCGGTCTCGTGAAAATCCATCGCCTCTGTCGAAAGTTTGAGACATACATTTAAACAGACAGGTGAGATTTTGTCCTGGATATGACCTTAAACTATATCCGATGGTGAGGCCCCAGCTTGCGGGCCTTGGGGAGTGTGGAGCCACCCTTTAATTGTCATTGCTCCCAGGTCCACTCTGATCCGGAGTGGTAGTATCTGTTAGGGTCCCAACTATGGAATAAATAGAATCTGACTTAAAAAACAAATATACTCCATTAAAAATTGTTCCTCAAAATCACTAGATTCGGCATTAAATAACCTGAAAAAGGTTGATATGCCGTAAAACAAAAACACCAAAACAGGTGAGATTTATATTATAAATAATCGGAAAAGGGCTAATATCCAGCCAGATTAAAAAAAAAAAATTAAAAAAAAAAAAAAGGCCAAACAGACCAAACTGCTTAAAAAAGGCTAAATTCGTGAAATTTGGCCTAAAAATTGTCGAGTGGTTCTAAAATGGGTCTGAACACCCTAATAAATATATGGTCAAAGTTCTCCGTTATACCAACTGAAGGTACCTCACAATTTTTCAATATAATAACAACTTTTATAGGTTTTCAGGTATGCTGAAAACGAATATCGCAAAGAAAATTAACGCAGACAAATAGTTTTTGAGATATAAATACCTTTATTTTGTAATGTAAATTACGGCCATGTTGTAACAGACAGTTTTTTTTTCCCAGCGCAATATTATAAGAACATTGGTATTTTTTTTTTTTTTAAAGTTTCGTCTTTTTTCAAGATTTTCCAGCATATACTACAGACCACTAAATCTTACCCTAAACCGAGGTACTGTTGAAATCACAGCTACGCTGGGTCGGGCATGTCTCCAAAATGGAAGATCATCGCCTGGCCAAGATAATCCTATATGGCGAACTCTCTACTGGCCGTCATGACAGAGGGGCACCGAAAAAGATATAAAGACTCTCTGCAGAAGTCCCTCAGTGACTGCCAAATTGACCACCACCAGTGGTCTACTCTTGCTGCTGACCGTGATACCTGGCGACATACTATCCACTAGGCTGTCACCTCCTTCGAGATATCCTGCACAGAGAATCTGCGGGAGAAGCGCTGCAGGAGAAAGATTCGAAAAGCCTCAGCAGCCACACCTGACACGACTTTTGACTGCAGCAGCTGCGGCAAAACATGCTTGTCCCGTATCAGGCTCATCAGCGTGCCTGCAGTCGACGTGGACAACCCCTCTAGAAGTGTAAGCCATGTTTAGTTTCAGATGGTTTGTTGTTCTAAACAAGTTTTGAGAGGTGACTGGTTTGCAGTAGACAGAACAGTTTCTGATGGTTCGTTGTTCTAAACAAGTTTGGAGAGGTGACTGGTTTGCAGTAGACAGAACAGTTTCTGATGGTTCGTTGTTCTAAACAAGTTTTGAGAGGTGACTGGTTTGCAGTAGACAGAACAGTTTCTGATGGTTCGTTGTTCTAAACAAGTTTTGAGAGGTGACTGGTTTGCAGTAGACAGAACAGTTTCTGATGGTTCGTTGTTCTAAACAAGTTTTGAGAGGTGAATGGTTTGCAGTAGACAGAACAGTTTCTGATGGTTCGTTGTTCTAAACGAGTTTGGAGAGGTGACTGGTTTGCAGTAGACAGAACAGTTTCTGATGGTTCGTTGTTCTAAACAAGTTTGGAGAGGTGACTGGTTTGCAGTAGACAGAACAGTTTCTGATGGTTCGTTGTTCTAAACAAGTTTTGAGAGGTGACTGGTTTGCAGTAGACAGAACAGTTTCTGATGGTTCGTTGTTCTAAACGAGTTTTGAGAGGTGACTGGTTTGCAGTAGACAGAACAGTTTCTGATGGTTCGTTGTTCTAAACGAGTTTTGAGAGGTGACTGGTTTGCAGTAGACAGAACAGTTTCTGATGGTTCGTTGTTCTAAACAAGTTTTGAGAGGTGACTGGTTTGCAGTAGACAGAACAGTTTCTGATGGTTCGTTGTTCTAAACAAGTTTGGAGAGGTGACTTGTTTGCAGTAGACAGAACAGTTTCTGATGGTTCGTTGTTCTAAACAAGTTTTGAGAGGTGACTGGTTTGCAGTAGACAGAACAGTTTCTGATGGTTCGTTGTTCTAAACAAGTTTTGAGAGGTGACTAGAGGTGACTTGTTTGCAGTAGACAGTTCCACAGAGCAAAATATTCTTACGGTGTTGAGATGGAAAAAAACATGTGAAATTGCTCCAAGAAAGGTTTGATATTTATGAAGCAATTCTGCTTTCTGATTGGTTGATAGCAGAACGTGAATTAATTTGATTCATCAGTTCCTAGCAGCATTGTTTACAAATAGAATCGTCCGACTGTGTGGGATCAAACCCCATTACAAGTCCAAAATATTGTAACAACTCTCTTCATAGAATCTTCTTTTGCGAAGTATACCCTAGATTATAGAACACGTTGGTATTTTTTTAAAGTTTCATCTTTTCCAGATTTCCAACAAATACTACAGACCCTTAAATCTAACCCTAACCCTAACCGGGATACTACTTCTATATGTGTCCGCGCTTGTTTGTTAAATTCCGACATTGTGTCGATATAGTTGTATTCACATTGGACACAGGACATTTTTTTTTTATTAATTATCTTGATTTGAAATTTTCTTGAATTTGGAATTTTCTTGAAATTTCCTTGAATTTGAATTCTTGAAAATAATTTTTAATGGTGGAATTAGCTTGAAATGATGTTGAATAAAACAGTTTGTCTGCGTATGCTCACTGAACCATTTCATTGAAACAACAAAGATGGCGGACAATTCAAGCTACTAGAAATCATGTTGCATAATACAGGTATTTATATCTCCAAAACTATTTGTCTGCGCTAATTTTCCCTGTGATATTCGTTTTCAGCATACCCAAAAACCTTAAGAAGTTGTCATTTTTTTAGAAAATGTTGAGGTGTCTCCAGTTGACATAACAAAGCACATTAACCCTTGCTTCTTTGCCACTTTTTCGGTTTGTTGGCTGTAGTAATAAATGCTCAAATAATTCAGTGTGAATTTATTTATCAAAGTTTCGTTTCGCACACTCACATACGCACGCGCGCTAATTATGGGGAAAGAAGAACCCCAGCAAAATGCTCGATTATAAAAGGAATAATGTTTCGGCCAATGTGACCTGGTTGCCCCATTGAAGACTTTAACTATTCGTCTGTACTAATTTGTGATATTCGTTTTTAGCATACCTGAAAACCTTTAAAAAAAATCGTTGTTTTATTAAAAAATGTCGAGACATCTTCAGTTGACATAACGGAGCACTTTCATCGTAAATAGATTTACTATATTTCACTATAAATAGATTTTTTTTTTTTTTTTTTTTTTTTTTAAGATGAAAATGACCAAAAAATATAGAGAGGAAGAAGGTACCGCTTGTGCACGTGAACCGAATAACCAATCTTCATCTCAAAACATTCAGAAACGTAATACGCCATCTCTTCTTTTTAATTTGGCTCCCGGTGACATCCCTCTATTCTAGCTCCAGTTTATACCTCCCCACTGGAGCTATACGCTCCCCTTTTTGTATATGACATGTTGAAAAATATTTTTACTAATTTCTTTTGTGTCTTCCTTATTTCAGCACTTCTCCTTATCATAGATATTTTCAGCAGAAGGCAGACAGGTACTGGATTATCTCCCCCTTTTTTGTGTGTGTGTGTGTGTGTGCCTAGGGGGCGCCTTTCTTTCTCCTTTCTCTCTTTGCTTATGCTGTGTTATTATGTTTGATATTAATATCCTAATTTTTTTTTTTTATAACCCATTTAGTTTTTACATGCCGCAACATCTCTAATTCGATACGGACTAAACACAATGAGGGTTGAGGACATGTGTTGCATGAAGAGAAATGATATGGGAATGAGATGATGAGTCTTAAATATGTATTTACTTCTGATGACCCCAGAGGAAGAAGAGCAGACTTCGATACATGGCCGCGTTAAAAAATGTTCTTGGGTTGGTCGATGTAGAACAGCTGAGAGGTTTTTTTTTTTTTACACGGTGGTCACCACTTATCAAGGCTCGGAAGCCACTCAGGGATAAGGGTTATTGCAAGTACAGTACGTTAGTGTGGAGATTTGATGAAGTGTTTACTTAAGGGGGCGGTTCATCAGGAATTTGTTAACGTTGGACTTGAACACATCCAAGTTGTAGTCAGGTGGGAAGCAGGCAGACGGAGCAGAGTTCCACAGGCGTGCAGTTCTAAGAAAGAAGCTTTGTTCATGGAATCCACATTTTGATTTAGGCACAGATAAAGAGTGGGGGAAATTTTTCACAGTGGATTCAGCTAGACGGGTGTTTTTCGTGAAAGATTGGCGAAGGGGGGGGGGACCAGAGATTGTAGCTCAGACAAGCATTTGCCATGGAAATAACGATAAAACAAAGACAGGCTCGCAACATCTCTTCTGTGGGAGAGAGGTTGCAGGGTAGAGAAAAGGGCATCCCCCACTAAGCCACGAAGTCTATTTTGTACATGGCAAGTGCTCGTCTGAGCTCCAATCTCTGGTCCCCCCTCGTAAATCTTTCACGAAAAACACCCGTCTAGCTGAAACCATTGTCAAAAATTTTACCCATTCTTTATCTGTGCCAAAATGAAAACATAGATTCCATGAACAAAGCTTCTTTCTTAGAAGTGCACGCCTGTGGAACTCTCTTCTGTTTGCCTGTTTCCCACCTGACTACAACTTGGATGTCTTCAAGTCCAACTTAAATTTCTGATGAACCGCCCCCTTAAGTAAGACACTTTATCAAATCTCCATTATTAACGATTACTACGATATTGCCCCATTGATTACTGTACATGCAATAGCCCTCATCCCCAAGTGGCTTCCGGGCCTTGATAAGTGGTAAAAAAAAAGTGGGATTTTGCTGCTTGTTGAGTTAGTTGGGAATATGTACATTGAGGGGGGCACAAGTGCTATAATAAGTACAGGGATGCAACATTGCGGTGATGAGACAGGGGTTGGAGCTTGGCTGATAGTGCGGGGACCTATTAGATTAGAATTTTTTTTTTAACCCTGTATAAAAGGGAAAAACTAGTGTCGGATGCGACAACAGTACTCCATGCATGGATGAATGGTGACTTAGTAGAGATAAAGGATGCTCTCGGGTGTGAGTAATTTTCTAACATGATAGAGGGAAGCTGCCTTTTTTTTGCAGCAGCCTTGACAATGCCTTCAATGTACGAGGTGCCTTAAATAAGTTTCCAGATTTTTTTCTGTATAGGCATTTAAAATTGCTGTGGGCGCTTGAAAATTCGGTATGTTATTGCTATACATCTTATGCGATGTACTGACCAATTTTTATGATTTCAGGAATCAGACCTATACTGCGCAAGCACCTTCAAATTGTCGAATTGAATCTATACTGCACAAGAACCTTCAAAATTGTCAAGTCGGATCTATACTGCACAAGCATGACCTGGGATTGGATAACATAGGTGTATATGTACTAGCAGAATACCCGGCATGGCCTATGATTGGATATAATAGGTGTATATGTACTAGCAGAATATCCGGCGTCACCTGGGATTGTATGACATAGGTTGATATGTACTAGCAGAATACCCAGCGTCGCTCCGGATTGTATAGCATAGGTGGATATATGTACTAGCAGATTTCCCGGCATGGCCCGGGATTGGACAAAATTCATGAAATGTTTCCTAGCAGAACACTCGACATTGCCTGGGATCGGAAAAAAATTGGTTGATATATCTACTAGCAGAATAGCCGGCATCGCCCGGGATTGGATGACATAGGTGGATATGTACTAGCAGAATACCCAGCGTCAACTGGGATTGTATGACATAGGTGGATATATGTACTAGCTACAGCAAGGATTGGAATACACCTTACTAAAGCCCGATTGTCACAGCTGGTGAATTTCAAAAATGCAATCTGGACATAAGGACACTTTAAAAGAACGTATGGAATGCTTCAGACTGCTTTTGGACCATCTAGCATCAGTTTTTGAGTGGCATAAGAGATTCAAGGAAGGCAGGGAATCTGAGGGATGATGAGGTGTGGGAGGAGTAAGGAAGTCAGAACACCAGAGTAGATTGGCCAAATAAAGAATTTCATGGATAAGGACTGTCTTGTGTCTGGAGAGACAATAAGTGCACAGTTTGATGTCAGTGTGGGAACTGCGCGCACAAATATTCATGAGAAACTGAAAATGAAGAAGATTTGCGCGACTGCACCAGTCCACAATTCCATCCTTGTCACAGACTATTTGACCAAGATCCCTTTAGTTTAGACCTTGCTCCGTGACTTTTGGTTATTCCCTAAGCTTGAGGAAAATCTTAGAGGCTGTCGTTATGAAACAATTGACGAGATGAAAGAGGCTGTGACGAGGGTCATTTATACGCTCATACAAGAGGATTCCCATGGGGCCTTCCAGAAGTTGTTGGCATGGTACAAGTGCATTGCAGCCGGAGGAGATTACTTCAAAGTAGCTTAGTCTTAGTAGTATAAAGTCAGTGTTTAAAGATCATTTCAACATATAGAACGCCAAATAATGCTATTTAAAAAAATTTTTTTTTTTTTTACACAGGAATCCCCACTTATCAAGGCCTGGAGGCCACTCGAGGATAAAGGTTAATGGGTCTACATTAGTCAATGTGATTATAGCGTAGTAAACTAGTAGAAGTGGGAATTTTGTAAATTGGATTACTTAGGGGGAACGGCTCATCAAGAACTTGTTTACATTGGACTTGAAGACAATCATATTGTAGTCAGATGGAAAGCAGGCAATCGGAAGAGAGTTCCATAGGCGAGCAGTTCTAAGAAAGAAGCTTTGTTCATGGAATCTATGTTTAGGTTTAGGCACAGATAAAGAGTGGGGGAAATTAAAAAAAAAAAAAAAAAAAGCTGAGACTTTCCATGTATAATGTTCCTTTTCATTTTCTTATGCTGGTATTAACCCATGATAGGTGATCCTCCCACGAAGACAGCAAAATATATATCGGTTCTTGTTGACGAGTGTTAAAAAGTAGAATCAGGTGATGTGTTGAGGTTGTGCTCCCGTAACTAGACATGAGAATTATTATAATCTTTAGGCTTAACTACTTTACTAGACATAGAATTGAGAGCTGAAAGGGAGAAACAGACCAAATACCAAGGTCTCGTGGATGATATGAAAAGAAACTGGAATCTTAAGGAGATATCAATCATACCAGTTATTATAGGTGCCACAGGGCTGTATTTATTTGCTTCCCCACTGAGCAAATTAGTCACAAGGCCGTTTTTTAATGTGGAAGAGAAGGACAGGGCGAAGGAAAAAGGGGACCAGCTCCCGAGGTGGGAAATGGGAGCTGGATAGTGAGAGCCTGCTGGTCCATATAGGGTTGCCCCTACATGGACCAGATCAATCATACCAGATATTATAGGTGCTAGAGAGATCCACTTAAGGGAACAATGAGGATACTAAAGAGATCTCGGTTGGTTTTAATAAAAAGTTTGGCTGCCCCATACCTAGTGTTACAATCTTCAAAGGAAAAAATCTTTTTGAAAATTGAAATACTATTGATTGGTTAATTTTATTTTATTTCGGACTACTAGTCTCATCTTATCTTTTTTATTTGGTGCACAACGTTTCGGCCAACTTCCTCTGGCCTTCGTCAGGTGGTAACCGCGACGGATAGGAACTTCGAATCTCCTAACTGCATTCTCAGCTATCACTGTCATCCGTAGTTGTTGTCGTCTCACCACATTTTTGACCAATTACCTCTGGCACGCTTTGGGTGGGATTGAAACCGCTATCTTCAGACAATGTTTATCTGGAACCGTAGAGATTCAACGTCTCTATCAACTGCGCCACGGGCCCCCGAATAAAAAAGATAAGATGAGACTAGTAGTCCGAAATAAAATAAAATTAACATACAATGCTCATCTAAATAATAAAAAAATTCCAATAAGGAATAATATATATATATACTATTGATTGGTTTCCTCTCAAACCCCTCCTTTGGTTTGTGAAGAAGAGAGCATCTCTCTTTCTTTCTTTCTCACCCTGTTTTTTTTTTTCCTGTGCGCGTTGGGTTAGGGTTAGGGTTGTGTGTGCTATTAGCTTCTAATGTTTATAAATATAGATTTTGGGTGCTAGTGTACAAAAGGGGTCCCAAATTAATGGCATCAGAAAATTTAGATCACATGATGGTGTAACATCAAATGATGTAGCCTCCTCTTTTTTTCATCCATTTGGTCTTTCAATCACAGCCCCCTCTCCGGTCAAAAGATCAAGTTGTTTCATTTTAGAAACAAAACCATACTTTTTCTGTTTTTTTATTGTTTTTTTTTTTTTTTATCGATCTTGAAAGTCGGAGGAAAATAAACTAAAAAAAAAAATAAATATTTTTTATTAAAGATATTTTTTTCATTGTTCATTAATAAAAAAAATAGTTGAACAGAAATAAACTAAAAAATAAAAAGAAACAATAAAAAAGGGGGCAAGCAGTTTTTTTTTATTAAAAATATTTTTTTCATTGTTCATTAATAAAAAAAAAAAATAGTTGAACAGAAATAAACTAAAAAAAAAATTGACAAAAAACAAAGAATCTTTAAAAAGAAGTTCAAATAATCTTTTAAACAATGAAAAAATATTTTTAAAAAAAGGTTAAACAGAAATAAATTATAAAAAAGACAAAAAAGATCAGTTCGAAGAATCTTTTTAAAAAAAAGTTCAAATCTTTTAAACATATTTTTAAAAAAAGGTTAAACAGAAATAAATTATAAAAAAAGGACAAAAAAGATCAGTTCGAAGAATCTTTTTAAAAAAAAGTTCAAATCTTTTAAACATATTTTTAAAAAAAGGTTAAACAGAAATAAATTATAAAAAAAGGACAAAAAAGATCAGTTCGAAGAATCTTTTTAAAAAAAAGTTCAAATCTTTTAAACATATTTTTAAAAAAAGGTTAAACAGAAATAAATTATAAAAAAAGGACAAAAAAGATCAGTTCGAAGAATCTTTTTAAAAAAAAGTTCAAATCTTTTAAACATATTTTTAAAAAAAGGTTAAACAGAAATAAATTATAAAAAAAGGACAAAAAAGATCAGTTCGAAGAATCTTTTTAAAAAAAAGTTAAAATCTTTTAAACATATTTTTAAAAAAAGGTTAAACAGAAATAAATTATAAAAAAAGGACAAAAAAGATCAGTTCGAAGAATCTTTTTAAAAAAAAGTTCAAATCTTTTAAACATATTTTTAAAAAAAGGTTAAACAGAAATAAATTATAAAAAAAGGACAAAAAAGATCAGTTCGAAGAATCTTTTTAAAAAAAAGTTCAAATCTTTTAAACATATTTTTAAAAAAAGGTTAAACAGAAATAAATTATAAAAAAAGGACAAAAAAGATCAGTTCGAAGAATCTTTTTAAAAAAAAGTTCAAATCTTTTAAACATATTTTTAAAAAAAGGTTAAACAGAAATAAATTATAAAAAAAGGACAAAAAAGATCAGTTCGAAGAATCTTTTTAAAAAAAAGTTCAAATCTTTTAAACATATTTTTAAAAAAAGGTTAAACAGAAATAAATTATAAAAAAAGGACAAAAAAGATCAGTTCGAAGAATCTTTTTAAAAAAAAGTTCAAATCTTTTAAACATATTTTTAAAAAAAGGTTAAACAGAAATAAATTATAAAAAAAGGACAAAAAAGATCAGTTCGAAGAATCTTTTTAAAAAAAAGTTAAAATCTTTTAAACAAAAAATATTTTTAAAAAAAGGTTAAACAGAAATAAATTATAAAAAAAGGACAAAAAAGATCAGTTCGAAGAATCTTTTTAAAAAAAAGTTCAAATCTTTTAAACATATTTTTAAAAAAAGGTTAAACAGAAATAAATTATAAAAAAAGGACAAAAAAGATCAGTTCGAAGAATCTTTTTAAAAAAAAGTTCAAATCTTTTAAACATATTTTTAAAAAAAGGTTAAACAGAAATAAATTATAAAAAAAGGACAAAAAAGATCAGTTCGAAGAATCTTTTTAAAAAAAAGTTCAAATCTTTTAAACAAAAAATATTTTCATAAAAAAGTACTTTTGAACGGAAATAAACTATAAAAAAGCAGTCTAAAGAATCTTTTTAAAAATGTTTAAATCTTTTTCAAACAATGAAAAAATATTTTTAATAAAAAAAAAAGGTACTGCTAAATGGAAATAAATGAAAAAAAGGATAAAAAATAATAAAAAATCAGCTCAAAGAATATTTTTAACAATGAAAACATGTCTTTAATATGAAAAAGTACATTTGTACGGAAATAAATGAAAAAATAGGATTAAGAAACAATTTAAAGAATCTTTTAAAAGTGTTCAAATAATCTTTTTAAACAATGAAAAAAAAACATCTTTAATAAAAAAGTGCTGTTCAACAAAAATAAATTAAAAAAAAGAATAAAAAATAACAATTTAAAAAATCTTTTAAAAAGGTTCAAATCTTTTAAAATAAATTCAACGAAAATAAATTTAAAAAAAAAATAAATAACAATTTAAAGAATCTTTTAAAAAGGTTCAAATCTTTTAAATTAAATTCAACGAAATAAATAAATTCAACAAAAATAAATTAAAAAAAGGCTAAAAAATAACAATTTAAAGAATCTTTTAAAAAGGTTCAAATCTTTTAAAATAAATTCAACGAAATAAATAAATTCAACAAAAATAAATTAAAAAAAGGCTAAAAAATAACAATTTAAAGCATCTTTTAAAAAGGTTCAAATCTTTTAAAATAAATTCAACGAAATAAATAAATTCAACGAAAATAAATAAAAAAAAGGATAAAAAATAACAATTTAAAGAATCTTTTAAAAGTGTTCAAATAATCTTTTTAAACAATGAAAAAAAAACATCTTTAATAAAAAAGTGCTGTTCAACAAAAATAAATTAAAAAAAAGAATAAAAAATAACAATTTAAAAAATCTTTTAAAAAGGTTCAAATCTTTTAAAATAAATTCAACGAAAATAAATTAAAAAAAAAAAAAAAATAACAATTTAAAGAATCTTTTAAAAAGGTTCAAATCTTTTAAAATAAATTCAACGAAATAAATAAATTCAACGAAAATAAATAAAAAAAAAGGATAAAAAATAACAATTTAAAGAATCTTTTAAAAAGGTTCAAATCTTTTAAAATAAATTCAACGAAATAAATAAATTCAACGAAAATAAATTAAAAAAAAGGATAAAAAATAACAATTTAAAGCATCTTTTAAAAAGGTTCAAATCTTTTAAAATAATAAAAATAATCTTTTTAAACAATGAAAAAAAAACATCTTTAATAAAAAAGTGCTGTTCAACAAAAATAAATTAAAAAAAGAATAAAAAATAACAATTTAAAAAATCTTTTAAAAAGGTTCAAATCTTTTAAAATAAATTCAACGAAAATAAATTTAAAAAAAAAAATAAATAACAATTTAAAGAATCTTTTAAAAAGGTTCAAATCTTTTAAAATAAATTCAACGAAATAAATAAATTCAACGAAAATAAATTAAAAAAAAGGATAAAAAATAACAATTTAAAGCATCTTTTAAAAAGGTTCAAATCTTTTAAAATAATAAAAATAATCTTTTTAAACAATGAAAAAAAAACATCTTTAATAAAAAAGTGCTGTTCAACAAAAATAAATTAAAAAAAGAATAAAAAATAACAATTTAAAAAATCTTTTAAAAAGGTTCAAATCTTTTAAAATAAATTCAACGAAAATAAATTTAAAAAAAAAAATAAATAACAATTTAAAGAATCTTTTAAAATAAATTCAACGAAATAAATAAATTCAACAAAAATAAATTAAAAAAAAGGATAAAAAATAACAATTTAAAGAATCTTTTAAAAAGGTTCAAATCTTTTAAAATAATAAAAATCTTTAATAAAAAAAGTACAGTTAAGCAAAAACAAATGAAAAAAGGATAAAAAAACAGTAAAAATTTAAAGAATCTTTTTTAAAAAGTACAAATAATCTTTTTAAACAACAAAATAATAAAAAATAAAAAAAAGTTGTTTGTTAATTCAATGCACATTATTTATTCAAACATAAAAAAATATACGAAAAGAAAAAAAAAACGGTTCTTTGTGGTAAAATTTGAAAATTGTTTTTGAAGACAATTTGCGAAAATTAAGTTCTGGCAAATTTGCCAAAGCTTTTCAGTTTTCAGAAAATAATTACCTCCCTTTAGTTATGATTCAGACTCTACAATTTCTTATTGTGCAAAATTCAATTTTCACTAATTGTCTCGGAAAACTATTTTTATTAATAATAAATTTTCCAACTCCTTGGTTTTCATAATTTTTGGATATGTTCATTACTGCAACATGACTATTTAGTACCTATTTACTATGCCTCCCCACGGGACAGAGTTAGACACCAGGGTCGTTTTTTAACGTGGAGAAAAGGTAAAAAAATAAAAATTGTCTCAGTCATGAAGGATTTCTCCTCCACCGAAAGAGAACAAGAAATAGAAGTGCAGCATCTGAAGAACAGATGGTATTTATTTGCTCCCCCACCGAGCAAATTAGGCACAAGGCCGATTTTTAATGTGAGGAGTGAAGGGAGGGGGAAGGGAAAAAGGGGACCAGCTCCCGAGAGGTGGGAAATGTGATCTTGGCCTGAAGGCCAAGAAATCATTTATGTGAATAGTTTTTGGATTATTTCACATCTGTCATTTCTCTTTGGCAAATAGACTACAGAGGAATTTTCTTTCTAAGTATTAATTCTTTTTTAATTAAAAAAGAAGGGGGGGGGGTCCTCTGAATCATTATGACAATTTAATAAACAAAATATACCGTGAAACTAGCAAATCTTTTTTTTTTTTTTTTTACAAGGTGGTCACCACTTATCAAGGCCCGGAAGCCACTCAGGGATAAGGTTATTGTAAGTACAGTACGTTAGTGTGGATATTTTAGAGTGTCTACTTAAGGGGGCGGTCCATCAGGAATTTGTTTACGTTGAACTTGAAGACATCCAAGTTGTAGTCAGGAGGGAAGCAGGCAGACTGAACAGAGTTCCACAGGCATGCAGTTCTTAGAAATAAGCTTTGTTCATGGAATGGAGTGGGGAAAGTTTTTGACAGTGGATTCAGCTAGACGGGTGTTTTTTGTAAAAGATTGGCGAGGGGGAACCAGAGATTGGAGTTCAGACGAGCACCTGCCATGGAAATAACGATAAAACAAAGATAGGCTGTGGCAGAGAGGTTGCAGGGAAGAGAAAAAAAAAGTGAAAATGTCTCTGTGTGTACATTTCCCTACCAAACTACTCTGTCAATTTTCAGTCTACAGACCCGAGATTTGACATAAGGGGAATTGAAGTTTGGGAAAATATTTTTAATCGGTTTTCAGCCAGAAATTTGACTCTCAAGTGGTCAAAGTTCAACGATTTGACCTTTGAAAACTCTACCAAACTCTTTTGGGTCTAAACACTTGAATTTTTAGATGTCGGTTCCTTGGACATGGATCCAACTTTTTAATTTGATTTTAGCCTAAAACAATAAATGTTAAGGGATCAAAATCTGGGTCAAAATTTAAAAAAGTTGACCTTGGCAGTCTCTACCAAATTACTCAGCCAATTTCTTGTCTAAACATTTGAAATTTTACATAGTGTATTCAGACATAGGGCAAGCTTTTTAATCATATTTTTGGCCAAAAATTTGGCTGCCAAGGGGTCAAAGTTCAAAAGATTTGACCTTTTAGGCCTCTAGCATACTATTCAGCCAGTTTTGGGTCTAAACATTTGAAATTTTACATAAAGTGTATTCAGACATGCAGCAAGTTTTTTAAGCAGTTTTTGGGTGAAAATTTGGCTGCCAAAGGCTCAAAGTTGAAAGAATTGACCTTTGCAGACTCTACCAAACTCTCACCGCCAATTTTGGGTCTAAACACTTGAAATTTTAGATGTAGGTTACCTGGACATGAGTCAAACTTTTTAATATATACATATGCACATAAAGTTATGAACAGTACATACGGCCTGAGCAAAACCGTACTATATAAAATAAAAAAGCATAGTAGTTTCTTTCCATAAAGACCAATTAATTACACTATCAATTTATTTATTTATTTTTTTTTGTCATCGCAAAACTTGATATATTTCAGGTTCTATATAAAAACAAATTTGGTAAATAGTATCTTCTACTAAATACTAGTGTTGGATCGATTAATCAAGACTCGGACCTTTTGGGTGTATCAGAAAAATTTGTCGTACTGGTAACGATATGGTCGACAAATTGATTTTTTTTTAAATATATCGTTTTAAGCAAAAACAATATTACGTACTTAATTGTCATGTTGAAAATAGTAACATATCCAAAAATTATGAAAATTCATTAGAGTAGTACAATTGCTATTGTGTTTTTAATAAAAATAAGTGCATCGCTATAGACAAAATGTTGCAACTATGACACAAGTAATCGGAAATATTATTTTCGGAGTTATCTCCCCTGTGTATAGCTGCCTATTGTATAACGTCTAAAAAATACAGTTTTACCCAATTTTTGATAAATCTGTCTTGTGCTGGTTACATTCCTGTTCATTTTCATTTTACTAATTTAATACCACATCTTATATCATGTGACCTAAATTTGCCGATGTGAGAAAAAAAGCCAAAAATTTGGGACCCCTTTCATACACTAGCACTCGATTTTGCCTTCTTATTACTATAATGACGATCAATATTTCTAACCACTAAACCTTTTAGAAAAATAATTGCTGTGAGCGTAATAGAAGCTTTGCACTAATCAATAGCACACCGTAGTGACATAGCAGTGAGTACTTGCACAGTTTAATCAAAAAAAAAAAAAAAAATATTGAAAAAGTTATATTGTACGTATCCGTTATGGAATGAAGTTCTCCGGAAAAAAATTTCACTTAATTTGATCAGTATTTTTCTTTCTTTTTTTTTTTTTTTTTTTTTCTTTTTTTTTTTTTTCTTTTTTTTTTTATTGCGACAAAACAATTTGTTATGACACCGAACAAAAGGTAGCCATGTTTCGATTTTTAGATCACAAGGAAGGAAGAGAAGCTATTATTTAAAATGGGAAGGGGGGATGTCGCGCTTTAGACGGAGTTATCTCCCCATTGTGCCCCTCTCCCTTCCTCGTGGTCTAAAAATTCAAACATGACTACCTTCAGCTTAAAAAAAATACTTGATCAAATTAAGTGAATTTGTTTTGTTTTTTTGTTTTTTTTGAGAACTTCATTCCATAGCAGGTATGTACAATATAACTTTAATATTTTCATTTTTTTGATGTCTTGATTAAACTGTACAAGTACCTAGCAGTGTATGAATACCTGCCATAAACCATCCTCATAAGAATTAATATCTAATCCGTTCCAATCAGCAGATTGAATCTTCTCATTATATTCTTCATCATTCATGAATGACTTCCAACTTCTCCCATCCGATAATTGTGGCTAGTGGCCCAAGCGAAATGGCCATGAAATGGACAAGTTGAGAATTCATTCATTTGTAACCCTACAAATCGGTCATTAGCGTGACTGACTCACTTGTTAAATTAAATGTCCTGCTGTGACGATGGACCAGTCGTATCTGTCTGAGTATGAAGATCTGTCGGTTAGATGTCTTTTTGTCTACAGGGTGGTCAAAAAGTCAGGTAACATTTTAAAGAAAAACGATATTAGCAATACACGTATATTTAAGTACCATACATTGAAATATAAAATGAAACAAACATGAAATATGTTTATTTTGTTAATTGTTGTCCATTTCTCTCTATCAATCGCTGGAAGTGATTAACCACTGATTTTGTAACACGTGTAATCATGTCAGCTGATATCCGCGCAATCTCCTCTTCAATAAATAACTTTAAAGACGCTATTGTATCAGGCTTCTTGCCATAAACGCTATCCTTTACATAGCCCCAAAGCCAGAAATCAGGAGGGGTAGTTTATATATTACACTCAAATATTTAAACAAATAATATTAAACGAATAGAGATTATAATGGATCATATTGTTTTTTCTACCTTTAACATGTTACCTGACTTTTTGACCACCCTGTAGGTGAGGTGGAAAAGCATACCTGGGATTTTGGGGCGTGGTCGGCTCCTTCCTCTCTCAGAATGACGTCTTGTTCTGATCTTATTCTGGCTGGAATTTTTTTGATCTTCAGGCCCGTTTCGTTAAGGCAGACATTTAAGGCAAACACAAAAACACATGACACACAGTTCGCAATATATATAAGAAATAATCTTGTCTATTTATTTTACAAACACAAATATTAAAAAAACACTCGGCCTTTTGGCCAGGAGCAAATCATTTTTATGCAGTATTTGTTCTGGCAGATACTGCGATCAAAGACCATTGTCCTTGTGGCAATGAGTTTCTGGTCCATGTAGGGGCAACCCTATGTACCAAGAGGCTCTCACTACCAGCTCCCCTCCCTTCCCTTGGAGAGATGGTCCCTCCCCTTTCCCCTTGCCCCCCCCCCCCTCTCCACATTTTTTTTAAAACAAGGATAGGCTCGCAACGTCTCTTCTGTGGGAGAGAGGTTGCAGGGTAGAGAAAAGGGCATCCCCCACTAAGCCACGAAGTCTATTTTGTACTCTGTCAAGGCAGGATAGGCTGTTTTTAGCAGCTCCTGCCCAGATATGGCAGCAGTATTCCACCCTTGGACGTACTTGGCTTTTATTATGATTCATTTTATTATTATTATTATTATTGGCTCACAAGTAGCTTTCACACAGGTCATAAAGGATCTCTCCTTGAAAACAGCCTGTGAGCGGAACCCTTTAAATAAATTCCTGAAGATCAGAGGTTACATCAAGCAAAACATTGTGAAAATGACATTCAAGATGAGAGCAGTAGTCCAATGGATCCAAATAATACGAATAATCAATCCTCATCTCAAAAAATTCAGAAACATTCATTATAAAATCATCTTGTCTAGTTAAAAGCAAAAGCAATCGAAAAAAGAATAGTAAACAAGAAACGTAAAAGAGAACGATTAAAAACAGAAACGTCTGGTTAGTATTAAATAAATTAATGATAAACAGGACAGTAAACGTTTACGGTAACATGTATTTTTTGATCGCCCACACTCATTTAACCTCCAACCTTCAGGAGAATATCACTTTTTACAATTGATTTTTCTAAGTATTCTAACCACTGCGACATGGGTCTTCGCGTCCAAATTTCCGAGTTTGACAAGATACACCTGAAGAAGGTTGGAGATTACATCGGCCGAAACGTTGTGAAAATGATACTCAAGATGAGAACAGTAGTCCGATGAACCTAAATAATACGAATAACCAATCCTAATCTCAAAAATTCAGAAACGTCAAATTACAGATCATAATTAATTTTCACAATAAGCTCTTTAAAACTAACTATCCCTCAATTAATCATAACTACTTGTGCAGGGTTGCAGAAATACCTGTTTTAGGACCCAGGTGCGTGGCTAACTCTCTCGGTGCTGATGGACCTGTAGATCTACTCAGGTCATCCGTCTAGGAGACGAAAAGCTCTGAAGCTAAACCTGTAACTACTGGCCTCATACATTTTACCACTAAATAAAAGGGAGGGAGGCCTCTTCAGTTCTAGTTGACAACCTTCCTAGAGCTGGTGACTTGAACAAATTACTGATTTTCAAACCTAAACTGCTTAAGAAGTAGATAGGTTCGGCCTATAACCTGGCTTTCATAGGTGAACCCCCACATTCTATTTGTGGGGAAACAAAAATATACGTCATACCCCATGGCTGTCTGAAATCAAAAGAGGTCGCGGGAATCAAAATTGCATTGTGGTTCCCTTTCTTATGTCTTACTCCGTGCGAGACCCAATCACCTCCCGACAATGGTGGGCGTGGAAAGAGGCCACAACGGCCCGTGGCACTATCAAAACATCAAATCGTAGATTCCATGACCGAAGCTTCTTTCTTAGAAATGCACGCCTGTGGAACTCTGTTCCGTTTGTCTGTTTCCCACCTGACTACAACTTGGATGTCTTCAAGTCCAACATAAACAAATACCTGATAAACCGCCCCCTTAAGTAAGACACTTTATCAAATCTCCATTACTAACGATTACTACGATATTATCCCATTGGTTACTGTACACGCAATAACCTTTATTCCCGAGTGGCTTCAGAGCCTTGATAAGTGGTGACCTCCACGTAAAAAAAAAAAAAAGTACCACAATACATGAAATGTTTAACCTTAGCATAAAACAAGACGAAAAATTAAAAACAAATGATTCAACTGACAATTCATACAGGGTAGAACGATAAATTTGTCGACCTAAAATAAATGACACTCTGGAGGTTAGAGGTTCAATCCTCAGTGCTGACAGAACAAATGTATATTACAGGGTGGAATGATAAAATTGTCGCCCCTAAAGAAAACAACACCAGTTTTATTTTAAAACTTTGATTGAAAAAAATCAATATAGATAACTTGATTATGTAGTAGAACTGACATCTATTCAATGTAGCCGCATTCAGCTTCAATCACCACCTCGATACAGGTCCAGAACTGGGAGCATGCCTTTTCCACAAGCGCCAGCAGGAGTTCGACGAATAGTCGGCAGATGGCGGCGATCAGGCTGGCTTTGGTGTAGTGGGAGGTTGTGTTGGTGATTTTTTTGATGTATGACCAAACAAAGTAATCCAGCGGGTTCAGGTCAAAGGAGGGGGGGGGTAGTGAGAGCAGGGTACAAAGACGTAGCACTCCTTCTGAAGCAAAGCCTTAGTCTCTTTGAACCTGTGAGCCAGGGCTGAGTCCTGCTGCCACACCCAGGATGGCCCTCACTTGAAACCACACCAAAGACCATAACCATTGACGGAAACTTTGTTTTCATCACTCTAGGCACGTCCTTGTTATTCGTGGCAATCCAGCAATGCTTTTTGAGGGTGCTGGCAATGGTCCTGTTGTCATAACTTGAATCAGAAGAGAGCATAAGTTGTACAGTGGCGCATCTCCAATCTCGCTTGTTGAACATTTTGTCAGTTTCAGACATGATAGAAGACTCCTATCACTCTTGGGATTTATACACAACTGGCCGACTAGTAGATGGTCTGAAACAAAAAAAAAAAAAAAGGAAACCGGTTTTCATCAAACGGAAATGGAATCATGTCGTCTTTTCTAGGGCGATAATTTTATCGTCCCACTCTGTACATGTTAACTAGCATCCTCAAGTAGCTTTTGGCTTTGATAAATGGTGACTCCTTAGTGAAAACAAAAAAATATTCATGTAAATTAGAGAGAGGAGTCGTGTGAATACCATCGCATAGTCTATTGGACAAATTCAAATATCGACGGAGCTATTTTAGGCATTATTGTTATTATCAATTGTACGTGACAGGCAGTGTCGCTTTTTGCCTACTCCTCAACGTAATGTTTCACCCAATCTTGAGATCCATCATCAGGCAGGTCTACATCGAAGCAGATCTCGCTTAGAGGACAGTCCATGGGCATATTTGTAATAGTCTGCACGTCAGTGCCACAGGAACACTGAGCATCCTGTAAATTGCACCGGGATATCACCACACTCTTCAACACATCCAGGTACACTTTGGTGTTGACTTTCAAGCCGACTTCGAAGATGTGAAGTGGCATGATGTGGCCCTCACTTGAAACCACACTGAGCATAAATAGCTCCAATTGTGCAGGTTGTCTCGTGTTTTGGCAACCTTTGCTCGGAGCTCTGTTGAGTATTAACCGTTCTTTCCGGGGGGGGGGAATTCAGAGTCTGCTGGAGATCTTCTTTTGGTGTTGGGAAAACCTTGACAGCCTTATTCCATCAACGCAGGCTGAAGGATGCTGGTGTCGGAGCTCTTGTGGGATGATGTCGATATAAGGGATCGTGAACACTAGAATATCTATATATATAAAAGCGAAAGTGTATGTATGTATGTGTGTTCGCTTTTTCTGTATGTCTACAAAAGGCTTCTTCCAGAGAAGCAGTCGGTCGCTTCACAACTTTTTAAAACTTTTTATATCACATATAAATCGTAATATCTCACAGTTAACAACGAAGCTCGCATGTCTATTTAATTAGCTCGATTTCGGGAAGATAAATATTCAACATTTGTTGCTCGCCGCATATGGGTTAGTCTTTTTCCTATAACATCTTTGGAAAATAAAATTAAAAAAAAAAGCGTTCAGCAGTAAATGAAATACTATCCCGCAGTCAAACTTGCCCTCATTAACTCGGGCACCTGCCAAATCCAAGTAATTAAATAAATTCAAACATGTTTCCGTTAGCATCTCGTGGTGGGGCAATAGTTAACGTCGCACTTTTTTTTTTTCACACTTTAATTTACAACTTTGCCTCAACGGTTCGGGTTCGATCCTCAGACTTACTTTTTTTTTTACCCCCCCCCCCACCTGCACCTCCAAACACCCAGGCAACGCCGGGTACCCCTCGCTAGTTTCAATTAAAAGTCACATATGAACAGGTAAAATTATAAAGGAATAAAAGACCAATCAATAAATTTAGCTTAAATTTGCAATTTCTGAAAAAATTACAAATGCGGACTTTCTTTTTTGCGGGCACTATATATAAGTAGGTTGTAGTTTGCTTGAAGCATTGTTGAAGAAAATTATAATGTATTCAATGGTGTTGTAAATCTCAATATATTTCAGACTTATTAGTCCATTTTCAAGAGAAGACAGCGGAAGAGTGTTCAAAATTGGAAAAGTAGCCGCAGAGTTTGCCACGTGATACTGCGAAATATAGAACAAAAAATGACGTTAGGAGAACTTTAAAATAAATCAGTTGATGTTTGAAATACTTGTTGCGTTTGTGAATCAAGGGAGATGACTATTCAAGCATTTACAACACCATTGAATACAACAGAGGAAAAAAAAATTACTGTTGTTTAGAGTTAAAATTTGTGTCAAAAAGAAAAAACAAACAACAAAAAAAAAGAAATTTATTTCTTTTGTTTGCATTTAATTTTACTCTATATAAAAAAAAATCTCGCATTGTTCTTGGCTTTTAATTTTATCTCATATATATATATATATATACCACAAAAGTACATTCAATAATAAAAAACACCGTATAAAAACACTAGCAAATAAATACTGGGAACTCAAAGAAAGCGGACAGCCGATAGTCGAATGGAAAATAATAAGACAAGCTACCACGTGCAGGCATCTAGATGACCCATGTAGATTATGCCTTCATGAAAAATTTGCTATCCTGTACTTTAAAGAACCCCAACATCTATTAAACTGTAGAAGAGAAATAGCAAATAACTGTGTTCACAAAATAAAATTTACTCTAGGATAGCGATACAAAATAGTTTTAAAACTAACAAAAACAATAGAAAATAAACAAATAAACAAATAAATAAACATGAATATACATAAACGATCACACATATATGTATGTATGTATATGTGTATATACAGGTGTGTACACATATGTATATTTATATATAAACTAACAATAAAAAAAACCCCAAAAAACCCACTAACCTAGTTTTAAAACAGATCCTTTGTCCGATAAAATGCATGCCCATTGGCTGATAGGAAGCGGCACGGTGGATACTAGAAAGCTGATTGGCTAACTAAATCCTCAATAGAAGAGGACCATATAAAAAAGATAAACAATCACAGAATTCGCACATAAGCCTGAGGAATCCTAGAGTGGATGAAATGCCGAATATTCAGTGTAGCTTAATGGCCATATATATTTTATAAATTATTATAAATATATATATATATATATATATATATATATATATAAAATTTATATGATATAAAAATTACAATTAAATTTACAAAAATGATCCAAGATGGTAAAACTAAAGTATATTGTAAATATTAAAGAATTAATATTTATAAAGTTATCTCAACCAGATGTAAAAGCTCGATAAAATCAAATAGGAGATAGAGCTTATAATTTTGTATGCAAAATCCGATCCCGCATTTTGCTAATTCCTACCCTCTGATGAGAAGAAAAGTATTTCTTCGAAACTCTGCGGATTAAGGACTATCCACTTATTTAGTGTTTCCTTTTCAGATTAAATGTTTTTAACTCATTTCAAAGTGTTTTTTAACATGTTTTATTAACTGTTTGCTCCTATATATATATATATATAGAGAGAGAGAGAGAGATAGATTACATATATTTATTTTTATTTTTTTTAACATGTAAAGATAGAATAAAGGTTAAAGGGGAGATAACTCCCAAAGCTTAAATTAATAAGCTTACTTTCAGTTTTAAGCATGATTGTTGTCAGCGATTCATAATTAAAAAAAAAATTACATAAATCAACTTTAAATAACATTTCTATTGCAACAAATAATAAATAACATCAACATAATTATTAAAATAGATTTTCATTGATGTAATATGCAAATTAGGTTACTTCTTGAATGTAGATACCTTTTTTAATACATAGTATATATATATATATAATGATTGATTGCAACGTCTTGTCAGACGAATGCCACTCCCTCAGACACCTAAAAGTCCATGAGCCGAAAATTGACTTTCATCATTTCAACGCCACAGGACCATTTTAATAGACAAATGTCTGAGGGAGTATCTATACACAGATGATGTTACAGAGTCTTAGCTTTGTACGACAGCTAAGTCTCTCTCTCAGTTCAAAATGTTGAGATCCAGCAACAAGCAAGAGCAAGATAGCCAGCAACAAGTTAAACTGCAGACCAGCTTAATGCGGATACTGGTCTCCCGCTTTATGGTTTTTTAAATCAGAGATTTGCTTCTCCTAGAAAGGTTGCCTTCACCATGGCTTACGGGAGCCCTCTCCACCCCAACACACATATATATATACACAAACACACACGTGTGTGTTTGTGTGTGTATATATATATATATATATAGAGAGAGAGAGAGAGAGAGAGAGATTACATATATCTATTTTTATTTTTGGTCCAGATATATATAACATATCTGCACCAAAGTACTGTAGGTTTGCAATAACAGATGCCACATACAAATTATGTATGTTTAGACTATTAACCACTATTTTATGTACCTTAAGAATGCTATTTTATGCATATTTAGTCATTATAATAAAATCCTACATTTCATCCTAGGAACAACATCATCACAATCATCTTCAGAGGAAGTAGTTCCTATTTATAAATAATATATGGTACTTCTACAGTTTAATCAAGCAATCAAAAAATGAAAATATCAAAAAAAAAAAGGTTATGTTGCACATATCCGTTATGGAATGAAGTTCTCCGAAAAAAAATTTCACTTAATTTCATCAAGTAGTGTTTTTTTTTTTTTTTTTTTTTTTTACAGCGGAAAATCAATTTTTTATGATACAGAGCAAAAGGTTCGATTTTTAGGAAGAAAAACTAGTATTAATGATGGGGAGGAGGTGTTGGCGCTTTAACTGGAGTTATCTCCCCGTGGCATGTTTAACAAATTCCATAATGGCTGACTTCAACACGCTCTCATAAGAACTTGTTTTTCTGCTGTAAAAAAGAAAACTACTCGATCAAATGAAATGAAATGTTTTTTCTGAGATCTTCGGTCCAAAACAGATACGTACAATATAACCTTTTTTTTTTTTTTTTCATTTTTGAATGTCCTGATTAAACTGTACAAGTACCTTATATATATATATATATATATATATAGAGAGAGAGAGAGAGAAGTAAATTCTGCTAGAATAAAAGTGTATAAAAGTCTGTTTGGAATAAATATATATTGTTTGGTGTGAAAAATCAATCTAAGAGAATATTTTCAGAGGATCTTTCAAACTCAACATGTTTTTCAGACCAGTTATTGTTCTAGAAATTTACACAATGATAATCTGCCCATTAATTTTTTGGGGAGGGTTTTTCAGGTCTTTTTTTTTTTTTTTTCAAAAGAATCATTGTTCTAAAAAATTCAAGGTATTGATTGTCACACATTGCTCAACATGTTACATGTTTATTAAAATCTGTATTAATAACCTGCCCATTTTTCTTTTCTTTTCTTTTTTTTTTTTTTTAATGATTTCTCTCTTTAGTATTAACAAAGCTGGAACCCCTAATGCTGAAAGGTAGACCATTATTTTTCTTTTTCCTTCTCCCTTGTTGGTTTTTCTCTTTTATCTCTTCTGGTCATGGTTTTGGTTTTACATTTTTTTTTTTTTTTTACTTATATTCAACTAATTCTACTGACCCGATGTTGCCCAGGAGTTTTTACTTTTGTTTATTGTTTCAATTTTCAATTAGTGTTGGGACGATTGCTTTGAATCGGGGGGGGGGAGAAAAATCAGAACTTTTTGAATTGGAAAAATTTGTGCCTATTTTTCTGATGCCAAAAACGATTCTTTTAATTATCGGTTTTGATTTGATTTTGATTTAAGAAAAATTGTCGACTGGTTGTTGTAATAATAAAAAATAATCAATATTTATTTATTTTAAATTTAAAATCAATATTTATTGATTTTAAATTTAAAATCAATATTTATTGATTTTAAATTTAAAATCAATATTTATTGATTTTAAATTTCCAGTGAAACTAAAATCTATACATCATCTCCCCCCCCACCCTTGCAAATGTTTTTTTTTTTTTTTACGTTTGAGAAAATATATGAACCTTTAAATTGTTTTTAACAGTAGTGGGGACAAAAAATAAAGAATCGGAATCAGTAATTGCATTGGAATCGTCCCATCACTATTTGTAATTAAAAAAAAATTTTTAATGAAAAAAAAAATTTTTTTATTTCTTTTTCTATTTTCTTTTTTAAGGCTACAGGATGTTGTCAATTTACAACCTATTCAACTTATAACTGATCAAGATTATGAAAAAGAAAATGAATACCTCTTTGCTAAATCACTACACCCCCCCCCACCAAAAAATGAAAATCTTTGTAGGCAACTAAACATTTTTAGAATAACGTCAAGAATGAGAGTTGCGTATAGAAACGTTGTTTTAATTTGAATAAAATAAAATATGCACCAACTACGCTTGAAAGCCAAATCACAGCATAATATGAAAATAAACAAATATTTTACTTGATTGAAATTTATAACATAAATATATTTCAGAGGTATACTCCATCCTCAGTATTTTGTTTTTTCTTTTTTTCTTTTCTTCTTCCTTGCCATGTTGTAAATTTGGAGAAAGAAGTCTGTATAGAGCCACAGTTGTATTTTGATTTGTGATGAATTTCAAGCTAATAAAATATTTGTTTATTTTCCTAATATTACGTTGTGATTTGGTTTCAAGCGCACTTGATGCGTATTTTATTTTATTCAAATTTTAGAATACTTTTTTCTTTTTTGCTTTTGAAAAAGAGACATACCTCTCAAAATTTTCAAAAACAATTTTAACATCCTGGTTATATTAAACACCAAATCCATATTTATTGAGATTGTCGGACTGACTTCCTCATCTTGGTTGTTATCGTCACAACGTTTCGGCCGTTTTGACCTCCGGCCTTCATCAGGTGTTTTGTATCGAATTGGGGAACCGTTTGTTAGAAGTCTCGAACCCAACCCTTTATTATTATTACGGGGGTACCGTGTTCGGACTCCAGCTAGGCTCTGGGACATAGTTGCTGATGAAGGTCGGAGGGCAAAACGTCCGAAGCATTGTGACTATAACAACCAAGATGAGGCAGTCAGTCCGACAATCTCAATAAATGAAAACACCTCATCTCAAAAATACAGACAACTACCAAATCCATATGGTAATCTCCAAAAATACCGTTAGGGCTTACAACATGGCCGCCAGAAGAGTCACGTGATCCGGTTGATCCAAAACATGAATCGTGCAAATGGAAAACGCAGCCTTGAAGGCAAACTTTGACAAACAATCACAATTTGTTTGTATTTAATTTTTTGTTGATATAATGTTGTTATAAAAATAGGCAAACTTTGAGAAACAAATTAAATGACCGTTCTAAATAAATTATTTATTATTATGATATTGAAAAACTGTTTTTGTACTTAATTATTATGCTTGTTTGTCAAAGTTTGCTTTAAATTTGCGTTTTCCGGTTTCGTAATACGGCGATTCATGTTTTGGATCAACCGGATCACGTGACTCTTCTGGCGGCCATGTTGTAAGCCCTAACGGTATTTTTGGAGATTACCATCCATATTTACTGATTCAGTGTTTTAGAACTAGCCTCTGTGCCCGGCATTGCCCGGAGGTGTGTGTTGAGAAAAAAAAAAATGGTAGTAGGCGGGCAGGCTCGAACCTGTGACGCGAAGGCGGAAATGAAAGTAAAAGAAAATCTGATGTCTTACCAATGCTCCATGACATGACTGGAAGTGAAAAGCATTCAAATTAAACAAAGTCGATCCAACCGTTACGATTACTTGCAAAAATGGCTTGCAAAAAAGTGACCCTCTCCTTGTACAAAACTGCCCAATTGAGGGTGAAGGAATTAATGTTTTGAACACATTTTAGATATTTGTTGTCCGAAGGGCCAAGCTTCAAAAGGATACTGATGTCGTGAAAATTCGTTACCTCTGTCGAAAGTTTTAGGCGGACATACAAACATACATACATACATCTATAAATATAAAAATGTTTGTATGTGTGTTCGCTTTTTCTGTATGTCTACAAAAGGCTTCTTTCAGAGAAGCGGTCGGTCGCTTCACAACTTTTAAAACTTTTTATATCGCATATAAATCGTAATATCTCACAGTTAACAACGAAGCTCGCCTGTCTATTTAATTTGCTCGATTTTGGGAAGATAAATATTCAACATTTGTCGCTTGCCGCATGTGGGTTAGTCTTTTTCCTATAACAACTTGGGGGAAAAAAAAAACGTTCAGCAGTAAATGAAATACTATCCCACAGTCAAACTTGATCTCATTAACTCATTAAAACGGGCACCTGCCAAATCCAAGTAATTAAATAAATTCAAACGTGTTTCCGTTAGCATCTCGCGGTGGGTCAATCGTTAACGTCGCACGTTTTTTTTTTTTCACACTTTAATTTACAACTTTGCCTCAACGGTTAGGGTTCGATCCTCATACTTACTTTTTTTTTTTACCCCCCCCCCCACACCTCCAAACACCCAGGCAATGCCCCTCGCTAGTTATACCAGACAGGTGAGATTTATATTATAGACTAGCGGGGGGTACCCTGTGGTGTTTGGAGGTGTGTGTGTTAGAGTGGGCGTAGATCAAAACAACCCTGTTTTAAAAAAAAAAAACGTTGGCCGGGTGTTTGGAGGTGTAAAAAAAAAAAAGTTTTAGTAGGAAGGTAGGATTGAACCCTGAAGCTTTGACGCGAAGGTGGAAACGAAATGGAAAAAAACCCTGAGACCTACCCATCTCGCCCACGAGGGGAGAGGAAGTGATGTCGTAAGTTAACGTTTATAAAGTGAAATTGACAGGTTCAAGAAAGTTTTCACTTTTTTTATACTGAAAAGCGTAACAAAGACGCGGCGATCAAAAAGTATCTCGAAAATAGTGTGTAAAAGTCGGGCAAATTAAAAATAGACGTGACCTCCCGGTCATAACTCGTATATATTATGATTTAGGCAGCATGTAAAAAGTTTTAAGGAGTGAGCCGACCGAGAAGCCCAGCGAAACATTCGCACATACACACGAACACACATTTTCGCTTTTATATATTTTATATATTATAGATTACACTTATTTAAAAATCAAAAATACAGAAAAGATGTCATATTCTGAAAAGCATGTAAATTAACCGCATGAAATTTTATGACAAAGAATAAATAAAAGGAAGATAAGATTTACATGATTTTTGGAATATGACAGGTATGTACATCATAAAGACTTTTCTGTATTTTTTAAAAATTTATATATTAACTAGCGGGGGTACACAGCGTTGCCCGGGTGTTACGAGGTGTGTGTGCTCCTAAATCAAAAAGAAACTCAGAGGGGTGGGGGTAAAAAAAAAGTTTTGGTAACTTGGTAGGATCGAACCCGAAGTTGGAAAATAAAATGTGAAGAAAAACATGATACGTTAACCGCTCGGCCAGAATGAGTTACTAAAAGATGTTTGAATTTATTTTAAGTAAGAAGAGAATTGACAGGTGCCCGCACGGAAGTCGTAGAGTTAACATTTTGTGTGAGCGTTATGACGATGACGACAGCTATAGCTATTCAGCAGTGAACATTTTTTGCGGGACAGTTTTTAATGAGGTCAATAAACCAGTTTTTTTTTTTTACCTAACTTTGGGGAAAACCAGCTCCCCCGTTTATTGAAATGAAAGCAACCGTCTGATATGACAACAGTAAGCCGACATTGACCAAACGTTACATCGTTTTATAGAGCCGTAGGCCAGGATTCAAATCGAAAAATGAAAGCAATATAACTCGTAGATATTATAATTTCGATGTGGGCTCTCCCTACCGTGCTAGACAACTACTAACACCGGAAAGTATCCTGTACCTCTATAAGGCCACCATTCGCCTATGTATGGAGTATTGTTGTCACATCTGGGCTGGTACATCTGCTACTAGTCTCTCGCTCCTAGACAAGGTTCAAAAGAGAGTCGCAAACCTGATAGGCCCTGAACTGGCATCTAAGCTTCAGCCTCTGTCCCATCGACGAAATGTTGCATCCCTCTGCCTGTTCTAGAAGTATTTTAGTGGTGAATGCTCTGACGAACTGCAATCACTTGTGCCCCCACGACGTGAGCACCCTCGACAAACCCGACAGGCTGCTAAATCCCACCTCCACATTGTAGAGATCCCTAGATGTAAAAGATCTTTTTACTCCAGTAGTTTCTTCCCCAGAACCGCTAGACTCTGGAATTCCATTCCAGGTCCCTGCTTCCCCAACAGTACTGACGTGCAAAAGTTCAAGTGTAACGTGAACCGACATCTTGCTGCCCAAATCCCTACATAGTACCCCAGTAGTTGTTACCCGTGATAGTAGCCCCCTACACAAAAATGGCAATTTGCCTTGTTTGGGGTGAAAATGTAATAAAAAAAAAAAAAAAAAAATGTGATATAAAAAGTTTTAAAAATGAGCGACGGCCTTGAGAAGCTGCCGAAAATAATCCTTTTGTGGACATACACAAAAAGCGAACATATATACATACACACATTTTTGCTTTTAGTAGGTTAAGAAATGGGGGTCCTGGATATGACCTTAAACTATATCCAGTGGTGAGGCTCCAGCTTGTGGGCTTTGGGGAGTGTGGAGCCACCCTTTAATTACCATTGCTCCCAGGTCCACTCTGACCCGGAGTGGTAGTACCTGTTAGGGTCTCAACTATGGGTTAAATAGAAACCGACGTGAAAACAACAAATATATTCTATTAAAAAAATTTTTCTTCAAAATCTTTGGATTCGGCATTAAACAACCCAAAAAGGGTTGATATGCCGTAAAACAAAAGCAACCAACCAACCAATCCACAAGTGTAGTTTGACGTTTAAGAAAATACCTGCATATTTAACATGTTCTTTTTTTACAAAAATCAGGGGAAAATAACAATCTCATAGTTAAATAATTAGAGATTTATAAAAAATCGGAATCGGTAATTGAGCACTGAATCGGTAAAAATATTGGAATCGTCCCATTACTAATAACAAGCAAGTCTCATAGATGTGAGAAACGCAGATACACAAGAAATGGTCATAGTTTTATTATTTTACAGATTTCAACTTTTTGGGACGATGAATCGGAATCGGAAATATCAGAAGATTTGGGGAATCGAAAAAATTGATGCCTATTTCCCGATGCCAAAACAATTCTTTTGTTTTTTTGTTTTTTAATTTGATTTTGTTTAAAGCAAAATCTTCCGTTGCTGGTAAAATTGATTAGAATAATAAATATTTATTGGTTTAAAAATACTAGTGAAACTAAAATCATTAGATCATCCTCCACAAGTGTAATTTTGCGTTTCGGAAAACAGCTGCATAATTAACTTGTGTTTTTACGAAAATCGGGGGGGGGGGGGGAATGACAATCTTATAGTTAAATATTAAACATATATATATAGTATTTATTTGCTTCCCCACCAAAGCAAATTAGGCACAAGGCCGTTTTTAATGTGGGGTAAAAACCAGCTCCCCTAAAAGTAGGCAAAAAGGGGGCACTCTGGTTACCAAAAATAATAATTGTTGTCCAAGTATAGAGGGCTTCCCCTCCATTGACTGGTACAAATTACCTTAAGTGCAGCATCTGCAGAACAGATGGTATTTATTTGCTCCCCCACCGAGCAAATTAGGCACAAGGCCAATTTTTAATGTGAGGAGTGAAGGGAGGGGGAAGGGGAAAAGGGGACCAGCTCCCGAGAGGTGGGAAATGGGAGCTGGTTAAAGGTCAGGCATGTGGGGTTGCCCCCACATCTGGTCTTTGCTAGTCATAGCTAGTCATAGCTAGTCATAGCTTGCAGTATCTGCCGGAACAGATGGTATTTATTTGCTCCCCCACTGAGCAAATTAGGCACAAGGCCGTTTTTAATGTGAGGTAAAAACCAGCTCCCCTAAAAGTAGGCAAAAAGGGGGCACTCTGGTTACCAAAAATAATAATTGTCCCAGTATAGAGGGTTTCCCCTCCATTGACTGGTACAAATTATCTTAAGTGCAGCATCTGCCGGAACAGATACTACACTTTGATCCCGGCTCAGAAGGCCAAGAAGGTGTTTATTTATTTGCTTCCCCACTGAGCAAATTAGGCAGGAGGCCGTTTTTAATGTGGAGATAGGGGGAAGGGGGAGGGAAAGAGGGGATCCAGCTCCCGAGAGGAGGGAAGTGGGAGCTGGATTAGAAACTGTTGGTATGAAGGGTTGCCCCTTCAGTGACCAAGGTCAGATATGTGGGGTTACCCCCACATATGGTCTTTGCTAGTCATAGCTGGTCTGTGCTAGTCATAGCTTTGCAGTATCTGCCGGAACAGATACTACACTTTGATCTTGACGCCCGGCATACCTATTTACTATGCCTCCCCACGGGACAGAGTTAGACACCAGGGTCGTTTTTTAACGTGGAGAAAAGGTACAAAAATAAAAATTGTCTCAGTCGTGAAGGATTTCTCCTCCACCGAAAGAGAACAAGAAATGGAAGTGCAGAATCTGAAGAACAGATACTACACTTTGATCTTGACCAAAAGGCCAAGAATCAACAAACTTAAATGACAAAAAACGCTTCAAACCTCTGGTATCCCCCTCCCTCGTGTAAACATTGGTAGCAAAAACTAGTCTTTGCTTACAGTATCTGATGGAACAGATACTACACTTTGAGATATTAAATCTTTTATTCATGTTAAAAATACAGTCAAAATCAACGATGAACAAAAAACTTAGGCACATGGCCAACTCAAAAGGTGGGGATTGTGGGGGTCGTTGGTCATCCTTGTCACGCCAGAACTTTTGATCCCAGCCCGAAGGCCGAGAAAGAGTCGGAATCGGTAATTTTATCGGAATCGGAGGGAAAATATTGGAATCGTCCCATCACTAGTAACAAGCAAGTCTCACAGATGCGAGAAACACAGATACACAAGAAATGGTCACAGTTTTATTATTTTACAGATTTCAACTTAGTGGGATTTAAGATTTAGCTATTTTTTTTTTTTGTGCATCTTCAGAATAAACACAAAAATTGAAATTCACAAGATTAAATTTCCATTAAAAACCAATGTTATCGACTTATGTGATAGTAACACATTATTACATTAAGCATGTACTTTCATGATTTTATGATCCATTGATCAGCCATTATTTTTTTTTAATGTAACTTTAACAAGAGAAATAACTCACAGTTTGGCATCTTTATTATTTAAATATAATATGCAATTTCTTTGAAAACTATTTTCATTAAATTTTTCTATTTTATCATTTTTCATAATTTTTGGATATTTTACCAATTTCTTATTTCAAACAAGTGCCTTTTTTTCATGAAAACCCTCAGCATAATTTTTTTTAAATTTTTTTTTTATTTTGAGGGTCATCCTTCTCCTATGTTGGTTTCCTTTCCATGGTTGTGGTCTTCCATTTGTCCCCTTATCTATTTATATCCAATTCTGGATTTTTATACGTTGGATGGTTGTTTTTTTTTTTTTTTAATGGTTCCAATTGGAAAATGCTCCTATCATCTCGGATTCTCCTTCACCTGATATCCATTGTTTGGTCATGGAGATGAGCTGGTCCACCTCTTCATCGGCTCAACAAACTATATTCCGTCTTATATGAGCCTTTTTGGATCTATTTTTCTTCTTTTTTTTTTGCGATATATAAGCATTTTTTTTTTTTTTGTGATATATAAGCATTTTTTTTTGTGATATATAAGCATTTTTTTTTGTGATATATAAGCATTTTTTTTTTGTGATATATAAGCATTTTTTTTGTGATATATAAGCATTTTATTTTGTGATATATAAGCATTTTTTTTGCGATATATAAAGATTTTTTTTTTGTGATATATAAGCATTTTTTTGTGATATATAAGCATTTTTTTTTTGTGATATATAAGCATTTTTTTTTGTGATATATAAGCATTTTTTTGTGATATGTAAGCATTTTTTTGTGATATATAAGCATTTTTGTTTTGTGATATATAAGCATTTTTTTTTTTGTGATATATAAGCATTTTTTTTTGTGATATATAAGCATTTTTTTTTTTTTTCGATATATAAACATTTTTTTATTTTTTTGCGATATATAAACATTTTCTTTTTTTTTTTACTGTTGCTTAATTTTGTATTTAAAAAAATGTTTTCTACCTAAGCGGTGAAGAGAGTAGTTACCTCCCTTTGTATTTTTTAAAATTTATTTATTATTTTTATTTTTTAAATATTTATATATTTTATTTAACTATTTAATAAATACTAGTCTACTCGTAAAACACGTTTGAATTTATTTAATTACTTGGATTTGGCAAGTGCCCGTTTTAATGAGTTAATGAGGTCAAGTTTGACTGCGGGATAGTATTTCATTTACTGCGGAAACGCTTCCCAAGATGTTATAGGAAAAAGACTAACCCACATGCGGCGAGCGACAAATGTTGAATATTTATCTTCCCAAAGTCGAGCAAATTAAATAGACAGGCGAGCTTCGTTGTTAACTCTGAGATATTACGATTTATATGTGATATAAAAAGTTTTTAAAAGTTGTTAGGCGAGCGACCGCTTCTCTGAAAGAAGCCTTTTGTAGACATACAGAAAAAGCGAACACACATACATACATACATTTTCGCTTTTATATTTATAGATAGACTTTTATGTGCATAAATTTTTATCTATGGACACTTGTTTCTGGGTGTAACCCCTCATCAGCATGGATCAACCATCAACAAGGAACAAACTCACTACTTTTATTATAAGATCTGTTTCTATTTTTCAGCCTTTTTGAATATTATTCACACCTCATTTTAACCAATGTCATCTCTGAACTGCTTTTAGGCTCATCTTGTAAATACATGGCACAACAGATAAAGGTGTTAAGTAACAGTCTTCTGGTAGTTGTTGTTTTAGTCTTGAATCAGAATAAAAAGTTTGACCCATGTCTAAGTTACCTACATCTAAAATTTCAAGTCGTTGACATCTATCCTGATGACACGACCATCTATGGCAACACATCAAAGGCCGTAAATGACCAAGTTCTCTCTGATTCTCTCTCCTCTGATCTTGAGCATGTGGTACAATGGGGGGGGGGAGAGGTGGCTCTTTATCTGTGGCAAAATCAAAACGTAGATTCCATGAACAAAGCTTCTTTCTTAGAAGTGCACGCCTGTGGAACTCTCTTCCGTTTGCCTGTTTCTCACCTGACTACAACCTGGATGTCTTCAAGTCCAGCATAAACAAATTCCTGATGAACCGCCCCCTTTAAGTAAGACCCTTTATCAAATCTCCAATACTAACGTACTGTACACGTAATAACCCTTATCCCTGAATGGCTTCCGGGCCTTGATAAGTGGTGACCACCTTGTAAAAAAAAAAATAAATATAGAATAATCCAAAAGGTATCTGCAGCAGTGAAGGATGGCTGGCTTGCGAAGAGATTAACAGAAGCAGCAGTAGCCAAAAAATGCGCATATGCAAATTAGGAAATTTGCACGAGAAGAAAAAGGGGGAAAGAGAAAAAGGACATCACGTGCTCAGGGCAGAAACAAAGTCGATGTTGAAAAAATTGGATGTGTTAAGTCAGAAGCGAGAAATGGCTCAGGTGTGAGAATTTGAGCACCACAGCACACCCCAATATCTGCAATCAAATTATGACATTTATGTTAAACTAGCGGGGGTACCCGGCGTTGCCCGGGTGTTTGGAGGTGTGTGTATGCTCTTAAATAAAAAAAAAAAAAGCTTTGGTAGGTAGTTAGGATCAAACCCGAAGCCCTGACCCTAACCCTAACCCGAAGCCCTGAGGCGAAGTTGGAAAAAAAAAACGTGAGACGTTAACCGCTTGACCAGCAAGAAAGAGTAAGTGAAAGATGTTTGAATTTATTTAAGTAGAATTGACAGGTGCCCGCTTAATTTACGGTTTACAACGATGTAAGCAATGGCTATTCAGCAGTTAACATTTTCTGCGGGACAGTTTTTAATGAAGTGAAAACCCAACTTTGGGGAGGAAAAGCAGCTCCCCCGTTTATTAGGGGAGTGTTGTCCAAATAAAAGCAATCGTCTGATATGACGGTGAAAAGCATTGACCAAACGTTTTCATCGCTTTTTGTAGACCACCCGGCCAATTTGAATCCAGTTTTGCTTTTTTTTATACTAGCAAAAGAAACATGTGGCGATCTAAAAATCTGGATAAACTAGCGTTTAAAAGTCAGGCAAATTAAATACACATGCGACCCCCGTTGTTTAGTCGTACATATTATCATCTAGACAGTTTTAAGAAGGAGCGAGCCATCCGAGAAGCCCGACGAAAAAAACCTTTGGCAGACATACAGAAAAAATGCACACACACACACACACACACACACACACACACACACACACACACACACATTTTCGCTTTTATAGATGTAGATATTTTAAAGATGTAGATATTTTAAAGATGTAGATATTTTAAAGATGTAGATATTTTAAAGATGTAGATGTTTTAAAGATGTAGATGTTTTAAAGATGTAGATGTTTTATAGATGTAGATGTTTTATAGATGTAGATGTTTTAAAGATGTAGATATTTTAAAGATATAGATGAAAAAAAAAAAGAACTTAAATCATTAACAATGTTTTTTTTGTTTTTTTTTAATCAATTTTCACCCCAAACAAGACACAGTGCCACTTTGACGCTATCATAAGTCGTAGGGGCATTATGAAGGGAGATGAGTTGCAAGATGTTTGTTCACATTACACTTGAACTTCTGCATGCCAGTACAGTTGGGAAAGCAGTATCCCGGAAAGGAGTTCCAAAGACTTGCAGTTCTGGGGAAGAAACTATTGGAGTAAAAGGCTTTCTTACATCTACTATTTAGGGGTGGGACTTAGTTGCTTGTCAGGGGGGGGTAGTCCCGTTGAAGGGGTACAAGTGCTTGCAGTTCGTCAGAGCATTCACCATTAAAATACTTGTAGAACAGGCAGAGGGATGCAACATTTCGTCAATGGGACAGAGGCTGAAGCCTAGATGACAGTTCAGGACCTATCAGGTTGGCGACTCTCTTGAACCCTGTCCAGGAGTGAGAGACAAGCAGCAGATGCACCAGCCCAAATGTGACAACAGTACTCCATACATGGGCGAAGGGGTGGCCTTATAGAGATATAGGATACTTTCAGGCGTAAGTAGTTTTCTAGCACGGTAGAGAGAGCCACCTTCTTTGCAGCAGCGTTGCAATGCTCTCAATGTATCTATTCCAGTTCATGTTCCCTGTAAAGGTTAGGCCGAGGAGTTTAAAGGAAATACTTTCGGATAATGTGTTCTTGGCCATTGCTAATTGGTGGTAGAGAAGGTTTCTTGTCATTATTGAAGGAAATTTGTTATGTAGGGTATTCTGACATGTGGAAACAAGCTTAGTTTTACCAAATTTCCACTTCTAACGATTACTACGACATGTCCCTTTGACCACTGTACGCTCATTAGCCCTTATCCTTGAGTAGCCTCTGGGCCTTGATATGTGGTGACTCATTTGTAAAAAAAAAAAAAAATATTCAGCTTTAATAATGTAACAGAACTAATCATCTTGCAATAAACTGTAAAAAATGAATAATTAATTTCCTATTAGTTTATTTTATTGCGGACTATTATTCTCATCTTTATTGGTGGTTGTTCTTCAACGTTTCGGCCAACTATTCCTCTGGTCTTCGTCAGGTGGTAACCGCGACGGGATAGAAACTTTGAATCTCCTAACTGCATTCTCAGCAATTACTGCCATCCGTAGTTGTTGTCGTCTCACTACGTTTTTGGCCAAGTAAGCCTCTGGCCGGCTTTGGGTAGGATTGAAACCGCTATCTTCAGACAATCATCATCTGGAAACCGTAGAGATTCAACGTCTCTATCTACTGCGCCACGGGCCAAAAACGTGGTGAGACGACAACAACTATGGATGGCAGTGATTGCTGAGAATGCAGTTAAGAGATTCAAAGTTCCTATCCATCGCGGTTACCACCTGATGAAGGCCAGAAGAATAGTTGGCCGAAACGTTGTGAAACAACAACTAATAAAGATGAGAATAAAAGTCTGCAATAATTAAATTAAATAATACTCATGTCAATAATGAATTCCAATTAAATAATATATAAAAATCACACATATAATAGTTTGCAGTAAATAAACTAATATAAATAATACTCATCTCAATAATGAAATTCCAAATAATAATAATATAATTAATTTCCTGTCAGTATTTCTGATCTTCTCCGTGTGGACTACTGTTGAATTTGTTTCTGTATTGTCTATTTCAGCGACACAGTGCCTCTTCTTAATAAGACGAACAGTGAACACATGTTCGAGACGATGACTATGGAATTGGAACAACTCATGGCCAAGGTCAGTTGGAAAAAAAATATCACATCTTTATTATCTGAATTCTTTGGACTACTGTTCTCCTCCTTAGTGTTATTTTTACAACGTTTCGGTCGATGTAACCTCCGACCTTCTTCAGGTGTAAAGGGAATCTGTCTGTTGAATTTGGAAATCTATACAGAATTTCGAACAGCATCTTTTATTTAACCCATAAAGGTAGCATGTTCTTGTTCCATCAGCCATAACTGGATAGAAGTTGTAAGTAGTTTCCTTTTGTATTTTGAGTGTAGCCCGCACTGAGGATTGAACCTTCAACCACCAGAAGAACTGAACTTGCATAATTTGACCTGAATTCTCATGAATTCCTGTCACGCATGGATCGGGCGAGACCGGCAATCATCAATGTCAGCCGAGCGTTATTCAAATGTTGAAACACTAACTCGACTTTTATATTTTATTTATTTAATTTTTTTTTTTTTCTGTTATGTTTTTAGGAATTTTTAAGGTGATATTAAGGGGGCGGGGGTGATTTTTTTTATTTTCTGATTAGTTATTTATTATTTTTTTTTAATTGAATTTTTGGGAGTTTGATTAGCCAATGAAAAAGCGCTATCTAAATGGAAGCAGACCACATTCGAATTGGAAGAAAGCAACTAAACCAACAAAAAGAAAAAGCTGACAAAACAATATATTTTCAAACTTGCCAACACAACGTTTCGGTCGATGTAACCTCCGACCTTCTTCAGGTGTATATGGGAATCTTTCTGTCAAATTTGGAAATCTGTTCAGAATTTCGAACGGCATCTTTTATTTAACCCATAAAGGTAGCATGTTCTTGTTCCATCAGCCATGACTGGATAAAAGTTTTAAGCAATTTTCTATTGTATTTTGAGTGTAGCCCACACTGAGGATTGAACCTTCAACCACCAGAAGAACTGAATTTTACTTTATTGGTACTTATGTCAATGGATACTTAAATCTAAGGGAGATAACCAGCATAGACATAGCAAAAATAGGTATATTTTGCAAGGTATAATTTGGGATGCTTATTAATTGGCGTACAAAAAAACAAAAAATAAACAACCTCTGAAAATGAAACAGTGGTAATTAATCAAAAACAAAAATTGAATAAACTTGTTAATTAACGAAAATAACAAAACTTTTTTGAAGTATTTAAACAGACATTTTTTTTTTAAATTTCTGGCTATGATTAAAGTTTAATTTTTTTATTTTTCTATTCTGTAGTTTCACCTAGCAATTTAATAAACAGAATATACCGTAAAAATTGAATTTAATAATAAAAAAAAACTTGTACCGTCTTCTCTCTACCTGAGGACCTGTATTGTCATAACTTTTATTATTAAAATAAATAAACAATAAAAATTATCCATGAAATCTTTAAAATGTACAAATGTATAAAAAATAAAAAAGGAAAAAATAACGTTCAAAGATTCTGACCAAGATTTTTTTTTTTTTTTTTTTTTTACATAGGCGTCACCACTTATCAAGGCCGATAGGCCACTCAAGGATAAGGGTTAAAGCGTGTAGAGTAGTCAAAAGGACAATATAGTAATCGATAGTAATGGAATTTCGGTAAATTTGTTAACTTAAGTGGAACGGCTCATCAGAAAGTTGTTCACGTTGGACTTGAAGACAACCATATTATAGACGGCTGGAAAGCAGGAAAACGGAAAACAATTCCACAGGCGTGCAGTTCTAAGAAAGAAGCTTTCATCATGGAATCTACGTTTAGGTTTAGGCACAGATAAAGAGTGGGGAGAATTATTGATAGTGTTTTCAGCTAGTCGAGTGTTTCTTGTGAAAGTTTGGCAAGGGGGGACCATAGATTGAAGCTCAGTCGAACACTTTCCATAAAAATAACAATAAAGCAAACTCACAACATCTCTTCTGTGAGACAGAGGTTGCAGCGAAGAGAAAAGGACATCTCCCACCAGTCCACGAAGTCTATTTTGAACCCTATCAAGGCAGGACAAGTCTTTTCTAGCAGCTCCTGCCCATATGTGGCAACAGTATTCCATCCTTGGACGTATCTGGCTCTTATATAGATAGAGAATTGCATCAGCAGTGAGATATCTACTGGATCGATAGAAGGATCCGACCATTTTTCCAGCGGATAAAGTGTTTGGTTTTTTCTGTCTCTCTCTCTCTCTCTTTCAAACAAGGGAAGCATTTTTCATTGGCTAACCCGACAACAACTTCTTGATTGTTATTGACAGTTTAAATACTTCAAAATCGCCTTTAATCATGTTGATTACCTAAAATAAAGAAAAACAAATTTCTTATTTTTTATTTTTTATTTTCATTTAAAAAAATTCCAGGACTAACTTCACACTTGGCGCTTGCAGGTATAGTATTCGTGTATTTTTTTTTTTTTGCTTCGGCAATTTCTGGGGTTTCATTCAAGTATAGTTTGATCGATAACTTGTTTCCTTTTCATAAACTGCTTCAGCAATTTCCGGAACTCGGCTACAGTAATCGTGTAATCATTTTTTTTTTTTTCTTATTTAACATTCTTTCATTGTCCTACTGATTATTTCAGCGTCCTAATTTATATCTTTTAAAATATGCTTATTTTTGCTATGTCTATACTGGTTATCTCCCCTTAGATTTAAGGATCCGTTGACATAAGCGCCACTTTATCCACTATGCCTTGCATTTGAAATTTCCAAGTTTGACAGAAAGTTCTCAAAGAGGTTGGCGTGAAAAATCGGTTGAAACGTTGTGAAACTTCCCAAGGAGGTTGGCAGTTACGTAGGTTGAAACGGCGTGAAAAATCAGTTGAAACGTTGTGAAAGTTCCCAAGGAGGTTGGCGGTTACGTCGGTTGAAACGGTGTGAAAAATCATCCAAGATGAGAACAGTTCAAATAATCCTCGTCTCGAAATTTCAGAAACGTAAAACATTTTCCACCTTTTCTCTTTGTTTCTGCCACGTTTCTTGGTTTTATTTTTTATCAACAAAGTTGGAATCTGAAGGGCTCTTCATACAAAATTTAATCTAATTCTACTCAATCTGTAGTGAAATGGTGACAAAAATGGTAAGATTCAATGCTGCTACTTTTAATTAATTACAAGAAACCAACAATAGCTATGGCTAATGATAAACACCTTGCCTTAACGTTTACAGGAAACATGAGTTGGAACAAATACATCAAGGGCATTTCTGTGCCTGCTGGGCACTCTCTACCGTGCTAAAAAGTTACGCCTGAAAGTTATCTGTACCTGTACAAGGCCCCCATTTGCCCACGTATGGAGTGTTGTTGTCGTATTTGGGCTGGTTTATCTGCGATTAGTCTCTCACTCCTGGACAGGGTTCAAAGAGAATTGCTTAATAGGTCCTGAACTGTCATCTAGGCTTCAACCTCTGTCCCATCGACGAAATATTGCATCCCTTTGACTTTTCTATAAGTATTTTAATAATGGATGCTCTGACGAGCTACAAGTCCTTGTACTCTTTCGACATAATATACTCCTGACAAACCTGACACGCAGCAAAGTCTCACCCCTACACAGTAGAGATCTCTAGATGTAAGAAAGCCTGCTACTCTAATAGTTTCTTCCTCAGAACTGCTAGACTTTGGAGTCCACTCTACTGACATGCAGAAGTTCAAGTGTAATGTGAATAGACATCTTGCTGCTCAACTCCCTACATAGTATACTTTCAATTTATCTTCCTGATAGTAGTCCCCTACATCAAAGTGGCACTGTCTTGTTTGGGGTGAAAATGCAATTTAAAAAAATAGCATTGGGGCCTGTAAATGTTTATAATTCTCTTTATATAATACTGTTATATTATAAACCCTTTTTAAGAATTCAAAACACAACAACCATTGATGTAAGCAACAGTCCGTTTTTTATTTCTCCTGTTGTTCTTGCTTATGGTAGATAGAGAGAGTGGGGGAGCGACAGAGAGAATTATCGTGGCGTCCACTCGGTTGACAATCAAATCTCCAACTGCCATCTTTTTCCTTCTGTCATTTTTTCCTGTCAATCTTTTTCAAAACATCCACATAACCAGATTCCTTTCTGTTACATTTTTCATAACAATAACAAGGTTTGTTTATATTTGTGAGAAATATTAAACAAGTCCTGTTTAGCTTGTCAATTTCTGACATTTCATCCGCAGATGCGTGCCACATTTTAATTCATGAACATACATATATGTATATACACCTATACACATATATATACTAGCATGTCAACGCGGCTTAGACCGTAACAAAGTTATGTGCTTTTTGGAATATGATATTTTCCTTTCATTACGAATACATGCATTATACAGGGTTTTTTTTTTTTTCAACATTCTGGCATATTTCCTCGAGACATTTTGTTGTTGCATTACTTTCCCTGTTTTCTAGCCGGTGATAGATGATTTGGTGTCCCCGACGAAATATCTTCCAATTAATATTTTAATTGAAGAAATTGATCACATTCTTAGACGAATTATTAGCAGTATTAACATGCTTACCATTATTATTATTAGTAGTAGTAGTACCATTAGTATTTGTATTATTATGACAGACTGCATGATGATGATAAGTAGTAGTAGTAATAGTAGTAGTAGTAGTAGTATAGGTAGTTTAGCATAATAATGATACTTTTCTGTGAGAAAAATGTTTATTTTAAAAAAAAGCAAGTTTGAACCAATCAATGTTCACTATTTAAAAAAAAAAAATTATAAATCAAAGGTAGATAACTCAGCACTAACTCATACTTATTAAATTTATAATGTAATGCCTACAAATTTTCACATCCGTATCATTTGGACTCTTCGGACTATTGGACTATTCCTCCATTTTCTATAATTGTCCAAACAATCGAAAAAATATCACATCCATATCATTTGGACTCTTCGGACTATTGGACTATTCCTCCATCTTCTATAATTGTCCAAACAATTGAAAAAATATCACATCCATATCATTTGGACTCTTCGGACTATTGGACTATTCCTCCATTTTCTATAATTGTCCAAACAATCGAAAAAATATCACATCCATATCATTTGGACTCTTCGGACTATTGGACTATTCCTCCATCTTCTATAATTGTCCAAACAATTGAAAAAATATCACATCCATATCATTTGGACTCTTCGGACTATTGGACTATTCCTCCATTTTCTATAATTGTCCAAACAATCGAAAAAATATCACATCCATATCATTTGGACTCTTCGGACTATTGGACTATTCCTCCATTTTCTATAATTGTCCAAACAATCAAAAAAATATCACATCCATATCATTTGGACTCTTCGGACTATTGGACTATTCCTCCATCTTCTATAATTGTCCAAACAATTGAAACAATACAAACATTCAAACTTCATCTCCAAAATTCAGAACTGCATTAAAATCGTAATGTGTTCAGTGTTGGGAGCAACGTCAGATTAGAATTTGATTTTTTTTTTTTAAAGACTTTTTCACCCCCAAACGAGGCACATTATCACTTGGAATGGAAGTTCAAGTGTAATGTGAATAGACATCTTGCTGCTCAACTCCCTACATAGTATACTTTCAATTTATCTTCCTGATAGTAGTCCCCTACATCAAAGTTGCACTGTCTTGTTTGGGTTGAAAATGCAATTTAAAAAAAAAATAGCATTGGGGCCTGTAAATGTTTATAATTCTCTCTATATAATACTAAAACTCTGAAGATGCTGTACTATTGTTTGAAAGGTCAAAGGGGGGGGGTAACTTATTTGAGAGTTATGTTCCTTGATAATGTGTGACCCCAAATTCATTTTAAAACTTGGAAAATTATAAAAATTCCAAAAAATAAAAATTGAAAACAAAATCGTAATTATCATCTTGAATACGGAAATGAAATTCATATAACTACTAAAAGACAAGGGGGCTACTATCAGGGGCAACAACTACTGGGGTACTATGTAGGGATTTGGGCAGCAAGATATCGGTTCACGTTACACTTGAACTTTTGCACGTCAGTACTGTTGGGGAAGCAGGGACCTGGAATGGAATTCCAGAGTCTAGCGGTTCTGGGGAAGAAACTATTGGAGTAAAAAGATCTTTTACATCTAGGGATCTCTACAGTGTGGGGGTGGGATTTAGCAGCTTGTCGGGTTTGTCGAGGGTGCTCACGTCGTGGGGGCACAAGTGATTGCAGTTCGTCAGAGCATTCACCACTAAAATACTTGTAGAAAAGGCAGAGGGATGCAACATTTCGTCGATGGGACAGAGGCTGAAGCTTAGATGCCAGTTCAGGGCCTATCAGGTTTGCGACTCTCTTTTGAACCTTGTCAAGGAGCGAGAGACTAGTAGCAGATGCACCAGCCCAGATGTGGCAGCAATACTCCATACATGGGCGAATGGTGGCCTTATAGAGGTACAGGATACTTTCGGGTGTTAGTAGTTTTCTAGCACGGTAGAGAGAGCCCACCTTTCTTGCAGCGGCCCTGGCAATGCCTTCAATGTAATTGTTCCAACTCATGTTTCCTGTGAATGTTAGGCCAAGGAGTTTGAAAGATGGACTCTCAGATAAAGAGTCGTTGGCCATTGCTATGGGTGGTAGAAAGGGTTTTTTGTAATTATTGAATGAAACTAGTTTAGTCTTGGCAGCATTGAACGTGACCAACCACTTTTGTCCCCATTCCACTACAGATTGGAGGTCTTCCTCTAGTGTTTCTGCCATTTCTTTAGTCGGGACAAAATAACAAAAATTTATAGTAAAATATTTAGAGATTTATAAAGAATCAGAACTGATAATTGTATGAGATTAGTACGGAATCGGTAATTGTATTGGAATCAGGAATAATATTGGAATCGTCCCATCACTTGTCTGCGAAATGTATGCAGTGTCCACGACTTTCACTCATGTGAACACTCTAGATTACCAAATGGAGCAAAAGGTGGCGTCGTGGCTGGGTTCGAGTCTCATGACGGGCAGGAATTGTTACCATACACTGATGATTGCGTAAGCATGAAACACTAGTGTTTGTAGGTAAAAATGAATAATTATTTTTAATTATAATTATATGTATTTTTTAATTATTTGTTTTTACATAGGCATAACCACTTATCAAGGCCAGAGGCTACTCGAGGATAAGGGTTAAGAGTGTACAGTAGTCAATTGGACAATATAGTAATCGTTAGTCATGGAAATTAGGTCAATTTGTTAACTTGTTTACATTGGACTTGAAGACAATCATATAGTCATCTAGAAAGCAGGAAAACGGAAGACAATTCCACAAGCATACAGTTCTAAGAAAGAAGCTTTGTTCATGGAATCTACGTTTAGGGTTAGGCACAGTTTAAAGAGTGTGGGGAATTATTGATAGTGTTTTCAGCTAGACGAGTGTTTCTTATGAAAGTTTGGCGAGGGGGGACCATAGATTGAAGCTCAGTCGAGCACTTGCTATGAAAATAACGATACATCAGAGACAAACTCATAACATCTCTTCTGTGAGATAGAGGTTGCAGGGAAGAGAAAAGGACACCTCCTACGAGATATAGTTAATCATTTACTTGAACCATACTCTGTTTTTATATACCAATCGCAATGGATCAAAGAATCTTTCTTATAAATAAATTTTTTTTATATAATGAAAAAAAAAATTTATTTATATAAATTTTGAAAAAAAAAAAAAAGTCCAAGCTCATGAATGACTTTTTCTTTTGTAATAATTTTCCAAGTTCAAATATTAAGTTTTCTCACTTATTTATTACTTTACAATATTGTTTTGTATTGCGACTAACAAGTCTGCAAAATTATGTTATTGCTGCATATTTAGTAACGTACTCTTCAGATGTTGACCTTAAAAAACTTAGAAAAACATTTTTGACAACTTACAGGGTTCATGAGGATTTTGTAGCCCATTTCTAATGGCGACAAGTGGACTGTAGAGTGGCAGTGATCTGCAGACCCACTTGTGTTAACCTGACAGGAAGGTGGGCTCCCTCTACCATGCTAGAAAACTACTTACGCCTCACAGTATCCTATACCTCTATAAGGCAACCATTCGCCCATGTATGGAGTACTGTTGTCACATCTGGGCTGGTGCATCTGCTGCTTGTCTCTCGCTCCTGGACAGGGTTCAAAAAAGAGTCGCCAACCTGATAGGTCCTGAACTGTCATCTAGGCTTTAGCCTCTGTCCCATCGATGAGATGTTGCATCCCTCTGCCTGTTCTACAAATACTTTAATGGTGAATGCTCTGACGAACTGCAAACACTTGTACCTCCCCGACGTAACTACCCCCGACAAACCCGACAAGCTACTAAGTCTCATCCCTTTACAGTAGAGATCCCTAGGTGCAAGAAAGCCTTTTACTCCAATAGTTTCTTCCCCAGAACTGCGGGTCTTTGGAACTCCCTTCCGGGATTCTGCTTTCCCAACTGCAATGATATGCAGAAGTTCAAGTGTAATGTTAACAAACATATTTCTACTCTTCTCCCCTCATAATGACCCCGCAAATTAATTCCCTAATAGTAGCCCCTTGCTTCAAAGTGGCACTGTGCCTTGTTTGGGGTGAAAATTGAATTACAAAAAAAAAAAAAAACGGATTAACTAAAAAGAAAACTTGTGCATTTTAATGGACGACGCAATTAATACATACAAATAACGCAGATGTAAACTAGAACATGCGTCATAATTAATGAGTGTTTATTTTAGTTTAGTGGTCGTATAAAATATTGAATGCTGTGGAAAAAAATGGAGAGGAAAAGAAGGGAAGAAGAAGGAAAAAATGAAAGGAATATAAAGGAGAAATGTGATCAAGAAATGGAAGGGAAAAAGATGAAGAAAAAAGAAAAGATGAAGAAGAAAAAAGAAGAAAAGATGAAGAATAGCAGTGAAAGAAAAATAAAAAAAGATTAAGAAGAAAAGACGAAGAATAGGAGAGAATATATTTCCACTTTTTCTCAGTTTATTACTTTTCAAAAAGTATTTATTACAATATTGTTTTGTATTGCGATTAACAAGTCTGTAAAATTATGTTATTGCTGTATATTAAGTCATGTACTCTTCAGATGTTGACCTTAAAAAACTTAGAAAAACATTTTTGACAACTTACAGGGTTCATGAGGATTTTGTAGCCCATTTCTAATGGCGACAAGTGGACTATAGAGTGGTAATGATCTGCAGACCCACTTGTGTTAACCTGACAGGAAGGTGGGCTCCCTCTACCATGCTAGAAAACTACTTACGCCTCACAGTATCCTATACCTCTATAAGGCAACCATTCGCCCATGTATGGAGTACTGTTGTCACATCTGGGCTGGTGCATCTGCTGCTTGTCTCTCGCTCCTAGACAGTGATCACCACTTATCAAGGCCCGGAAGCCACTCAGGGATAAGGGTTATTGCAAGTACATTACGTTAGTGTGGAGATTTGATGAAGTGCTTACTTAAGGGGGCGGTTCATTAGGAATTTGTTAACGTTGGACTTGAAGACATCCAGGTTGTAGTCCGGTGGGAAGCAGGCAGACGGAACAGAGTTCCACCGGTGTGCAGTTCTAAGAAAGAAGTTTTGTTCATGGAATCCACGTTTTGATTTAGGCACAGATATAGAGTGGGGGAAATTTTTCACAGTGGATTCAGCTAGACGGGTGTTTTTCGTGAAAGATTGGCGAGGGGGGGACCATAGATTGGAGTTCAGACGAGCACCTGCCATGGAAATAACGATAAAACAAGGATAGGCTCGCAACGTCTCTTCTGTGGCAGAGAGGTTGCAGGGTAGAGAAAAGGGCATCCCCCACTAAGCTACGAAGTCTATTTTGTACTCTGTCAAGGCAGGATAGGCTATTTTTAGCAGCTCCTGCCCAGATATGGCAACAGTATTGGACGTACTTGGCTTTTATATAGATAGAGAATTGCATCAGTAGTGAAATATCTTCTGGAGCGGTAAAAGGATCCCACCATCTTTCCAGCGACCTTGGCAACAGACTTGATGTATGTGTTCCATTTCAGATCAGGAGTAAAGGTCAAACCCAGAAGCTTGTCAAAACACGAGGCCTCACCCAGACGAGAGCCATCCATCACAATTGATGCCAGATGGGGATTAGGATTGACTCATTAATTATTTTTGTATTTTTTTTTTTTATTACATTTTCACCCCAAACAAGACAAATTGCCACTTTGGTGTAGGGGGCTACTGTCAGGGGCAACAACTACTGGGGTACTATGTAGGGATTTGGGCAGCAAGATGTCGGTTCACGTTACACTTGAACTTCTGCATGTCAGTACTGTTGGGGACCAACCACTTTTGTCCCCATTCCACTACAGATTGGAGGTTTTCCTCTAGTGTTTCTGCCATTTCTTTAGAAATATGTTCATTCGTCTTCCTGTCGTGCCTGCCATAGAGTGTAGTGTCATCAGCATATATACCCATCTCAGAGGCAATTTTGTCGGGGAGGTCATTTATGAATATCAGGAACAATAGAGGTCCAAGGATAGAACCCTGGGGCACCCCCGCATTTATATCATATTGTTTAGATGTACGACCGTCGAGGACAACCTGGATTTTTCTCTTATCTAAGAAGGATTTAATTATGTTAAGTATTCTACCAGTGATACCGTATGATCTAATTTTCCTGATGCCATACCCTGTATTATCATTGTTATATTTTTATTTTCATTTTTAAGTTATATTAATTATTATACTTAGACTTTATTTTCTTAGTTAGTGACTAATATATATATATATATATATATATATATACTAGCAGTGGTGCCCGGCGTTGCTCGGGTGTTTGGAGGTGTATGCTGTGCAAAAAAAGCAAAAAACAAAAAAAAATGGTTAATTTTTTAAAACTTTGACCCCTATTATGACCCCTTAAAATTTATTGTTTCGGGCTCAAATCACTTTATTAAGTTAGATCCAGGTTCAAGGAACCTATATCTAAAATTTCAAGTGTCTAGACCCAAAATTGTCGGAGGAGTTTGGTAGAGTTCTTAAAGGTCAAATCGTTGAAATTTGACCCCTTAACAGCCAAATTTCTGGCTGACACCCGTCACATCGATTTTCCCAAATCTCAGTACCTGGTATTTCAAATTTCGAGTCTATAGACTAAAAATTGACAGAGTTATTGCGTAGGGAAATGTACACAGACACAGACACACAGACAGACAGACACGTTCACTTTTATAGATATATAGATATATATAAATTTGTGTGTCAGGTCATGTCATATGCTACTGGTACCATGTAACCCAGTACTACTTGCCTCATGGTCGGGTCACCGGCGACTAAACTGGTTCCCCCACCAGACTTGTTTGGTGAGAAGGGTGGCTAGTCTCCCTGAAGGATTAAAAACAAGACCTTTCAAAGGGCGAATGAACCCTTTTTCGGGGTCAACGGCCAACTGTGTATGTATGTGTGTTGGGATAGAGAGGGCTCCCGTAAACCGTGGTGAAGGTAGCTTTCTTTGGAGAAGCAAATCTCTGAGTTAAAAAACCATAAAGTGGGAGACCAGTACCCGCATTAAGCTGGTCTGCAGTTTAATTTGTTGCTGGCTATCTTGCTCTTGCTTGTTGCTGGATCTCAACATTTTGAACCGAGAGAGAGACCTAGCTGTCGTACAAAGCTAAGACTCTGTAACATCATCTGTGTATAGATACTCCCTCAGGCATTTGTCTATAAAAATGGTCCTGTGGCGATGAAAAAGTTGTGACGTGTGGAGGTTTGGAATGCTGGAAGCATGTAATAATTGATCTCAATGACCGTCTTCAGTGTCATGCCTTCTTGAGCGTGTGAATTCACCGGTAGGACTAAAAAAAAAAAAAAAGGTCATTTTTGGGCTCATGGACTTTGTGTCTGAAGGAGTGGCACTCGTCTGACAAGACGTTGCAATCATCATCAAATTTATATAGTCATCCACATACAATACTGTTTCGTTGTATCACAACTCATCAGTGCAGCTAGACATACATTTTTTCCCAGCCATGGATCGAACCTACGACTGTCGTGTTGACAGTCGGCAATTCTAATCATTGGACCACGAATCAGTGTCCATAAATAGTTCTCCTCAAATGCCTATATATATATATATATATATATATATATATATATATATATATATATATCTGCTGCAAAGAAGGTGGGCTCTGTCTACCATGCTAGAAAATTACTTATGCCTGAAAGTATCCTGTACCTCTACAAGGCCACCATTCGCCCATGTATGGAGTATTGTTGTCACATCTGGACTGGTGCATCTGCTGCTTGTCTCTCGCTCTTGGACAGGGTTCAAAAGAGAGTTGCCAACCTGATTGGTCCTGAACTGGCATCTAAGCTTCAGCCTCTGTCCCATCGACGAGATGTTGCATCCCTCTGCCTGTTCTACAAATACTTTAATGGTGAATGCTCTGACGAACTGCAAACACTTGTATCTCCTCGACGTGACTACCCCCGACAAACCCGACAAGCAACTAAGTCCCATCCCTTTACAGTAGAGATCCCTAGGTGTAAGAAAGCCTTTTACTCCAATAGTTTCTTCCCCAGAAACTGCAAGTCTTTGGAACTCCCTTCTGGGATTCTGCTTTCCCAACTGTACTGACATGCAGAAGTTCAAGTGTAATATTAACAAACATCTTTCTACTCATCTCTCTTTATAATACCCCTACAACTTATGTCCCCGATAGTAGCCCCCTACTTCAAAATGGTACTTGCCTTGTTTGGGGTGAAAATTGAGTAAAAATATATATATATATATATATACACACACATATATATATATAGTATTTATTTGCTTCCCCACCAAAACAAATTAGGCACAAGGCCGTTTTTAATGTGGGGTAAAAATCAGCTCCCCTAAAAGTAGGCAAAAAGGGGGCACTCTGGTTACCAAAAATAATTGTTGTCCCAGTATAGAGGGTTTCCCCTCCATTGACTGGTACAAATTATCTTAAGTGCAGCATCTGCCGGAACAGATGGTATTTATTTGCTCCCCCACTGAGCAAATTAGGCACAAGGCCGATTTTTAAAGTGAGGAGTGAAGGGGAAATGGGGACCAACTCCCCGGGGAGTAGGGAAGCTGGATAATGATAATTGGTATGAAGGGTTGCCCCTACATTGACTAAGGTCTTATATGTGGGGTCGCCCCCACATATGCTCTTTGCTTGCAGTATCTGCCGGAACAGATACTACACTTTGATCCTGGCCCGAAGGCCAAATGTTTTGGTTATGTAAAGCTCAATGGTACAAATTTTTAATTCTAGAGCTGTTATAAATTGAGATATTTAATTTTTATGTTTATTTTTTTCATGTTGCGTCAGCTGACAGAAGTGAACGACCGTTTGGCTGAGTATACGCAGAATTTCAGCATGAACTCACCGAGTGCCACCCTTCTGCACACGTTGCAGAGACATCGGGACATTCTTCAGAACTATTCGCATGAATTCCAGAAGACGAAAGCCAACATCACTGCCTTGAAGGAACGCGATGACCTCCTCGGATCAGTCCATCGAGACATTAAGTAAGTCAATTATTCTAACAACCAATATGAAAAACGGATTAAGGATAAGTTTTAACAAAAACAAAAAGAAATATTGGGAGATATATTTATACACATGGGGGGGGGTCACTTCTGCATGACAGTTACACGAGGCGAATGTTCGTATTTTAGTTTCCAGAACCGCTGACAGATGTTGCTTGTCAGGGGTCGATAACTCTTCCTTTTCTAAAAGTTAGTGCAAACGGAAATTATATTTTTGATATATTTTTATAGTCTTTCTGTAAAAAATCAAATTATTTTTATAAATGTGTCATGTTTTTTTTTTTTTAAATTATATTTTGCGACATTTTTATGCAACCTTACCGTAAAAAATAAAAATTCTAAAACCAATCTATAAATGTTTCCTGTTTTTATGAGAGCGTTTTGAAGGCGGCCATTTTGGATTTATAAAAAAATTTTGTTTGAATTTTAGAAATAACAAAGGGAGATAACTCCAGTTAAAACACTGACACCCCTTCCCATCTTTAATACTAGCTAAATCGAACATTTTGCTCGGTATCATAACAAATTGTTTTTTTGCTGTAAAAAAAAAAAAAATACTTGATGAAATTAAGTGAAATTTTTTTTTTTGGAGAATTTCGTTCCATAACGGATACATACAATATAACCTTTTTTCGATATTTTCATTTTTTAATGTCTTCACTTGTACAAGTACCGAAAAATTAAATTAATAAATTGAAATTATATTTTGATAATTTTTTTTATTCAATAAATGTTTCGATTTTCATATTTTTGTATTTATTTCGTTATTATATTTTTTTGCGTTATCGTAAAAACTTATATAACTTATTAGATAACTCGTCTCTATTCTATTTTTTATTTATTTATTGTTTCTTGGACCAATCGTACCCAATTACCTGACATATGTTTCTTGTCGGGTGTCGATAACTAGCCTTGGCCTTCAGGACAAGATCAAAGTGTAGTATCTGTTCCGGCAATAGGCAATTTGCTCGGTGGGGGAGCAAATAAATACCATCTGTTCCGGCAGATACTGCAAGCAAAGACCATATGTGGGGGAAACCCCACATATAAGACCTTGGTCAATGTAGGGGCAACCCTTCATACCAATTGTCACTATCCAGCTCCCCTACTCCCCGGGGAGTTGGTCCCCATTTCCCCTTAACTCCTCACATTAAAAATCGGCCCTGTGCCTAATTTGCTCGGTGGGGGAGCAAATAAATACTATCTGTTCTTCAGATGCTGCACTTCAATTTCTTGTTCTCTGTCAGTGGAGGAGAAATCCTTCACGACTGGGACAATTTTTATTTTTGTTCCTTTTCTCCACGTTAAAAAACGACCCTGGTGTCTAACTCTGTCCCGTGGGGAGGCATTGTAAATAGGAACTCTTCCTTTTCTAAAAGTTAGTGCAAAGTGGAATTATATTTTTATATATTTTTTTATACAATCTTTCTGTACAAAACAAAAAACATTATTCTTAAACCTAATATTTTGCTACATTTTTTTTTATACAACCTTACTGTAAAAAACAAAAACAAAAAAAACAAATAATTTTAAAAACAATCTATAAATATTTCGTGTTTTTTTTTTTATCATATTTATTATTTTATTTTAAGTTATAAATCACCCATTAAAAAAAAAATTAAATTAATAAAAATTATATTTTGATATATTTTTCAATAAATTTAATAAATGTTTTGATTTTCATATTTTTGTGTTTCGTTATTATATATTTTTTGCGTTATTGTAAAAACTTGTTTATATTTGAGGTTCATATAATGGCCGCTAGATGGCAATTCTCTGTCTAAAGACAGGGGTCGATAACTCAAGTCTGTTGCTTGTGTCACTGTCATACAGAAGTGCCATTTTTTTTTTTAATGGAACATGAAGCCACTTAATGAAAGGTGCTAACAAGAAAATAATCTCTACTTCAAAGTTAGAAACTAGCCAATGGTAAATCTTATATAAATAGATTCCAACCCAGAATTTTTCAGAAACATTGGTCATGGAACGAGACAAAAAAATGGAAGCAGCTAATCTGTTAACTGTCGTAACTGAACGGATCTGTTGGTTTATGGATAATTGAAGCGTAGGTATAGTCATTGTGCTTCACATTTCAAAGGCATTCGACAGTGTGTGACATCCTGGTCTTCTACGTAAACTCTGAGATTACGATATTGGTTATAAAGTTCTTAACATTGTTAGGCCTTTTCTTTCTGATCAAAGCTTGCAAGTAACCCTGGATGATTAAAATTTAATTTAAACTTAACCACGTTGTTTAACAAATAATAATGATTTTTAAATTTTATATTGTTCTCAGATGCATATGATGCGTGGAAACAAATCTTCCTTGTTTATGCGTCTCCACAAAAATTCAATATTTAACTTCATCTTTCATTATTTCTTTTCGAGAACAAAACCAACATTTTATTAATGTTGTTCGATGTTTTTATTTTTAAATTATAAAAATAAAACACATTTAATAATTTTAAAACTTCATCTTTCATTATTTCTCTTTTTTTATTTGTTAAACAACGTTAATTTTAATCACAGGATTACATTTTCAATAATCACGTAAAATATAAACAAACTTTTTTTTTTTTTTTTTTTTTTTATTACATTTTCACCCCAAACAAGGCACATTGCCACTGTGGTGTAGGGGGCTACTATCAGTGGCAGCAGCTACTGGGGCACTATGTTGGGATTTGGGCAGCAAGATGTCGGTTCACGTTACACTTGAACTTCTGCATGTCAGTACAGTTGGGGAAGCAGGGACCTGGAATGGAATTCTAGAGTCTAGCGGTTCTGGGGAAGAAACTACTGGAGTAGAAAGATCTTTTACATCTAGGGATCTCTACTGTGTGGGGGTGGGATTTCGCTGCCTGTCGCGTTTGTCGAGGGTGTCTACGTCGTGGGGGCACAAGTGTCTGCAGTTCGCCAGAGCATTCACCATTAAGATACTTGTAGAACAGGCAGAGGGATGCAACGTTTCGTCGATGGGACAGAGGCTGAAGCTTAGATGCCAGTTCAGGGCCTATCAGATTGGCGACTCTCTTTTGAACCTTGTCTAGGAGTGAGAGACTAGCAGCAGATGCACCAGCCCAAATGTGACAGCAATACTTCATACACAATATATATATATATATATATATATATATATATATATATATAATTAACTATCGAGCTTATTATATATCTAAATTACAACGAGCACTTTCTATTTCCTGTATTTTAATTGAACTAGTAATTTCACTGTTACATTAAAATACACTCAGCTCTTTAGACTATTGTTCTAATCTCCTTTAAATTATATATATATATATATATATATATATCGGTGTCAATCCAATGTGTCCCTTTTTTTCTTTTTTTTTTTTTGATGACAGTTTGAGGCTATTTGTAAAACTAAACGGCAAATCTGCCAAATTAACCTTATAGATACTTGAAATCAGGGGGAGATAACTGCTCTTAAGTCGGCCATCTTGCTTATTCTCAATAATACTACACACATTTTTTCCGAAAATTAGCTCTAACACATCTTTTATTGTATGATGTTTCATAAATGCTGGAATTTTTACTAATTTCGCCATGACCCGTAAGTACATGATAATGTTCTTCCCTGAAATGCTTTTGCTCAAAAATACACGATTGGGTTAGACGACACACTACAGTAAAGTTACATTGGCATCTCCTGTCTTTGCAGGTCCTGGATATGACCTTAAATTATATCCAGTGGTGAGGCCCCAGCTTGCGGGCTTTGGGCAGTGTGGAGCCACCCTTTAATTACCATTGCTCCCAGGTCCACTCTGACCTGGAGTGGTAGTACCTGTTAGGGTCCCAACTATGGTTTAAATAGAAACTGATTTGAAAACAATAAATATATTCTATTAAAAGTTTTTCTTCAAAATCTTTGGATTCAGCATTAAATAACCCGAAAAGGGTTGATATGCCGTAAAACAAAAACCATCAACAAACCAACCTGTCTTTGCAATAATCATCTTTTGTTCTTGTTAGCTTCTTACAAATGGCTTCATGCTTTGGCTCAAGCAATTTCTATAAAATAGAGGAGTCATAAGGCTGCTGAAAATATAGAAATATTAATAAATATTTAACAATAAATTGTGGAGCTTGGAAGCCTCATGTAAAAATTCAAATAATGAATATTCCCTGAATTTTAATTTCTTTAAAGGGGGCATGATATGGGCACAACCTATTATTGGTCCCCCGACAAAAGGAGGGTGGACCTGGAAATTCACCCTTGTCCGTTCATCCATTTGTACTTTTCTTAATAACTATGCCTTGGAATTTTTTAAAAATTTTGCACAAACATTAAACATGATATGAGTAAAAAAGTAACAGAACTGATTTTCTGGGAAAACTCTGGTTGTTCACCTAGGCGTGCCTTTCGGGTTAAAATGGCTAAAATTAACATTTTTGTGCTTATTAAAAAAAAATTGCCTTGGATTTTTATAAAACTTTCTGAAAAGTTGTAACGAACTGATTTCTATATAATTTTGTTTGTCTATACTTCAAGATAACTCTTGGGTGTGCCCCAGGGGCTCTTTCAGAGCTAATAAAAACCCTCCATTTTTGGGACTATTTTACCATATTTGTCCAAAATTTTCTGTGTATGTCTATTTAGCAGTTTTGCAGGGTGCTGAACTTAAATTTAAATATGTTAAGGCCTTGAGGACTTTTGGGGCTAAATGTGGGGGGGGGGTAATGGACTTAGTGATTCTTTTTTGCATGCTGCAGGACTCAAATTTACATATGTTAAGGCCTAAAACTGCACCATCTGTTCATTTTCACCAGGATTTGAAGTTGGCTGGGAACTTTGGGACTAAATGTGGCGGGGGGGTGGGGGGTGCTGAACTTAGTCATTTTTTCATGCCTCGTTCACTGTGCACTCACGGGGGATCAGGCATGCTTCACTCATTAAACAATAAAACCAGATTCTTTGAATTTCAATTTCTTAAGAATCCTTTCTAGAATCCAAAATAATGTAATAGATTTTGATAAAAATTGGAATAAGGATTCTAGATATAAGGCTTAGTATTGTGATATCTTGATTATTTATATTAAGATACATGTGAAAAGTGGCAGTTCAAAATAACAGAAAAACTTTCTAATGAAAAAGAAAATATTAGTGTACACCAAAAATTACAGAAAATTATTTAATAGAATTTATAGCATGTTTGGTATTTATTTTACGCTTACACCCGAGTGACTGTCATTTTATTTTTATGGACTTTCATTTCTTATAATAAATAATTTTACTAAAAATTCTTCATTAGTTTTGGTTTCGATTTCAGCTGATGGCACTCAAGTCATTTATTTTTTATAAATAATTTTACCAAGAATTCTTCCTAAGTTTTGGTTTCAGTTTTGATTATAGCTGAAGGAACTCAAGTCATATATATATATATGTATATATATATATATTTAAAAAAAAAAATTTTTTTATAAGTTTCGGTTTCGATTCAAGCTGATAGATACACTCAAGTCATGGATATATATTTTTTTATTTTTGAAATCACAACTTTATAATATATAAAAATCGATAGAACATTAACTCTTTAATAATATATACAAAATCTGCAAAAATTAAGATATATTTAAGTGTACTTTACGACCGGGTTACGCCAGGCGTCCCCGCTAGCTTAGATAAAAACTTTTGCAGTTTTAACTAAAAAATATACAATAATATCAGAGCATCTACATTTACGCTGAACATTTACAAAATGCCAACATCAATATATTTTATATGAATGAGTCCCCTGTGGAATTTCTACAGGTTCCACTACTTGAGTAGAATTATAATAAAAATTAAAATTAATAGTTCATAAACTCCGAAATGCATTAAGCCAGCCTGGCATAAAAGATTATCTCCCTTTTCCTGATATGAATGAGTTATGTTATGGTTGGCTCTGAATACTAAATTGAGCTTTTGCAAAAAAAAAAAAAAGAAACCAGAGAGTTCTAAATTTTATTTATTTATTTTTTTTTTACATTTTCACCCCAAACAAGGCACATTGCCACTTTGATGTAGGGAGCTACTATTAGGGACACAGGCTACAGGGGTATTAGGTGGGGAGTTGGGCAGTAAGATGTCAGTTCACGTTACACTTGAACTTCTGCATGTCAGTACAGTTGGGGGAAGCAGGAACCTACAAGGGAGTTCCAAAGTCTAGCGGTTCTGGGGAAGAAACTACTGGAGTAGAAGGCTCTCTTACATTTAGGGATCTCTACTGTGAAAGGGTGGGATTGTACTGCTTGTCGGGTTTGTCAGGGGTATTTATGTAGAGGGGGTACAAGTGCTTGCAACTCGTCCGAACATACACCGTTAAAGTACTTGTATAACAGGCAGAGGGACGCTACATTGCGTCGATGGGACAGAGGCTGAAGCTTAGATGACAGTTCAGGACCTATTAGGTTAGCGACTCTCTTTTGGACCTTGTCAAGGAGTGAGAGACTAGTAGCAGATGCACCAGCCCAAATATGACAGCAATACTCCATACATGGGCGAATGGTGGCCTTATAGAGGTAAAGGATACTTTCGGGCGTTAGTAGCTTTCTAGCATGGTAGAGAGAGCCTACCTTTTTCGCAGCGGACCTGCCAATACTCTAAATGTAATTGTTCCAACTCATGTTTCCTGTGAACGTTAGGCTGAGGAGTTTAAAGATGTGCTTTCAGATAAAGAGTCTTTATTAAAAAGCTTGCTACATGTCTGAATACCCTTTATGTAAAATTTCAAATGTTTAGACCAAAAATTGGCTTAATAGTTTGCTAGATACAACAAAAGTCAAATCTTTTGAACTTTGACCCTTTGGCAATCAAATTTTTGGCCAAAAACTGATTAAAAAGCTTGTCCTATGTCCAAATACACTTTATGTAAAATTTCAAATGTTTAAACCAAAAATTGGCTGAGTAATTTGGTAGAGACCGCAGAGGTCAATTTTTTTTAACTTTGGCCCCAATTTTGACCCCATAACATTTGTTTTGGGCTAAAATCAAATTAAAAAGTTTGATCCATGTCCAAATAACCTACATCTAAAATTTGAAGTGTTTAGACCCAAAATTGGCAGAGGAGTTTGATAGAGTTTTCAAGGGTCAAATCGTTGAACTTTGACCCCTTGACAGCCAAATTTTTGTCCGAAAACCGCTTAAAAAGATTTTCCCAAATCTCAATATCCTTTATGTCAAATCTCGAGTCTGTAGACTGAAAATTGACAGAGTAGTTTGGTAGGGAAATGTACACACACAATTTCACTTTTATAGATTAATTTTCTATGTTATTGTTTTTCATGATTTTTTGGATATTTTCATTACTGTGACATGGTAATTTGGTTTCACTTGAAATTCAATGTTTCATTTTTTTCGAATTTCTAAAAAATCTGCTCATTTCTTTTTCGTAAATATTTTTCCATATGTTAATATTTTTATCGGCTAAAGACCCATAAAAGAATGGTCCATAAAAAATCCAGTCATTTGAGGCCCCTAGTGCCGCTCTGCAATTTTTAGTTTCGGAGGAGATAGAGTTTGAAAATATGGAGACAGACAGACCAACATACAGTCTTTTATATATTAGATGTGTATATTACTTGTTTATTATTTTGTTTTTATGATGAAATTTATATTTTGTTTCAATATTTTATTTTATTTTTTTTCCATTTCAGTGCTTATAAGAATTCCTCGGGTCTCAACAGACGAACAGATCTTTACATGAAAGAACACGACCATATAAGGAAGTAAGTTTGCATTTTAATGCTGCATTGTTTTAAACCCCCACCACCACTGGCCCTGTCGGTGGGGCATTAGAATACACCGATTGCCCCCCTGCAGAGGGTAAAAGTCCCTCAATGGGGGTCCTGGATATGACCTTAAACTATATCCAGTGGTGAGACCCCAGCTTGTGGGCTTTGGGGAGTGTGGAGCCACCCTTTAATTACCATTTCTCCCAGGTCCACTCTGACCCGGAGTGGTAGTACCTGTTAGGGTCCCAACTATGGGTTAAATAGAAACCAACGTGAAAACAACAAATATATTCTATTAAAAAAAATTTTCTTCAAAATCTTTGGATTCTGCATTAAATAACCCGAAAAGGGTTGATATGCCGTAAAACAAAAACAACCAACCAACCCACCACCACCACCACCACATCCATTTGCTGGGGGTGGGCATATAAGAAAAACATTGGATACATGATTGCATGTAAATACACCAAAATAAAATTAAAAAAAAAAATAGAATCTACACAGAATTTATCTCCCATAGCAAAGCGTTTTTTAGTTATATGTTTAAGAAACGTTAAACGCGTTTTCATAGATTGTTGGGTCACCGTGCATGTGATCACAAAAATAAAAATATAAATATTTCAAAGGGGCTCTCCACTAAAAATGTGGAGAGCTACGCTAGTGAATATACATTCTTATTTCATATACATGTTTCTGGTCAGCTCGATGATTGCACCAAAATAAAATTTTCCCCACTCTTTATCTGTGCCTAAATCAAAACGTAGATTCCATGAACAAGGCTTCTTTCTTAGAATTGCACGCCTGTGGAACTCTGTTCCGTCTGCCTGCTTCCCACCTGACTACAACCTGGATGTCTTCAAGTCCAACGTAAACAAATTCCTAATGAACCGCCCCCTTAAGTAACCACTTCATTAAATCTCCACACTAACGTACTGTACTTGCAATAACCCTTATCCCTGAGTGGCATCTGGGCCTTGATAAGTGGTGACCACCGTATAAAAAAAAATAAATAAATAAATAAATAGAAAAGAAAAAAAAATAGAATCTACACAGAATTTATCTCCCATAGCAAAGCGTTTTTTAGTTAAGTGCTATAAAAATTTAGAATAAGAAATGAGATTTTTAGTTAAGTGCTATAAAAAGTTAGAATGGCTGGAAATGATGTTGACTTTCAAACCTAAAACTTCGAAGGTGTAAGGTAGCATGCTGTGGCCCTCTCTTGAAACCACATGAATTGGAATGAGAGTTACTTAAAAAAAATTACAAGTCTTCGTCAAAGCAGCTCCTCAGTAAATGAGAGTGGTTCATAAATTAAATACTTTTTTTACACAAAATATGGTGCCGTTAAAACGAGCAACAGTTTGTGCTCCATATGTTTATTATCTACATCAGTGGTTCTCAACCTTTTTTTACTCATCGATCCCTTCTTTTTATCTTGGTGGACCCCTTCATAACGATTGGTCATAAGACAATCTTCTATTTTTCACTAATATAAATTTTGAGGTTTTAATAATCTAAGAAAGCTATCTATATATCTGTGAAAGTGTCTGTGTGTGTCTGTGTACATTTCCCTATGCAATAACTCTGTCAATTTTAAGTCTACAGACTCTAAATTTGATATACAGGGTACTGAGATTTGGGAAAATCAATGTGACCGGATTTTGGCCAGAAATTTGGCGATTAAGGGGTCAAAGTACAACGATTTGACTTTTGAGAACTCTACCAAACTCCTCCGACAATTTTTGGTCTAAACACTTGAAATTTTCGACATGGATCTAACTTAACTTGATTTGAGCCCAAAACAATAAATTTTAAGGGGTCATAATAGGGGTCAAAGTTTAAAAAAATTGACCGCTTTTTTTTTTTTGCTCAACATACACCTCCAAATACCTGGGCAATGCCGGTATTATATAATTAAGCTTTATTTTTAAATGAAAACTAATTCAATGCAAGTAAAGTATTCTACAACAACTATAATAATTATGATAATTTTTTTATGCCTTACCTGTGGACCTCCAGAAATATTCCATCGACCCCTAGGGGCCATGTCGTCCTCAGTTGAGAACCCCTGATCTACATAGTCACTTAATGAAAATTTATCCCCTGTCCTAACAGAAATTGTCCTAACATAAACCGCAACAGCATTGTAAACGTTGAATACGCATTCAAATTTCTGTATCAAGAAATTCAATGGAACATTTCTCCTTGTGATGCCTGCGGATGTGGCGTGCTGCTTTCCTAGAGTCTCTTACAAAAACGTATGATGTCCAAGTCATAAAACAATGTAGACTTTAGCATCTCTGATCCAGTCGTGTGGAATAAAAAATAAGTACATTAAATTTACTTTCTTTTATGCGATTATTCATATTTTCATCAAATATTGTTAGTTTTATTATTATTAATGTTTTTCTAGAGTAGTATTGTGGGCAACACCATCGCAAAAGTTTTCAATAAAAATACAAACATTTCACTAGTTATCGTACATTTTTATTTCATGTACGTTTGACACTTTAACAAATGGTAAAAGCGTTTTCGTAGATTGTGGGGTCACCGCGCATGTAATAACAAAAATAAAAATATAAACATTTCAAAGGGGATTTGGAGGTACGGGGATCGGAAAAATTGATGTCTATTTTCCAAAAAGAAAAAACAGATGGACGAAGACGACCATGGAACTTTCTGGCACAAATTTGACTGAGAAAGAAGAACAATAATTTAAAAAATTGAAAAATAAGAAAAAAAAAAGCTTATTAGGCAAAAACACTTTGTGCTATTTAACAATACTTGTCTGAATATATATATATATATATATATATATATAAAACAATGGAAGGTGTGTGTGTGTGTGTACATTTCCCTACACAATAACTCTGTCAATTTTAAGTCTACAGACTCTAAATTTGATATACATGGTACTGAGATTTGGGAAAGTCGATGTGATCGGTTTTTAGCCAGAAATTTGGCGATTAAGGAGTCAAAGTTCAACGATTTGACCTTTGAGAACTCTACCAAACTCCTCCGATAATTTTGGGTCTAAGCACTTGAAATTTTAGATATAGGTTCGTTGGATATGGATCTAACTTAATAACTTGATTTGAGCCCAAAACAATAAATTTTAAGGGGTTATAATAGGGTTCAAAGTAAAAAAAATTTACCGTTTTTTTTTTTTTCTCAACATACACCTCCAAATACCCGGGCAATGGCAGGCACCCATGCTAGTATATATATATATATATATATATATTGTCTTATTTGTAGTATTCCGAATTTTACTGGGTTTATATAATGCAGTAATCGTTCATATACCAATAAATTTTAAGCCAAAGATGACTGAAACTGTAAGCTACAAAATTATCATATTTCATAATTGAGCATTTAAATGGAACAGGTGCATTAAATCTGTTGCTGGGCTTGACAATTACTCCTGATCTTAAATGAAACACACACATCAAATCTGTTGCCAGGGCCGCTGGAAAAATGGTGGGATCTTTCTATCGATCCAGTAGATATCTCACTGCTGATGCAATTCTCTATCTATATAAGAGCCAGGTACGTCCAAGGATGGAATACTGTTGCCACATATGGGCAGGAGCTGCTAGAAAGGACTTGTCCTGCCTTGATAGAGTTCAAAATAGACTTTATAGCCTCGTAGGAGATGTCCTTTTCTCTTCCCTGCAACCTCTATCTCACAGAAGAGATGTTGCGAGTTTGTCTCTGCTTTATCGTTATTTTCATGAAAAGTGCTTGACTGAGCTTCAATCTATGGTCCCCCCCCCTGCCAAACTTTCACATGAAACACTCGTCTAGCTGAAAACACTATCAATAATTCTCCCCACTCTTTATCTGTGCCTAAACCTAAACGTAGATTCCATGAACAAAGCTTCTTTCTTTGAACTGCACACCTGTGGAATTGTCTTCCGTTTTCTTGCTTTCCGCCTGACTACAATATGGTTGTCTTCAAGTCCAATGTAAACAAGTTCTTGATGAGCCGTTCCACTTAAGTTAACAAATTTACCGAATTTCCATTACCAACGATTACTGTATTGTCCAATTGACTACTGTACACGCTTTACCCTTATCCTCGAGTGGTCTCTGGGTCTTGATAAGTGGTTATGCCTATGTATAAAACAAAAAAATATCGCCATTTAGACATAAGGGGTTACTATTTGGTGCCATGCCTAGGAAAGATTAACAAGATGTTGGTTTACGTTACATTTAAACTTCTGCATATCAGTACAGTCAGGGAAACAGGCAGTAGGAAGGGAATTCCAAAGTCTTGCTATTTGAGAGAAGAAACTATTAGAATAGAAAGCTTTCTGGCATTTAGAGACAACAGTGAAAGGGTAAGATTTTGTTGCTAAGCGTGTTTTTCAGGGATGTGTATGTTGAGGGGGCACAAGTGAAACGAGTTCATCAGAACACATCCCATTAAAATATTTATAAAACAGGGACAGAGATGCAACATTGCGGCGATGGGACAGAGGTTGGAGCTTAGTTGACAAAGTGGGACATATTAGATTGACAACTCCTTTTTTTTTTAACTCTATCCAAGAGGAAGAGGCAACAATGCACCAAGCATGGGTAAATGGTGGCTTTGTTGAGGTACAGGATACTTTCAGGTGTGAGTAGTCTTCTAGCTTGATAGAGGGAACCCGCCTTCTTTGCAGCAGCTTTCTCAATGTCTTCCATGTATTTGTTCCAGTTCATATTCTCTACCCTGCAACCTCTTTCCCACAGAAGAGACGTAGCGAGCCTGTCGTTGTTCTATCATTATTTCCATGGCAAGTGCTCGTTTGAGCTCCATTCTCTGGTCCCCCCCCCCTCGCCAATCTTTTTCAAAAAACACCCGACTAGCTGAAACCACCGTCAATAATTTTCCCCACTCCTTATCTGTGCCTAACTCAAAACGCAGATTCCATGAACAAAGCTTCTTTCTTAGAACTGCACACCTGTGGAACTCAGTTCCGCTTGCCTGTTTCCCTCCCAACTTCAACCTGGATGTCTTCAAGTCCAACACAAACAAATTCCTGATGAACCGCCCCCTCCCTAAGTAATGACACCTTATCAATTCTCCAATACTATTGCTACACTATCCCTTTGATTACTGTACACACAATAACCCTTATCCCCGAGTGGCCATTGGGCCTTGATAAGTGGTGAACTCCATGTAAAAGAAGTTTGAAGGAAGAATTCTCATGGATATCAACAGTTGGAGAGTCATCTTGGAGAGCATTTAATGGAAGAGGATGAGGAATTATTATGTACTTGCACCGTAGAAAGTTTTGTGGCATGTGTTATGTCTCTGAGTTTTGTCCCATAAACAGTTATCTCCCTTGGCCCGACATTTTTCTTATAGAGTTTCCCCTGACTTGACACCGGCAGATTGACCGGTGTTTTGTCCTCTAACTAGCTGGCTTTATACTCTGCCACATGGCTTCGTTTTTTTATCTCTCACTAGCGAGGGGTACCCGGCGTTGCCCGGGTGTTTGGAGGTGTGTGTGGTTTTGGGTAAATCAAAACTCCAGGGTGGGGGGTGGGGTTTAAAATAAAAAAAAAATGTTTTGGTAGGTAAGTATGAGGATCGAACCCGAACCGTTGAGGCAAAGTTGGAAATTAAAGTGTGAAAGAAAAAAAGAGTGCGACGGTTTTAACCATTGGGCCACCACGAGATGCTAACGGAAACACGTTTGAATTTATTTAATTACTTGGATTTGGCAGGTGCACGTTTTAATGACTTAATGAGGTCAAGCTTGACTGTGGAATAGTATTTCATTTACTGCGGGAACGCTTTTTTATTTTTATTTTCCCAAGATGTTATAGGAAAAAGACTAACCCACATGCGGCGAGCAACAAATGTTGAATATTTATCTTCCCGAAGTCGAGCGAATTAAATAGACAGGCGAGCCCCGTTGTTAACTCTAAGATATTACGATTTACATGTGATATAAAAAGTTTTAAAAAGTTGTTAGGCGACCGACCGCTTCTCTGAAAAAAGCCTTTTGTAGACATACAGAAAAAGCGAACACACATACATACATTTTCGCTTTTATATATATAGATTATCCTTAGCTGTTTTAAGTCATCTTCGTTTTTTACTATACTGTCCCCAGGATGCGTTTGTTTAGAAACATACAATTCTTAAACAGCATAAACGCGTATCTACCTTCAATAAACCTGTTTATGGCATTTCCTGTCTTCGGTGTTGTGATTGCTAGTACGCGTTTATGCTAACTGTTTAAGAATCATATGTTTCTAAACAAACGCATCCTGGGGACAGTATAGTAAAAAACGAAGATGGCTTAAAATGGCTAAGGATAATCTATATATATAAAAGTGAAAATGTATGTGTGTATGTATGTATGTATGTATGTATGTATGTATGTGTGTTCGCTTTTTCTGTATGTCTACAAAAGGCTTTTTTCAGAGAAGCGGTCGGTCGCCTAACAACTTTTTAAAACTTTTTATATCACATGTAAATCGTAATATCTCACAGTTAATGGAGCTGGCCTGTCTATTTAATTTGCTCGACTTCGGGAAGATAAATATTCAACATTTGTCACTCGCGCATGTGGGTTTGGCCTTTTCCTATAATAAAAGCAACACTAATTCCGGCGGTATTTTCCGTCTATCTGCGGAAATGTCCGAAAGCAATCAGCTTTGATCAATGTGGAAATATTTTCCATATATCAAACAATTGCTATTCAATTTGGACAAGGGGAGCTGGCCCCCCCTCCCCCACCAACATCTCGGTAAAATAAAAATAAAAACGGCGTTCCCCGCAGTAAATGAAATACTATCCTGCAGTCAAACTTGACCTCATTAAGTCATTAAAACGTGCACCTGCCAAATCCAAATAATTAAATAAATTCAAACGTGTTTCCGTCACCATCTCGCGGTGGCCCAATGGTTAACGCCCTCTTTTTTTTCACACTTTAATTTACAACTTTGAACCTCTACAGTCAGATTTTGCTACTTGGCCGAGTTGTTGGGGGTATATGAATGAGTATAAGAGCATTAAGTTCATTGGAGCACATTCCATTAAATGTTGAAATTAAAGTTTGCCTTTAAATTGATGCATACTGTTAAATGTTTGTGCAAAAAGAAAAAAACATTTCTTCAGCTTGAAACGGCCAACACAAAAATGACAATCCGTTCCCTCTCCCTCCCCCGATTCGACGTTTGTAGGAAATTCGTATTTCTTTCTTCTCCATGATATGCAAATTAACCGTACGTTCAAACAACTCCGAGTTAATAAAAAAAGAATGTCCTCGCTAATGAAAGAAATACCGGCTTTTTATTCGCTCAAATTCGACCGCGTCTTAATTTGCATATGTCACTTTTTTGTTTTCTATTGGTCGGTTTTCAGGACTTTACATTGCGAGTGAAACAGTCGCTTTTGCGAGTGATTTTTCAAAATGGCGACTATAAATAATAAAACGCTTATCTTTTGGCGATTGTATTTCTTTCACTACTGAGTGAAAAATATTATTTCAAAATTTTTTAATAAAACGAACAAAGTTAAATTATTTAAACAATGTTTAATACAACAATATGTTCTTTTTGTTTGTTTTTTTTAACGAAGGCTGTTTAAAAAAAATTATCTTAAGAAATTAGAATGTTTAGTAAAACAAGTATCAACATAAAATTCGTTGTATATTTAGAATTACATTTATTAAAAAAAACAAAAAACAGAAAAATCTTTATGATGTACATACTCGTCACAGAACAAAGATGTCATATTCTAAAAATCATGTAGATTTGGCAAGTAACTTTTCTGTTTGACTAGTAAACGAAGATATTTAGTTGTCAAAGGTCAACTAAAGATAAACGTGTCCGTAGAGCCTTGGGTTTCGAGTTCGAGTGTCAGTAACTTTTTACAATATGAGCGTTTGTTTCTATGGACCATTGTCACAAGATGCAACATTGCAGTGATGTGACAGGGGTTAAAACTTGGTAGACACTGCGGCACCTATGTTTGTCTTTTATATTTTCTCTACGTATATAAGTGTTTGTATTTTGTTTATTTCTTCTGTGATTTTTTTTTGTTTTTCTAATTTTAATCTAATTTTTTTTTTCCATTTTCTTTCCTTCTCCCACGTGTGTTTCAGTTCTGAACGCTTAGTGGATGAACAAATCAGGTAAGTTTTTGATTTGATTGATCTTCAATTTTGACGATATCCACTTTAATCGAGATTAACAATTCGCGTATTGTCTGCATTTTGAGTGTCGCGTCGCCCCGCACTAAGAATTGGACTGCCAACTTCTTCTTCTTCTTCCATCCTCCTCCTCCTCCTATTACTACTTGTCTACCTTGTTCTTCTTCTACTCCTCCTCCTCCTCCATTACTAATTCTTATCTTCTTTTTTACTTCTATTTTGTTATTTCTTTTACTTCTAATTCTCTTCCTCCCTTCTTCTTTTTCTCTTTCTCTTTCTCTGCTTTATGTATTCCTTTTCTTTTTCTTTTTTTCTTTATTCTTTTTCCTTTTCTTTCTTTTCTTTTTTCTTTTCTTTTTCCTTTTCTTTTTTCTTTATTCTTTTTTCTTTTTTTTCTTTATTCTTTTTTCTTTTCTTTCTTCTTTCTTTTCTTTTCTTTCTTTTCTTTTTTCTTTATTCTTTTTTCTTTTTTTCTTTTCTTTTTTCTTTTCTTTTTTCTTTTCTTTTTTCTTTTCTTTTTTCTTTCTTTTCTTTTTCTTTTCTTTTTTCTTTATTTTTTTTTTTCTTTATTCTTTTTTCTTTTTTTCTTTTCTTTTTTCTTTCTTTTCTTTTCTTTTTCTTTTTTCTTTATTCTTTTTTCTTTTTTTTCTTTATTCTTTTTTCTTTATTTCTTTTCTTTTTTCTTTTTTTCTTTTCTTTTTTCTTTTCTTTTTTCTTTTCTTTCTTTTCTTTTTTCTTTATTCTTTTTTTTTTCTTTTCTTTTTTCTTTTCTTTTTTCTTTTCTTTTTTCTTTTCTTTTTTTTTCTTTATTCTTTTCTTTTTTCTTTCTTTTTCTTTTTTTTTTCTTTTCTCACATTCGCGTTGTCTTTTAGCATTTCTCGATCTGCTTTCTTTTCTACTCCGTTCTTTTTAAGTATATACTTGGTAAAATTTAGTTGTAAAAAATACATTCCTGGAGATTGAAGGTTCAATCCTCAGTGCAGGCGATCGAAAAATACAATTGCACTCTATCAAAACCCCCAATACTAATGATTACTACAATACTATCTCATTGATTACTGTACACGCAATAACCCTTATCCCTGAGTGGCCTTTGGGCCTTGATAAGTGGTGACCCCCTCCCCCCCATGTAAAAAAAACTAAAAACAAAACAAAATCATCGTATAATTTTCTAGCAAACAATGTCTTCTACTGTCTTGTCGTTGTGTTCACGTGTCTTGTCGAGATAATTTTACTAATGCTTTTCTCTTTCTCTCTGCAGCGTTGCCATGGCAACAAAGGAAAATCTTCATTTGCAAAAAACATTTTTAACCAACATTACGCAAACGATGAATTCCTTTGCGAGTATCCTTTTTTGTGGAAATGGGGGCGGGGGAGAAAACCTTTTTTTTTTTTTTTTTGTGGTACAAATTAGGGTAATTTCTTTGAAATGTGAACATGTCAAACGAGTCGTAAATTGATGATTATTGGCACTTTCAGCAGAACTTTCTTTTTAGATGGTTTGGTTTCTGGTTAGGTGATCGATTCGATCCTAATAATGTGTTTTGTTTTATTGTTGTTGGAATTCGTCATCATCATCATCCTCACCACTCATCATCATCACCGTCATCGTCATCATCATCATCATCATCATCATCATTATCATCATCATCATCATCACCCATCATCATCATCATCATCACCCATCATCATCATCATCATCATCACCCATCATCATCATTATCATCATCACCCATCATCATTATCATCATCATCACCCATCATCATCATCATCATCACCCATCATTATCATCACCATCACCCATCACCCATCATCATCATCACCATCATCACCATCATCATCATCACCATCACCCATCATCATTATCGCCATCATCACCATCACCACTCTCATTATAATCACCCATCACCATCACCCATCATCACCATCATTATCATCATCATCACCCATCATCATCATCATCACTAGAGTTATGACAACAGCATATTCTTCTCATTGTTTTGACTCTCGAGTATATATCCGACAGTTAGACACAGTTAATTAATCGAGAAGCACATCACGTCAATGGATATATACCTGAGAATCAAAACAAAGAAAAGAATATGCTGTTGTCATAGCCCTAATAATTATCATCATCATTATTATCAACCATCACCACTCCTCATCATCATTGCCAATCACAATTATCACAACTATCATCATCATCGCCCATCACCATCATTACCAGTTTAATATCCGGTACTCGTACTGGACTCGTGGCTGAAGTGTGGTGTCTGCTTAAATGCTGCACTCAAATTAATTCTCCGTAGTCAATGGAGGGGGGAACCCTTCTATACTAAAGTAATTTTATTTTTGCAGAATGCCCCTTTTGAGGGGAGCTGATTATCCCCCACATTAAAAACGACCTTGTGTCACATTTTGTTTCGTGGGGAAACAAATAAATAGCCAGTTTAATATCCATTTTACATTCAGACGCAGATGTGGCAACAGTACTGCATCTTGGTGTGTATTTGACCCTCGTACCGGTAGCAGTAGAATGGTGCAACCATTTTTCTAATGACACTGGCTTTCCATGAACAGAGTTTATTTCCATCTTCTAAAGTACTTCATCTTAGAACATATTCGGTTCGTATACAGATAAAGAATTGTCGAGAGTGAGATACCTTCTGAATGATCGACCCATTTTTCTAATGACACATGGCTTTCCATGAACAGAGTTTATTTCCATGAGTGTCCCATCTTCCAAGGTCAACTAATATCTTTCATAAACCGTCCTTATAAGTAATCAAGTTAGACATAATTAATCAACCAACATCACTCGACATAAAAACATAAGATATCAATGGATATATACTTGAGAATGAAAACAAGAAAAAGAATATGCTCTTGTCATAGTTCTAATCATCACCATCAATTATCATAATCATCATCACCATCATAATATCCATTTTACATTTAGAAGCTTTAAGCAGATGTGGCAACAGTACTCTATGTTGGTATGTATTTGACTCTTACACAGGTAGAGAGTTGTATCAGGAGCAGTAGATGATGATGCAACCATTTTTCCAATACACTGGCTTTCCATGAACAAAGTTTATTTCCATGAATGTCACATCTTCCAAAGTCCTGGATATGACCTTAAACTATATCCAGTGGTGAGGCCCCAGCTTGCGGGCTTTGGTGAGTGTGGAGCCACCCTTTAATTGCCATTGCTCCCAGGTCCACTCTGACCCGGAGTGGTAGTACCTGTTAGGGTTCCAACTATGGGTTGAATAGAAACCGACTTGAAAACAACAAATATATTCTATTAAAAATTTTTCTTCAAAATCTTTGGATTCGGCATTAAATAACCTGAAAAGAGTTGATATGCCGTAAAACAAAAATAACAACCACCCCATCTTCCAAAGTCAACAAATATCTTTCATAAACTGCCGTCATAATAATCAAGTTTTTTTGGGGTTTTTTTTCAGTCCATTCATTATTTTCAATCCTCTCATAATATTTGTCATTTTTTTTTTTGTTTTTTTTTTTCTTCACTTGTTTAGTTTGTGGTTTTTCTTAACGGTTTTTGCAGATCGTTTTCCAATTGTGAACAGCCTAATCCAACGAGCGAACATCCGGAAACGCCGCGACTCTATCATTCTGGCCGCTGTGATAGCCACGTGCACAATTCTCATGATCCTCTACGCCTTCCACTAACGCAGAGAGACGGGGGATGCATGCGCGCACAACTGACCAAAATCAGAAGAAAGGTGTAGCGACAGCGACGATGACGAGAAGGGTTAATGTGAAAACAAAAAACATAGCAACCCATTTTTTTTTTTTTTTTTTTTTTTTTTTTGACGTACACCTTTGCCCACCCCCATTCACACCAATGCCTGCCTCCCCTCTTTTGAAATTGGGGAAGTGAAGTGTGGGTGATGTAGGGGGAGCACATCTGACTGACCAATGGTCATTGACTGGTATTTTCTTTGTAAATATTGACTTTATTTTTTGGGGGAATGGACTTACAGACTGGTTTCAATTGACACCTTTTTTTTTGCTGATAGGGATATATATATATATATATATAAATAAATAAAATAAAATTATTATTATTATTAATGTATTTTTTGTTTTGTGTTTTATTCTTTGAGTATTTTTATTTTTTGAAATCTAATATATAAATCTCACCTGTCTGTTTAAATGTATGTATGCATGTATGTCTGCCTAAAAGTTTCATTAGAGGCGGCAGATTTTCATGAGATCAGTATCATTTTGAAGCTTGACCCTTTGGACGACAAATATCGAAAAATTAGCTAAAAATATTAATTCCTTCACCCTCAACTGGGCACTTTTTTACAGGGAGGGGTTTGCTTTTTTTGCCGATATTTTCGAAAGTCATCCCCTCTTCTCGATTGACTAGCCTTAATTTAAACCTACGCCACTTCTGGTTTGGCGTTGGGCACAACAGCAAAGATGTCACATTATTTTTTTCTTTTTCACATTTTTTTTTTTTTTTTCACATTCTTTTCCTCTTTTGCGGTACGTTTTTTTTTTTTTTTTTTTTTTTCTCATCAAACACCCGGGCTTGCGGTACGTTTTTTTTTTTTTTTTTTTTTTTTTTTTTTTTTCTCAACACACATCAAACACCCGGGCTAGTCTATAATGTAAGTCTCACCTGTCTGTTTACGAGATCGGTATCATTTTGAAGCTCCACGTCTCGGACGACAAATATTGAAAAATTGGCTAAAAACATTAATTCTTTCACCCCCAACTGGTCAGTTTTCTATAAGAAGGGGGTCACTTTTTTGCAAGCGATTTTTGCAAGTCATCGTATCAGTTGGATTGACTTTGCCTAATTTTAACATTCCGAACTTAAAACTTTTTATATGCTGTCTAAATGATAATATCTACGAGTTAACAAACGAGTCTATTTAATTTGCCCAACTTTGAAAAGCTAAATATTCCACATTTTTGGATCGCCGCGTGTAGATTCAGCTTTTTCGTATAAAAGCGAAACATTCGACGCTTAAGACATCGTTTCCAGCGCGATCACCGGGAACGTCCAAAAGTAATCAGATTTGATCAATGCGGAGTTTCTCATATCAGACAATTGCTATTCGATTTTTATAAGGAGCTGGTTCCCCCTCCCCCAACATCTTGGGGAAACAAAAAAAAAAAACTGCCCCGCAGTAAATAAAATACTGCCCCGCAGTGAAAGTTGACCTCATTAAGTACGGGCACCTGTCAATTCTTAATACTTAAATAAATTCAAACATGTTTCTGTTACTTTTTCTTGGTGGCCGAGTGATTAATGTCAGGTTTTTTTTTCACACTTTATTTTCTAACTTCGCCTCTAGGCTTCGGGTTCGATCCTTCCTACTTAACTTTTTTTCTTTTTTTTTTCTTTCTTTTATACCACACAGGCCACGGATTTTCGCCAGATCAGTATTATTTTGAAGCTCAACCTTCCAACGACAAATATCGAAAATTTGTTTACCCTTCAATGGCTCGCTTTTTTACAGAGAGGGCTAGTAAAAGATTGTATCTTCATAAGATAGCTTCTACACATGCATAAACACGTGCAAAAGATATTGTCCCTTGAATTCATTTAAATGTTATAAAAACTAACCCACATTTCCCACGCATTCATAGCACAATGGTTAAAGTGACAGCAACGTTATCTTAAGATTGCAGGTTCAATCCAAGGTATCAAATTTTTTTTTTTTTTTTTTTTTTTTAAACTTTTAATATTGAAACGGGGTTATTAATACCTTTTTTTTTGCTTTTTGCTGTGTTTTGTTTTTTTCCGACACATTCATTGTTTTTTTGTTTTTTTTGTCCTTTTGGTTTTTGTTTTTCCGATTTTTTTTAAAGAACTTTTACATTCATTCGCTTTCTTTTTTTTTTTTTTTTTTTTTGACAGCGTCGTTATCTTAAGGTTGCAGGTTTGATCCAAGTTATCAGATAAAGTTTTTTTTTTTCTTTTAACTTTTAATATTTTATTTATTACATTTTCACCCCAAACAAGGCACATTGCCACTTTGGTGTAGGGGGCTACTATCAGGGGCAACCACTACTGGGGTGCTATGTTGGGATTTGGGCAGCAAGATGTCGGTTCACATTAGACTTGAACTTCTGCATGTCAGTACAATTGGGGAAGCAGAGACCTGGAATGGAATTCCAGAGTCTATCGGTTCTGGGGAAGAAACTACTGGAGTAGAAAGATCTTTTACATCTAGGGATCTCTACTGTGTGGGGGTGGGATTTAGCTGGCTGTCGGGTTTGTTGAGGGTGTCTACGTCGTGGGGGCACAAGTGTCTGTAGTTCGTCAGAGCATTCACCATTAAAATACTTGTAGAACAGGTAGAGGGATGCAACATTTCGTCGATGGGACAGAGGCTGAAGCTTAGATGCCAGTTCAGGGCCTATCAGATTGGCGACTCACTTTTGAACCTTGTCAAGGAGCGAGAAACTAGTAGCAGACGCACCAGCTCAAATGTGACAGCAATACTCCATACATGGGCGAATGGTGGCCATAAAGAGGTACAGGATACTTTCGGGTATCAGTAATTTTCTAGCACAGTAGAGAGAGCCTACCTTTTTCACAGCGGTCCTGACAATACTCTCAATGTAATTGTTCCAACTCATGTTTCCTGTGAACGTTAGGCCAAGCAGTTTGAAAGATGTACTCTCGGATAAAGAGTCACTGGCCATTGCTATTGATGGCAGAGAAGGTTTCTTGTAATTATTGAAGGAAACCAGTTTAGTCTTGGCAGCATTGAACGTAACCATCCATTTTTGTCCCCATTCCACTACAGATTGGAGGTCATCCTCTAGTGTTTTTGCCATTTCTTTAGATATGTGTTCATTTTTTTTCCTGTCATGTCTGTTATAGAGTGTGGTGTCATCAGCATATATACCCATCTGAGAGGCAATTTTGTCGGAGGTCATTAATGAATGTTAGGAACAATAGAGGCACTCCCGCATTTATATCATATTGTTTAGATGTACGACCGCTGAGGACAACCTGGATGTTTCTCTTGTCTTAGAAGGATTTAATTATGTTAAGTATTCTACCAGTGATACCGTACGATCTAATTTTCCTGAGAAGACCCTCATGCCATACCCTGTCAAAAGCCTTAGATATATTTAGAGCTACCGCTCTGCCCTCCCCCGCATGCACCTGAGCAGGGGTGATTTTTAGATCGTCTAGCGTGGCGTCTGTCCGCAAAGGAAAGTCAGGTAGAGGGTGGTTGGAAGGGTCCAGTGTGGAGTTTGAGGCAAACCGACTGGCAAGCATGTTAGCCTTCTCGGTTGCTAAGCAAACAACCTCGTGATTGTGGGTTAGTGGAGGAATTGTTGATTGCCCATTATTTACTACACTGTTGTAGATTTTCCAGAAATCACGATTTCCTAATTTTTGTGCTTCGATGCGTTTTTTAGTGGTTTCAGTAAATTCTCTCTTAGCTGTCGCTATTTCTTTCTTAACGTTACTTCTAGCTTCTATGTACTTCTGTCTGTTTGAACTGGACATATGTAGGTTAAATCTGCGGTATGCATGCTGCCTTTGAGCAATGGCAGTTGCGCAAGTAGAAGTAAACCATTGCGGAGAGTGGGTCTTTTGAAACAGGGTTATTAATGCCATTTCTTTTTTCGCTTTTTGCTGTTTTTTTTTTGTTTTTTTTTCCCCCTTATTTTTGGTTTTTGTTTTTCCAATTTTTTTAAAAGAAGTTTTACGTACTTTCGCTTTTTTTTTTGTTTTGATTTTTCCGATTTTTTTGAGAAGTTTAACATTTCTAATTTTTTTTTTTTAGAATATTTAAACAGGATTATTGCTTCCCTTATTCTTTACTTTACCCCCCCCCCCACACACACACACGTGCACACCTCCAAACACCCAGGCAACGCCGGGTACCCCCGCTTAGTCTATAATATAAATCTCACCTGTCTGTTCTAAATGTACATATGTATGTATGTCTCGTTAAAACTTTTGACGTAGGCAACGGATCCTGAAAAGATCGGTATCATTTTGAAGCTCAACGTCTCGGACAACAAATATCGAAAAAATTGGCCAAAAACATTAATTCTTTCACCTCAACTCGGGCGTTTTGTACAAAGAGGGGTCGATTTTTTTTTTCACCGACATTTTAGCAAGTGACCGTCAGCGTTGGATTAACTTCAGTTAATTTCAAAACTTTTGACTTTCCGGTCGTGTCATGGAGACATCGGCTAAGACATCCGATTTTCTTTCACTTTCTTTTTAGCCTTCGTGTCACGGGTTCAAGCCACTTTTTTCACCCTGGCTGCCTTCTGTTGTTTTGATTCCCTCCCTACGCTGCTGCCTTTTTTTTTTTTAACTCCGACACACACCTCCATACACCCAGGCTAGGGTATAATATGTGCTGAATTTTATGTTGGAACACAAAAGGTATAAACGTTCAAATTTTTTTCGGATGTTTTTTAAACAGCCTGCATTTAAAAAAAAATGATCGAAAAAAATATTTTTTGCACTCTGTCATGATTGTTGGTAAAAGAAATACAGGGTGGCCCGCTTAAAAGTAGCCTAGAAAATGTAGTAACGAGGAGGAAAATTTTTTTATTGGTTAAACTAGTGGGGTACCTGGCATTGCCCGGGTGTTACAAAAAGAAATTGGGGGAGGGGGGGGGGGGTAAAAAAAAGTTTTGTTAAGTTGGTAGGATCGAACCCGAAGCCCTGAGGCGAAGTTTGAAAATAAAATGTGAAGAAAAACCTGACACGTTAACCGCTCGGCCAGCCAGAATGAGTTACTGAAAGATGTTTGAATTTATTTAAGTAAGAAGAGAATTGACAGGTGCCCGCACGGAAGTCGTAGAGTTAACATCTTGTGTGAGCATGACGACGATGAGAATTGACAGGTGCGCGCACTTAATGACGTCAAGTAGAAGTCGTTTGTTGATATATATATATTGGGCTACTTTTAAGTGGGATGCTTTATTAGAAAGAACTTGGCCTTTTGTCCAAGATCAAAGTGTAGTATCTGTTCCGGCAGATACTGCACTTAAGATAATTTGTACCAGTCAATGGAGGGGAAACCCTCTATACTGGGACAATTATTATTTTTGGTAACCAGAGTGACCCCTTTTAGGGGAGCTGGTTTTTACCTCACATTAAAAACGGCCTTGTGCCTAATTTGCTCAGTGGGGGAGCAAATAAACACCATCTGTTCTTCAGATGCTGCACTTCCATTTCTTGTTCTCTTTCGGTGGAGGAGAAATCCTTCACGACTGAGACAATTTTTTATTTTTGTACCTTTTCTCCACGTAAAAAAACGACCCTGGTGTCTAACTCTGTCCCGTGGAGAGGCATAGTAAATAGGTACTTTTAAGTGGGCCATCCTATACAATCGCCAAAAGATAAGCGTTTTATTATTTCTAGTCAACACTTGGAAAAATCACTCACAACGTTAAACCCTGAAAAATACCGCAGGGAGACTGATAAAACAGTTCCCAACAAGAAATTTCTGAAATTATTGGACTGGTTAGTCTACACCCAATATTGAGCACGTTGAAAAACTTAAATACTGGTGCAACACTATTTCCAACATCTGCTTCTTGGAGATGCCTTACTTGAGTCACAAAATCATGGCTAACCGGAAAAGCCATAAGGAGAGTCTCGATAAACTAGGTACGTGCAAAATGAATGCCGATGCTCAAAATATATAATCATTTTGACCCTTCCCTTTAATAAAAAATTCACCAAAATTCAAGATTTTAACCAATTTTAATGAAATTTTCAATAGTTATCAAATAATGATCACGGGATATAATGAATTAATTATTTTTATTTAAATTTGAGTGGAAATGTATTTTGTTTAAACAAAAACCATCTTTACTAAAATTATGGCTTTCAGTAGTAAAAACAAAAAAAACAAATGAATTTATTTTTATGAAAATAAAGCATTTTTTTTTTTTTTACACAGTGATCACCACTTATCAAGGCCCGGAAGCCACTCAGGGATAAGGGTTATTGCAAGTACATCACGTTAGGGAGGAGATTTTATGAAGTGTTTAATAAGGGGGGGCGGTTCATTAGGAATTTGTTAACATTAGACTTGAAGACATCCAAGTTGTAGTCCGGAGGGAAGCAGGCAGACGGAACAGAGTTTCACAGGCGTGCAGTTCTAAGAAAGAAGCTTTGCTCATGAAATCCGCGTTTTGATTTAGGCACAGATATAGAGTGGGGGAAATTTTTCACAGTGGATTCAGCTAGACGGGTGTTTTTCGTGAAAGTTTGGCGAGGGGGGACCAGGGATTGGAGTTCAGACGAGCACCTGCCATGAAAATAACGATAAAACAAGGATAGGCTCGCAACGTCTCTTCTGTGGGAGAGGGGTTGCAGGGTAGAGAAAAGGGCATCCCCCACTAAACCACAAAGTCTATTTTGTACTCTGCCAAGGCATGATAGGCTGTTTTTGGCAGCTCCTGCCCAGATATGGCAACAGTATTCCATCCTTGGACGTACTTGGCTTTTATATAGATAGAGAATTGCATCAGTAGTGAGATATCTTCTGGAGCGGTAGAAGGATCCCACCATCTTTCCTGCGACCTTGGCAACAGACTTGATGTACGTGTTCCATTTCAGATCAGGAGTAAAGGTCAAACCCAGAAGCTTGTCAAAACACGGGGCCTCACCCAGACGAGAGCCATCCATCACAATTGATGCCAGCTTGTTTTGGCTTGTGCGAAGCAAGAATCTCTCGCTTTTGGGGGCTAAGTAAACTATTTTTTTGTACAAACAAGGTGTTTCTTTTTTTATTTAATTCAATATGTAACGTATTCCTTAAAATCTCTCGTCTGAACTCCAATCTCTGGTCCCCCCTCGCCAATCTTTCACGAAAAACACCCGTCTAGTTGAATCTACTGTGAAACATTTCCCCCACTCTATATCTGTGCCTAAATCAAAACGTGGATTCCATGTAAACGACCAAGTTCTCTCCAATTCTCTCTCCTCTGATCTTGAGCACGTAGTACAATGGGGAAAGGAGTGGCTGGTTACTTTTAATGCAGCTAAAACCAAGCTTCTCTCTTTACATCATCAACTTTCTAATTCACATTTGTCATCAATTGAAATGAATGGCTCTCGTCTTCAGGAGGCTTCAAGTTTTGACAAGCTTCTGGGCTTGACCATTACTCCTGATCTTAAATGGAACACGTATATCAAATCTGTTGCCAAGGCCGCTGGAAAAATGGTGGGATCTTTCTATCGATCCAGTAGATATCTCACTGCTGATGCTATTCTCTACCTATATAAGAGCCAGGTACGTCCAAGGATGGAATACTGTTGCCACATCTGGGCAGGAGCTGCTAGAAAGGACTTGTCCTGCCTTGATAGAGTTCAAAATAGACTTCGTAGCCTCGTAGGAGATGTCCTTTTCTCCTCCTTGCAACCTCTATCTCACAGAAGAGATGTTGCAAGTTTGTCTCTGATGTATCGTTATTTTCATGGAAAGTGTTCAACTGAGCTTCAATCTATGGTCCCCCCTCGCCAAACTTTCACAAGAAACACTCGTCTAGCTGTAAACACTATCAATAATTCCCCCCACTCTTTATCTGTGCCTAAACCTAAACGTAGATTCCATGAACAAAGCTTCTTTCTTAGAACTGCACGCCTGTGGAATTGTCTTCCGTTTTCCTGCTTTCCGGCTGACTACAATATGGTTGTGTTCAAGTCTAAAGTAAATAAGTTCTTGATGAGCCGTTCCATATAAGTTATTAAATTTACCAAATTTTCATTACTAATGATTACTATATTGACCAATTTCTACTGTACACTCTTTAACCCTTATCCTTGAGTGGCCTCTGGGCCTTGATAATGTGGTGATGCCTTTGTAAAAAAAAAAAAAAAAAAAAAAAAAAAAAATGAACAAAGCTTCTTTCTTAGAACTGCACGCCTGTGGAACTCTGTTCTGTCTGCCTGCTTCCCACCGGACTACAGCTTGGATGTGTTCAAGTCCAACGTTAACAAATTCCTAATGAACCGCCCCCTTAAGTAAACACTTCATCAAATCTCCACACTAATGTAATGTACTTGCAATAACCCTTATCCCTGAGTGGCTTCCGGGCCTTGATAAGTGGTGACCACCGTGTAAAAAAAAAAGAAAAGTTTCGGCCAGTGTATTTTCCTGCCAGTTTTCATTTTGGTAGTCGCGTCAGCGTTCTGTACAACAGTAGGTTCTGTAAGAGGTTGCTTCAGTGGAGGAATGATTTGAAAATCTTCATCTATGTATGCCAGTTTAAGTTGGTCTAATGCGATAGTGTTTCTTTTCACGTTTTTTGAAACAGTGAAATATTTGTGCTGCCTGCCCAGAACTGGGTATGGACCCGAATAATTTGGACAAAATGGCTTTTTCACCGAGTCGTTCCTGACAAATACGTGGTTGGTCGTGTGAAGATTTTTTGGGATATAGGATTGTCTGTCTGTCCTCCTGTTGAGTGTGAAATTTAGACGAGACATTTTGTCTTTCAACTCTGTTACGAACGTGGTTGTAGGTTAGATCTCTGTGTGTTGCTCAAAATATTGACCCGGTAGAGTCGAAGTGGAACCGAAAACTACCTTCGCCAGTGTGCTTTGTAAGTCTTCTTTTACAGAGTTCGGCATCATTAATAGTATCAAAGGTATATTGTCTGCCCAGTCTGTGCTGTTCAGACTCATTACCAGGGAGGTTTTTAACTGCCTGTGAAAGCGTTCAACCAAGCCATCCGAGGACGGATGATATGCCGTAGTCTTGATGTGGTTCGTTCCCAGTAATTCATTGAAATCCGCAAAGAGTGTCGACTGTCGGTACTCCAAAATGGCTATCCAGTCCTGAAGTATGGCTGTGGCTATTGTTGAAGCTCAAGTATCTTTAATGGCTATGGTGGTAGGCCATCCGCTGAATCTATCGGCGATAGTAAGGATGTGTGTGTGTCCCTTTGAAGTGGGTAACGGTCCTACTAAATCGACGTGGATGTTGGTGAATCTCGCATCGGGTGTGCTAAAAGAACCCAGTGATGATTTTGTATCTCTGTGAATTTTTTTCTTTTGACAAGGTATGCACGTCTTAGTCCAATTTGTAATATGTGTGTTCATATTTGGACACACAAAACGTTGCGTTATTAGCTTTAAAGAAGGTGTTCGAGCGAGCGTGTGTGTGTGAGAGTGAGTGACAGCGCTAGGTGTATCAGAATTTTGGGGGGAATTATAACGATAGTGATGAAGAGGGTTGGTTGGTTGGTTGTTTTTGTTTTACAGCATATCAACCCTTTTTGGGTTACTTAATGCCGAATCCACAGATTTTGAAGAAATATTTTTTTAATAGAATGTATTTGTTGTTTTCATGCCGGTTTCTATTTAACCCATAGTTGGAACCCTAACAGGTACTACCACTCCGGGTCAGAGTGGACCTGGGGGCAATGGTAATTAAAGGGTGGCTCCACACTCCCCAAAGCCCACATGCTGGGGCCTCACCACTGGATATAGTTTAAGGTCATATCCAGGACCCCCATTGAGGGACTTTTACTCTCTGCAGGGAGGCAGTCGGCGTATTCTAATGCTCCACCGACAGGGCCGATGATGAGGGAGAGAAGACATTTACATATCAGTTCTTATAACACATCTTGGAGAAGGGGGGACATTTCTTGTGATAAAGGAGACGGGTACATAATTGGAAGGGGTTACAATGTTCATTATAATATGATAAACACATTACCTTTTCTGTTGTAACTGAATGACGACACGAGACAACACTTATAAAACATAATGATGACTGCTTTATTTCTCTAATCGACTGGTCGGTTGACGTCACGAATTCAAATGGTATGGCTACATTGATTTACTCCTCTCCCCGCGCCTCCAAGAGGCTCTGAATCCAACTCATCAACTGACCAACTCTCTCTGACTGACTGATTAAAATCCGAACCCATAATATGGAGAAATATCCTTTGTCAATGACGTCAGAAGTATGTTTTTCAAACGTGACCAATTTCACGTGGCTTTACATATGTTTGTCCAACACACTTTTGACAAACAAAAGAATCCTCAATTCTATCTCACCTATTTTAAACAATACAATGTAGCTTTAAAGTAGGTGTTCGTTTTATTTTTGTTGTGAGAAAAGTGTGTGGGCGTATTTGAAATTATGCCGTTGCTGGAAGAACTTATTTTTGTGCAAATTGCGCGGGGAAATTAAATTGAATAAACGTTCGTTTATTTGTGAACGTGTGTGTGTGTGTGAATGACAGCACTAGGTGTATCAGGAGAAATTTTTGGCACGCCTAACACAAAATTGTGAATAAGATATAAAAAAAAAACTCATAATTTCTCTTTTAAAAGTGGGTTTTCTTTTTGTTTTGTTTTTTTTACATGGGGGTCACCACTTATCAAGGCCCAGGAGCCACTCGGGGATAAGGGTTATTGTGTGTACACTAATCAGTGGGGTAGTATCATAGTAATAGTTAGTATTGGGGATTTGATAAAGTGTCATTACTTAAGGGGGCGGTTCATCAGGAATTTGTTTATGTCGGACTTGAAGACATCCAAGTTGAATTCGGGGGCGAAACAGGCAAGTGGCAGAGATTTCCACAGCCGTGCAGTTCTAAGAAAGAAGCTTTGTTCATGGAATCTACGTTTTGATTTAGGCACGGATAAAGAGTGGGGAAAATTATTGACAGTGGTTTCAGCTAGTCGGGTTGTTTATTTTCTTTATGGATTATACTTCCAAAATAAACTATTAAAGTTGTTTAAAAAATAATAGAAATATTTTTTATTTAAAAAAAAACAGTGTTTACAAAATGCCAGCACGCCTTCATGCAGCGATTTTTTTTTTTTTCTTTTTTTTTTACGTAATGAAATCAATTGAATTTTATGAGTTAAATATTTTTCAATTTTAAACTTTAAAAATCTATCAATATTTTTCTATTGGTTCAATTTTTACGATATTTTCAGGGTCAATGTGAAATTTTATGCTCTTTCCAATAAACCAAATATAATATTTTAGACAAACGGTTTTTTTAATTCACGCTCTCCTATTTTGAAATGTCTGTTAAAATTTAAATAATTAATTTACTAACCAAAGTTTTATATATCACAAATTGAAGATAAAAGATTAATAAATAAAATATTTTAATTTAAAACAAAAAAAAGAAGTGTTTTTTGGAAATTTACCTGTAAAGTCCAAAGCGTAAAACCATTTTTAAAAAAAAAAACATGTTGATTTTTTTAAGTAGAAACTTATGTTATGCTTAGATTGTCAAGTAAATATTGGATGCTGACGACAATTTTTTCTATTTCATTCAATGTTTTCTTTTTTTAGATATTTAAAAAAAAATTCACTCGACAAAGAAGAATTAAAATATATTAAATAAAAAATTAATGTATTTCTTTGAGAAAAGAAAAATTCCTCGACTGTTTTTTTTTTTAAATGCAAAAACTTATAAGTAAAATGTGACTATTTTTTAACTATGGTGACACATATTTCTTCACGCACAAGGCTAGACGGCTAACGCGAACATGTGGTTTTTACATCCCTCTGTCCATCCGTATTTCAAAACGAGGACAAACACAGTTCTGCATTTCACTAACACCATAAAAATGCTTACGTAATGGCGGGATTTTCAAATAGTTGTTTAAAAAATTCTTTTATTTAAAAACTACATGGAATTTAAAATATAAATATGGATAAATTCTTAATAATGAAGAATGGAAGTACCCATTGAATAGTATTTTTTATAGGTAAGTGATTTTTGGAATTTATATATCGAAGCAAGTTAAAATTTGTTGATTTTCTTTAAATCTTTTTTTAAAGAAAACCAATTAAAAAAAACAAATATTGCATAATTTGCTATTAAACCTGTTATTTATTTTTTTAATTTGGTGTTTGCTCCTTTAATTGAAAAAAAAATGAGGGTTTGAATTACATTTTTCAAGTAGTTATAAGCTTGGAAAAATAGGAGGTCGAATTATTCAATTTTTTATCACATATTTTTAATGTCGTTTTTTGACAGCACATATCTGATTTGACGGTTTTACCCTCAAATTAAATGGAAAAAATATTAAAATATTTTTTAAAAACCGTGAAACTTTACTGTGTGTAATAAAAATAAATCAAAAATAAAAATATTTAAATAATTTTTTTAAATTTTTTTTTATTAAATATTAATTAAATATGTGCTTACAGTTATATCGCATAGGATTAGCGAATCTCTCGACGGAGGCTACCTTTCTAGGGCAATTGCTCTTGACATATCAAAGGCCTTTGATAGAGTATGGCATAAAGGTTTACTTCACAAGATCTCCAGCTATGGTATAGCTGGAAATGTGTTCTCAATTATTAAATCATTTCTGTCTGATAGGTTCATAAGAGTAGTGGTTGATGGGCAAAAATCAGAAGCTCACAGTATTAATGCTGGAGTTCTTCAGGGGTCCATCCTGGGCCCAACTCTCTTCCTGATCTACATTAATGATCTTCCAAATCACATCCTTACATCATTCGTAGACATTTTTGCTTATGACACTACTATCTATGGTAGCACATCCAAGACCGTAAACAACCAAGTTCTCTCTGATTCTCTCTCCTCTGATCTTGACCAAGTGGTACAATGGGGAAAGAGGTGGCTTGTTACTTTTTATGCATCTAAAACCAAGCTTCTATCTTTACATCATCAACGCTCTGATTCCCATCTGGCATCAATTAAAATGAATGGTTCTCGTTGTGAGGAGGCCTCATGTTTTGACAAGCTTCTAGGCTTCACCTTTACTCCTGATCTTAAATGAAACATATACATAAAATCCGTTGCCAAGGCCGCTGGATAAATGGTGGGATCCTTCTATCGATCCAGTAGATATCTCACTGCTGATACAATTCTCTATCTATATAAGAGCCAGGTACGTCCAAGGATGGAGTACTGTTGCCACATCTGGGCAGGAGCTGCTAGAAAAGACTTGTCCTGCCTTGATAGAGTTCAAAATAGACTTCAAAGAAGAGATGTTGCGAGTTTGTCTCTGTTTTATCGTTATTTTCATGGCAGGTGCTCAGCTGAGCTCCATTCTATTGTCCCCCCTCGTCAAACTTTCACAAGAAACACTCGTCTAGCTGTAAACACTATCAATAATTCCTCCCACTCGTTATCTGTGCCTAAACCTAAACGTAGATTCCATGAACAAAGCTTCTTTCTTAGAACTGCACGTCTGTGGAATTGTCTTCCGTTTTCCTGCTTTCCAGCTGACTACAATATGGTTGTCTTCAAGTCTAACGTAAACAAGTTCTTGATGTGCCGTTCCACTTGTTAACAAATTTACCAGATTTCCATTACTAACGATTACTATCTTGTCCAATTTCTGGTGTACACTCTAACCCTTATCCTTGAGTGGCCTCTTGGCCTTGATAAGTGGTGATGCCTATGTAAAAAAAAAAATAAATTGAAAAAATAAATTTTTATAACTTTTCACGTGGGGGTTAAGTTTTAAATTATAACACACTAAATTGAACACGAATTCCCTGAGTATGAGGAATAGATAGATATATACATAGATGTGAGAGAGAAAGGCAGGGGTAGATACATAGATGAGAGTGGGAGGAGGGAAGAGGGAGAGGGGTAAAGAAATCTTCCTTTTTTTTCTTTTTTAACCCCTCCATTCTAACCACTACCTTCCGGTCACATCAGAAAGAGATGCCATTTTTTTTTCATCGTGGTCACAAAGTTGGTGTTCAATTTAGTACAACGTTATAATTGAAAACTGAACCCCCATGTGAAAAGTTATGAATGATAATAACAGGAAAAAAGTAAAAAAAAAAGGTGAAAATTGTGGAATTTAGAAGTGGGGTACCCTGTGACAACGTCCACCCAGAACCCTTTATTTAATCCACAGAGGTAGCATGCTTTCGTTCTGTCAGCCATGACATATATTTATCTCTGGCATCTGGCATACTTCCTCATTCACTTAAAGGAGTTAGGGTTAGGGTTAAGGAAGTCTGCTACAAAATAAATGCGACTTTTTATAAACATGACCAACTCTGACTGCCCTACTACTCTACTCCATCAGGTTAAAAAACTTAATAAACTATTGTTGTATTATCTCTAATAAGGGATTAGAAGAGATGACGTATCATAAAGGATTGAGTGTTTAATTACCTTATCAGAGTTTATGTCGTGTGTGTGATATGCATTTTCAACATACCTTCTGCTTCTTCGATGTTGGTCCATCTGGAATCTCTCGTCTTGGAGGGAGACTGGTACCTGTTTTTGGGGACGAAGATTTATTTCACTCCAAGACAAGAAATTAGTTCTATAGTTTTTTTATTCACCTTCCAGATCGATCGCAGAAGAATGGAAAGTGAATTTGGCCTGTGTGGTTTCTTTTTCTAGGTCTTATTTCTACCACGTCAGCATTCATCCCCCAGCCTCCCCAGTGAAGGGGAGGAGACAACGGCGAAGCCGTCCGCTCTCTTCCAAGTCCCAACCAAATCTTTCCGATTCAGCTAACCTGATCACATGACTCACACGCAATCCGATCAGCTGATCTTGACTTCGGTCTACGTGTCTGCACTATAATTCACACTCTCCCTCTCTCTCTCTATCCATTCGCTATATGGTTTAAACACCTCCCCCTCTCTCTCTCTCTTGATCCATTTTCTAACATGATTAAAGTTTATTCTGTTTATTTTCTTTATACAAAAACTAATAAAACATTAACATTTAATTGCAAAAATAATTCCTTTTATAGATGTGTAAGCCAGGTTTAGTTTCAGAACAGTTTCTGATGGCTTGTTGTTCTACACAAGTCCTGGAGGTGACTGGTTCGCAGTAGACAGTTCTTGAGTTGGAATCCACAGAGCAAAAGATTCTTCCCGTGTTGACATGAAGAAGAAAATATATGCGAAATTGCTACAGAAAAGATTTAATATTTATGGAGCAATTCTGGTTTCTGATTGGTTGGTAGCAGAACGTGAATTAATTTGATTCGTCAGTTCTTAGCAGCATCGTTTATAAATAGAATCTCCCGACTGTGTGGGATCATACCCCATTATTCATCTTGGATGATGGGATGTGTCTCCTGGCGGCTTCGGCTGCAGGGAGACAGGGTAGAAGTACTCGTCAAGGATCCGTTCTTGACACTCAGCCCGACAGGTGAGGGGCCGGGAATCGGCCCAGCATCTGTCGGACTGAGGTACGCCGCCTGGGTAATGCCTAGGAGGTCCACCACTGGGCTTTCCGTTGGAGTAAGTTCATCGTTTGTTGCCTGAGGTGCCCCGACCGGGGAATGCCGACGGGGTTACTCAGGCAATTTTTACAATTGCAGGAGTGCCCCTCCTTTAGGGGAGCTTGCTGGATCCCCACTTTCCGGCCTTGTGTCACATTTTGCCGAGGTGGGCAGCAAATAAATCCTCTACCCCCAGGGAGACAGGGTAGAAGTACTCATCAAGCTAAATCCTTATCAGAAGCAGAAAAAATTGAAGCAATCTCTTGTAAAGACCCGGGGGGGGGGGACAAATTTAAAGAACTAATTAACCTGAAAAAAAAACTTGACAACGAAAAATCTAAAGAGAAAAAGCCACAGTTCCCGGATTCACTTTTCCCTGAATCTTGTTTAATAACCAAACCCACCTCCTCCCCTAAAGAAAAACGCTCCCCAGTGGTAAAAGCACCGGCCCCTGTAAATTCCCCAACAACAGACCCCCAAAAAACTATGACAATATTAGAATCCCCCCCCCCCAAAAAAAAACATCTCCCAAACCCTCCCCTTTTACTACCCCCTGTAATACGGCCCAAAATACACTCCCTGCCTCCCTAATGAAAACGGACATGCCGCCGCCATCACACCTGCCTACCCCCGTCACAAGTTCTGAGAAAAAAAGGCAAACGAGTCCTTCCGTCGAAAGAGAAACACGCAAAAAAATTTTTTTTTTACACCAGAAAGGACGTTTGTAAAATAACACCTGACAGAGTATAGGGCCTTCCTTTCTTTCAAAACATTTCCCTAAAGGTAAAAGACTCTTGACTGTGGTGAGAAATAGAGAAGAGGATGTGTTCAAGTCCAATGTTAACAAATTCCTAATGAACCGCCCCCTTAAGTAAACACTTCATCAAATCTCCACACTAACATAATGTACTTGCAATAACCCTTATCCCTGAGTGGCTTCCGGGCCTTGATAAGAGGTGATCACTGTGTAAAAAAAAAAAAAAATATAGAGCAATCAAATTAACCTTCCCTCTGGACATCGACAGTCTGTCCCCTGACAGGTCAATCACCACTGAGATGACCACTGGATCTATGGAGACAGCTGTCGGTGTCTTGACATCATCTATGTTTGGTCAGGATTCCCAACCCTAAGTGAACCAAGATGGCCTTTAGATTAGCTAGTTTTAATATCCAAGGGTTTAGGGACACCTCTCGTAAACTTCAAGTTGCACGCAACCTTCAACGCCACGGTGTGAATATATGTTGTTTACAGAAAACTCACTTTATTCCAAGTGATTATCAGGGTGTGCTCCTTAGAGACGTTCAGCTCTACTCAGCACATTATGATACCCATGCAAGGGGGGGGGGTTACCTGGCTAGTTAAGCGCACTCTTGATGCATCGTGTGACCCTGTATATGCAGATCCGGAATGAAGATTGCACGTGCTGGATGTTACCGTAAAGGATGTGGCATTTCGTTTTATTGGGGTTTATGCGCCTAATAACCGTACTGAGCTAGTTTCCTTTTTTCGGTGAATTGAGCCCTTCATGAATTCGCCTCGTTGGTTAGTTTTAGCGGGAGACTGGAATGCGGTCCTGGATCCCGATTTAGATCGTGGGGTTAATACCACAAGGGCTACTAACCAGAACCGGGATGCTAAGGTGTTTTGAGACTTTATCGACAAGTTTGATCTTGTCGATAAGTTTCGAAACGAAAAACCTGGGGACTTAGCATGGACTTGGACAGGTAGACGCGTCTCCGATCCGGTGCAACTTTCAAGTTACATCGATCGGTTCTTAGTTAGAAGAGTCAACCTAGGGCTTTTAGACTGTCCAAGTTTTCATAATATAGTTTATTCGGACCATAGGCTTGTCAGGGTTCGAGTAAACTTAGATAGTGTTAAACCTAGGATGACTAGTTACTGGAAGTTCAACACGTCGTTGTTCGATGTGAAGGACTTCCGGGAACAACTTCTACTAACAATACAGAAGGAATTGACTGGGGCTATTATCGGGAATAAGTGGTGGGGTAACCTTTAAAAAGTCATTAGATCCTTTGCTGCTGATTTTAGTCGCCGGCTCTACCTTAGTTCTAGAGCAGCGAAAGCGGCGCTAGAAGATAGATTAGAAAGAGTGGTGGAGGAGGGGATAGTGCTAGTTATACTATAGTTAAGGCTGAACTGGACTCCTTGGATAATAGGGAGGACCAGAGATTACTAGTTAGGGCTAGATTAAAAAGAGCGCCAAATGAGGCAACAAATATGGCTGCGTCACTGCGTGCGGAGGAGTTTTGACGTTCTGCTGATCGACACATCGCCAGTGTCAGATTGTCGGACGGATGAACCATAACTTCCAACGACAGAATTTTGGAGGGGTTTCGGACTCATTTTCAGGAGCTTTTTATCAAGGAGCCTGGTCTGACTCTTCAACAGTTTGACACCTATTTAGCTGACTTTTCTTGCCTTGAGGCGACCGAAGCGGCTAGGTGTGAAGGTAGCATAAAAGAGGAAGAAGTCCTTGAGGCCTTGAAACAAGTCGAGCTAGACAGGACCCCTGGGATTGATCGTCTGCCCTACGAGGTGTACTTGAGGCTATCGCTCATTTTTATTCCTTTGCTGGCCGTACTTTTTAACTCCTGGTTTAGGAACGGGTGCATACCTCAGTACTTTACAAGGGGGATCATTAAATTGCTGCGCAAAGATAAAAATGGAGGGGATGGGATAGGTAATTTCCGGCCCTTAACGATGTTAAAGATTTTGGCCAAGATCTTAGCAAATCGTCTGCAGATTGTTTTACACCGTCCCGAACAGACTTGTTCTGTTAAGGGCCAGACGATTCAAGATAATTTGCACATGATACACTTGATTGTAGAAAAAGTCGACACAGAAGCCGCGCTGATCAATTTAGATCAGTCTAAAGCATTCGACAGAGTAGACCATCGATACCTAGAGGCTGTTCTTCGCTCGGCTGGGTTTGGTTCCCAGTTTCGCTCTTAGATTCGCCTCTTCTTTGTCAACCCCGGTGCTACGATGGAAGTAAATGGGGTGAGGTCGAAACCCTTCATGTTGACAAGATCTATCTGTCAAGGTTGTCCGTTATCACCAATGCTATATGTGCTGGCGCTTGAGCCATATTTGTGCCAGCTTCGGGTGAATCCAGTCATTCGCGGGATTACTTTGCCAGGTGGCTCTACCCCGGTAAAATATACTGCCTATGCCAACGATGTGACCGTGCTTGTAACGGACAGTGCCAAGATTAGAGTCGTCGACATAGAAACAAGTCGGTATTCCAAGGTCACAGGGGCCATAATCAACTACGTTAAGTCTATTGGCTTATGTATCGGTGCCTGGAGGGGTATGTCCCTTCAAGGACCCTTTGGTTGGACTGATGGGCTATGTAAGCTACTCAGCGTCTGGTTTGGCCCCGGTCTCCAGCTGGAGAAAAATTGGTCGGAAGTATTTGAAGCAGTTAAGGCCACGTCTCATTTGTGGGCCTTGAGAAACCTGTCTTTGAAGGGTCGGGCGGAGGTATTCAATTCTCATATCTACCCCCTGATCCTATACCGTCTATCAGTACTCCCACTCCCGGAGGCCTCACTAGTTGATCTGGTACATGCTCTTTTCGCATTCTTGTGGCGCGGAAAGCAAGCCATGGTTACCCAGGAGGTCTGTTACCTGTATCCGTCTGAAGGCGGTCTGGGTATGCCTAGTGTGGAAATACACACTCTTAGGCTGATATACCTGGATCGAATGTGCACACCTAGGGAGGGAAACGGTGTCTTCTGGATGGAAGACACTAAGAAAGCCTTTCAGGCTTTGGAGAGTGTGCATTCGGCTGAGGGGGAGGCACACAAGTTGCCCCGAAATGAGTGGCCTTTCTATCATGAGTGTCGGCAGGCCTTGAGATTCCTTCTACGGGTGAAAGAAAGCTTCTCTGACACCTAGCTGTTGTCTTACAAGGCGCTATATCGGGCCTTAGTCAGGGGATCTGTACGAGATGAAAAGATTGAGGAGTTCGGTTTTACGAAGGAGGAGCGCCGCTTAATATGGCCTTGGGTGCCTGGGTCGAGCTGCTTCGATAATTTCGAGGCATCATTCATCTGGCTGGTAATTTAAAATGCCCTCTGGGTTGGCAAAAGACTCTACGCAGCGGGTTTTACTGAGACACCTAATTGTGTCCGATGCGGAGATTGGGAGGAAGACCTTGATCATGCTTTCTTCCACTGCGCCATTGTTCGACCGTTGTGTGAGTTAGTTGAAGGCTTCACGGTTCGCATGCTGAACAGGCAGTTTTTTGTGCTGGATTCGGTTTCACTTCGGCAAATTTCAACAACAGGTGGGTGAAAGGTTCGCGACTGTGTAGATTGAATGGAGCTGATCTTGAGTTCCTTTTTTTGAGTTTACTTAGGATTCCAGAATTTTGGGTGACCTGATCAAACATAGACATGCATCGGACCTCCTAGAATAGGCCAGTTAGGCATTTTTATTTGATTTTTAACTTAGCTAGAGTATGCGTGTTGTCATCGTCCCAATCCCTTTTTAGTTTGCTCCTGTCCCATCGCCCCGTTTTTTTTTTTTTTCCTCTTTTGATTGGATAATCCCCACTCCCGGCCCCATTAGGTGACGGATATGCTGTTTTGTCAGTGATGTAGGCCCATTTTGTGGTGTTTATTTAATAAAGTCAGTTTTCAAGGGACCTACATCTTTTCGACTGACAAAGCTTTCTACCTGACACAATTATTAGTGAGGGGATTTTTTTTACTAACCAACATTTTTTTCATTGTAAATTTTTTTTCATTCATTATTGTATATAAGATTTTTATCCCCAACCCCCCACATTATGTATGTATTTGTATTTATTGGGTTTTAAGTAGGATGTCCACAGAGTGATTCTGGTATTTTGGTGAAAGAGTCTAGTTAAGTTAACGTTACATCAGTTAGGTCAGCATTAACCCCATCCCCCTTTTTGGCCTTGTGCCACATTTTTATCGTATAATATTTATTTCAATAAAATAAATATTTACTCCATTATGAATAAAAAATATTGCAACATCGGGTTTTATTTTCTTCAGCAACTTTATTTCCGATGCTCCCCCAATTGGAAAACTGCCACTGGTCCTAGACTTACACATTCTGATCTTCTCGACTGGGAGCTATCACCGTCTGACTCGAGTCGCGTTTTCTCTCTCGTTCTCTCTCTCATTCTCTCTCTCTCTCTCTCTCTCTCTCTCTCTCTCTCTCTTCCTTTCAAATCTTTAACTTCTACCTCTCACTTCTGATTTCCAACTCCTAAATCATTGTATCTTTTCACAAACCTCTAACTAAATTCCACGTCCCTTTATAATGACCTCTACGTAAGAGTCGTCAAACTTTACTCTAAACATTTGAAATATTTTTTTTTAACCAAACGATAAAATAGTTGTTGTTTTCATAATTTTTTAATCATTATTAAAGACAAAATAAAAAGTAATTGTCTGTATTTTTGAGATGAGGTGTTTTCATTGATTGAGATTGTCGGACTGACTTCCTCATCTTGGTTGTTAGAGTTACAACGTTTCGGCCGTTGTGTCCTAGTGACATATGGCTGAGTGGTCCTAGATGTTGTATCAAAGTTTACAGTTACCCAAAGGTGCTGAATTCAATCCTGAACGAAGGCAGTGAAAAAGTAACATTCAAAACAGAGAATCAGCAACTATGTCCCAAAGCCTAGCTGGAGTCCGAACACGGTACCCCCGTAATAATAATAAAGGGTTGGGTTCGAGACTCCTAACAAACGGTTCCCCAGTTCGATACAAAACACCTGACGAAGGTCGGAGGGCAAAACGGCCGAAACGTTGTGACAATAACAACCAAGATGAGGAAGCCAGTCCGACAATCTCAATCAATGAAAGTTCTTTTTATATAATAATACAGACAGAGACATAACAGGGGGAGGTAATTCAGTCCTCCTTTGTACAGGGTGGAACGATAAAATTGTCCCCCCTAAAGAAAACAACTTTATTTTAAAACTTTTATTGAAAAAAATTAAATTCAGGTAACTTGATTACGTAGGAGAATTAAGAGTAACATCTATTCAATGTAGCCACCTTCCGCTTCAGTCAACGCCTTGATACATGTCCGGAACTAATTATAATATGGAATATAATCGTAACCCCCTGCACTGATAATTCCCAAAAGGATGAAACACTAGTGTTTGTAGATATTTAATAATGTATCAAAGTTTACAGTTACCCAATAATAATAAAGGGTTGGGTTCGAGACTTCTAACAAACGGTTCCCCAGTTCGATACAAAACACCTGACGAAGGCCGGAAGGCAAAACGGCCGAAACGTTGTGACAATAACAACCAAGATGAGGAAGTCAGTCCGACAATCTCAATCAACAAAATAAAAGCATTAAACACAATCGACAACTAAAAATCTAAAAAAAAAAAGTTGTGTAGGTTTTCAGTATTTTTATTCGCTTAGTAAATGTAATTATCTCCCTTACATTTGTAACGTATTCTGCAAATGCACAAAAAAATCGATACTAAATTCATGATATTATTTACTTTTTGTTTTATAATCAGATTTCGACTGACTTTAACTGTTTTTATAAAGGAAACAATTTTTTCAAATGTGAATGACTTTGCAAACTGAAATTCAAATTCAAGATGGCGAATGGAAAAACAAGTTCGCAGAAATGAATTGAAGAGGAAAATTAAAAATTAAATTATTTCGAAATTAAACCACTCAGGGATAAGGGTTATTGCATGTACAGTAATCAATGAGATAGTATTGTAGTAATCATTAGTATTGGGGGTTTTGATAGAGTGTCTTACTTAAGGGGGCGGTTTGTCAGGAGTTTGTTTATGTTGGACTTGAAGACATCCAAGTTGTAGTCAGGAGTGAAACAGGCAAGTGGCAGAGAGTTCCACTGGCGTGCAGTTCTAAGAAAGAAGCTTTGCTCATGGAATCTACGTTTGGATTTAGACACAGATAAAGAGTGGGGAAAATTATTGACAGTAGTTTCAGCCAGCCGGGTGTTTCTCATGAAACATTGGCGAGGGGGGGACGAGGGATTGGAGCTCAGACGAGCACCTGCCATGGAAATAACGATAAAAAAAAGACAGGCTCGCAATGTCTCTTCTGTGGGAGAGAGGTTGCAGGGAAGAGAAAAGGGCATCCCCCACTAAACCACGAAGTCTATTTTGTACTCTGTCAAGGCAGGATAGGCTGTTTTTAGCAGCTCCTTCCCAGATGTGGCAGCAGTACTCCATCCTTGGACGTACTTGGCTTTCATATAGATAGAGAATTGCATCAGTAGTGAGATATCTTCTGGAGCGGTAGAAGGATCCCACCATCCAATCTCTGGTGCCCCCTCGCCAATCTTTCACGAAAAACACCCGTCTAGCTGAATCCAATGTGAAAAATTTCCCCCACTCTTTATCTGTGCCTAAATCAAAACGTGGATTCCATGAACAAAGCTTCTTTCTTAGAACTGCACGCCTGTGGAACTCTGTTCCGTCTGCCGGCTTCCCACCTGACTACAACTTGGATGTCTTCAAGTCCAACATTAACAAATTCCTAATGAACCGCCCCCTTAAGTAAAGACTTCATCAAATCTCCACACTAACGTACTGTACTTGCAATAACCCTTATCCCTGAGTGGCTTCCGGGCCTTGATAAGTGGTGACCACCGTGTAAAAAAACCAAAAAACCTAATTCCTTCAAATTCTGAACACTAATTTCCACGTATCTCAAAAAGACCGTCTCCAATTCTAAATTACTTCATTAGTATATGTCACTAAGATAATCACCTGATATTTTTACATGTCATTTTTTTCCAAGTTGTAAAACTAAATTGTTATGATAACATTTTTGAGTTACATTTCTAAATTAATGTAAATTCTAAATATTTTGATTATTCTAGAACATATTTTAGTTGACAAAACTTGAATATGTAATAATCAGTAAACTTTCAGATTAGGTCCACTTCCACAATTTTCTTGTAAATGATGACTTTTATAGGTTTTCGACTATGCTGAATACAAAAATCGCATTAAAATTTTGCACAAATAAGTAGTTATCGAGATATAAATTATGCATTGTATTCTTTGACGGCCATCTTTTTTATGCGCATGCGCGCGTCATAAACAAATCTACTCATCTATGACTGACATTGCACGCGCGTAAAAAAGATGGCCGCCAAAGAATACAACGCATAATACAACTTTTTATATCTCGATAACTAATTATTTCTGCAAAATTTCAATGCGATGTTCGTATTCAGCATAGTCGAAAACCTATAAAAGGTGTCATTTAAAAGAAAATTGTCGAGGTGGATCTAATCTAAAAAAAATACCCAATCATCAACCAGCACACGTTCTAGCATTGCCCTGTCGATATCTAACAAAGTGTCATATTCCAAAAATCATGTAACTTAATTAGTTTTACTTTTAACTAAGCAAATCAAGGTTTGTAAGTAAAATGTGCACAGTGACTAGCAAGATAATAAACAACTTTCTCAGAATTTTTGTAGTCAAGTATTATGGTTGATTTGCGTATTTGTGATAAGTTGTTTAACTATTTAATTTTTTTTTTTATTATTCAATCTTACTCCAAACAGGGCACAGTGCCACTTTGAAGTAGATGGTCACTATCGGGGACAATTTGCGGGGGTATTATGAAGGGAGATGAGTAGAAAGATATTTGTTCACATTACACTTGAACTTCTGCATATCAGAACAGTTGGGAAAGCAGAATCCTAGAAGAGAGTTCTAAAGACTTGCAGTTCTGGGGAAGAAACTATTGGAGTAAAAGGTTTTCTTACACCTACGGATCTCTACTGTAATGGGGTGGGACTTAGTTGCTTGTCGGGTTTGTCGGGGGTAATCATGCCGAGGAGGTACAAGTGCTTGCAGTTCGTCAGAGCATTCACCATTAAATATTTGTAGAACAGGCAGAGGGATGCAACATCTCGTCGATGGGACAGAGGCTGAAGCTTAGATGACAGTTCAGGACCTATTAGGTTGGTGACTCTCTTTTGGACCCTGTCCAGGAGCGAGAGACAAGCAGCAGATGCACCAGCCCAGATGTGACAACAGTACTTCATACATGGGCGAATGGTGGCCTTATAGAGGTATAGGATGCTTTCAGGCGTTAGTAATTTTCTGGCACGATAGAGAGATCCCACCTTCTTTGCAGCAGCCTTGGCAATGCTCTCAATGTATATATTCCAGTTTGGCTGGGAATAAAGTGTAATATCTGTCCTGATGCTGAGCTTAGTTTTTTTTTTTTTTTTTTCTTCTCAGTCAGTGAAAAAAAATCCTTTTAGATTGAGGCAATTTCTATATTCCAATGCGGAGTGTCCCTTTTTTGGGGAGATGAATTTTCTCCACATTAAAATAAAACTTGTGTTGAACTTGTGGGGAGAAAAATAAATAGGAGCAAATAAATTTTTGCAGTCAAGTATTATGGTTGATTTGTGCATTAGTATTTATGATATGTCGTATTTAGATTATTAGAAAAATGGTTGACATAATTTTACACGACAACAGTTCAGCATTCCAAAATGATTTTGAAGCATTTTAGCTATCGATGAAAAAGTAAATCCTGGTTTAAATTAAAGCTAAAACGTCAACCAATGTCAAGTATTATGGTTTATTTGTGCTCCAAAAAGAAAAATTATTTTCGCAATTCCCATTTGTAAAAAAAAAACAAAAATTTTCTTGCTTTTTAAATTATTTTTTATTTTATTTTATTTATTCTTTTTCTTGTGTTTTTCATTTTGAGATTTTTTTTAACGATGACATTCCTGCACGATTTGGAAATAATTCTGACCAAGACCATAAGATAAGTGAATAGATTGCGAAGAATGGTTAGAAACTAGAGTTTTAAATTATTAAAGAATTCCAATAAATGAGGTAAGAATTGAAATCCAAATTGATATATTAAAAAGTAAAATTTGTGCTTGTGTAAATTTAATCATTTTTTAAACCAACGCATTTCAAGTGTAAAAATTATTGCAAATTTATATATCATGTTGAAATTACTATAAAATTAAAAAAAAAAAAATTCAACTTTCCACGGATGGTACATCTATCAATCACAAATAAAAAATTCCAACAAGGGAGGTAATCACAGTCTTTATTTTTATATACACCGTAACCCGTATATAAGAGACTTGTATTCTAGTCTATACAGCTCTTTTATATAGTCAAGTGTTTGCTTTTAAAATTATTTTTATTTTTTTTATTGTTTCCAAATAAAATTTAGATTCTTTTTCTTGTGTCCTTCATTTAGAGCTGAGATTTTTAAGGATGACCATTCCTGCACCATTTGAAAATAATTCTGACTGAAACTATAAAATAAGCATTTGCAATAAGATTGCAGAAAACAGTTTAAGACTTCCATACCAGACATAGAGTTCTTAATCATTAAAGAATTCCGTCAAGGGAGACAATCACAACCAAATTAAAATCCAAGTAATCCGTCCCCGATTTTCCCTTTGCGAACAGAAGCTACGTTGCTGACCACAGTTCCCGAGGATCGTGTAACAAATGCCTCTTGCCAACTCTGGAATGTTGATCATGTCATCATAGTAATAGATCATCACTTTAAACTTTCGACTCCAAGTTGAAGAACCATTGCTCAAAATGACAAGGTACTTCATTAATGAAATAATTTTATTTTTTTGCCTGTATCAATTTTACCTTTATGACTATCAATTGTACTTTGATGACTGTATCGATTTTATTTTTATGACTATTAATTTTATTTTTATGACTATCAATTTTATTTTTTATGACTTAATTTTAATTTTATTTTTATGACTATTAATTTTATTTTATGACTATTAATTTTATTTTTATGACTATCAATTTTATTTTTATGACTATTAATTTTATTTTTATGACGATCAATTTTATTTTTATGACTATCAATTTTATTTTTATGAATATCATTTTTATTTTTATGACTATCAAATTTATTTTTATGACTATCAATTTTATTTTTATGACTATCAATTTTATTTTTATGACTATGAATTTTATTTTTATGACTATGAATTTTATTTTTATGACTATGAATTTTATTTTTATGACTATCAATTTTATTTTTATGACTATTAATTTTATTTTTATGACTATCAATTTTATTTTATGACTATACATTTTATTTTTACGACTATCAATTTTATTTTTATGACTATCAATTTTATTTTTATGACTATCAATTTTATTTTTATGACTATTAATTTTATTTTTATGACGATCAATTTTATTTTTATGACTATCAATTTTATTTTTATGAATATCATTTTTATTTTTATGACTATCAATTTTATTTTTATGACTATCAATTTTATTTTTATGACTATCAATTTTATTTTTATGACTATCAATTTTATTTTTATGACTATCAATTTTATTTTTATGACTAACAATTTTATTTTTATGACTATCAATTTTATTTTATGACTATACATTTTATTTTTACGACTATCAATTTTATTTTTATGACGATCAATTTTATTTTTATGACTATCAATTTTATTTTTATGACTATCAATTTTATTTTTATGAATATCATTTTTATTTTTATGACTATCAATTTTATTTTTATGACTATCAATTTTATTTTTATGACTATCATTTTTATTTTTATGACTATGAATTTTAGTTTGGGGACTATTAATTTTGATTTTATGAATATTAATTTTATTTTATTACAATCAATTTTATTTTTTATGACTTAATTTTATTTTTATGAAGATCAATTTTATTTTTATGACTATTTAATTTCTATTACTATCATTTTTAGTTTGGGGACTATTAATTTTAATTTTATGACTATTAAATTCATTTTTATGACTATCAATTTTATTTTTATATACATTTATACAGTTCTGTGGTTTCTTATAAAATATATTAGTGAGGAGAGAGGATGATAGATGCACTGTTCTTATATTTCTTATAATATAGATTAGAGAGGAGGCGAGATACATATTCTTGGAAGAGTTACGCAATGTTCATAATAAGATGTTTAACACATTACCTTTTGGTTTGTTGAATGATGACACAAAGCCAAACAGTTACAAATATCGATGGCGAGTCTTTATTTCATTGGACCGGTCGAATGATGATGACGTCAGCAATTCATATTTGTTCTGCATAGTTTAATCTTTTTATCCTTCGCTTCCAACTGCCAACTGACTGACTCTCCTGGTTTCTGCTGACTAGCAGATTTAACTGTTCTGCCTCCTCTGCGATCTGACTAACTGTAGCTCCTATATCGAGAATCCCGTCTTTGCTATGACGTCAGAAGTGTGGTTCCAAAACGTGACCAACTCACGTGGCTAAACACACGTTTTCCAAACACACTTTTGACAACAAAGAATCTTCAACTAACCTATTTTTTAACCTAATTTGTATTGTTCATTCTTTTTAGCTGACATTTTTTAATATTCAGTTTCATAAAAGAATAACAATCAATTTTTTTTACGATATAAACAATATCTAACTATTTATAATAGAATTTAACAATATAAACAATATCTAACTATTTATAATAGAATTTAACAATATAAACAATATCTAACTATTTATAATAGAATATAACAATATAAACAATATCTAACTATTTATAATAGAATTTAACAATATAAACAATATCTAACTATTTATAATAGAATTTAACAATATAAACAATATCTAACTATTTATAATAGAATTTAACAATATAAACAATATCTAACTATTTATAATAGAATTTAACAATTTAAACGATATCTAACTATTTATAATAGAATTTAACAATATAAACAATATCTAACTATTTATAATAAAATTTAACAATATTAACAATATCTAACTATTTCTAATAGAATTTAACAATATAAACAATATCTAACTATTTATAATAGAATTTAACAATATAAACAATATCTAACTATTTCTAATAGAATTAAACAATATAAACAATATCTAACTATTTATAATAGAATTTAACAATATAAACAATATCTAACTATTCATAATAGAATTTAACAATATAAACAATATCTAACTATTCATAATAGAATTTAACAATATAAACAATATCTAACTATTTATAATAGAATTTAACAATATAAACGATATCTAACTATTTATAATAGAATTTAACAATATAAACAATATCTAACTATTTATAATAGAATTTAACAATATAAACAATATCTAACTATTTATAATAGAATTTAACAATATAAACAATATCTAACTATTTATAATAGAATTTAACAATATAAACAATATCTAACTATTTATAATAGAATTTAACAATATAAACAATATCTAACTATTTATAATAGAATTTAACAATATAAACAATATCTAACTATTTCTAATAGAATTTAACAATATAAACGATATCTAACTATTTATAATAGAATTTAACAATATAAACAATATCTAACTATTTATAATAGAATTTAACAATATAAACAATATCTAACTATTTATAATAGAATTTAACAATATAAACAATATCTAACTATTTATAATAGAATTTAACAATATAAACAATATCTAACTATTTATAATAGAATTTAACAATATAAACAATATCTAACTATTTATAATAAAATTTAACAATATAAACGATATCTAACTATTCATAATAGAATTTAACAATATAAACAATATCTAACTATTCATAATAGAATTTAACAATATAAACAATATCTAACTATTTATAATAGAATTTAACAATATAAACAATATCTAACTATTCATAATAGAATTTAACAATATAAACAATATCTAACAATTTATAATAGAATTTAACAACATAAACAATATCTAACTATTTATTAATAAAATTTAACAATATAAACAATATCTAACTATTTATAATAGAATTTAACAATATAAACAATATCTAACTATTTATAATAGAATTTAACAATGTAAACAATATCTAACTATTTATAATAGAATTCAACAATATAAACAATATCTAACTATTTATAATAGAATTTAACAATATAAACAATATCTAACTATTCATAATAGAATTTAACAATATAAACAATATCTAACTATTTATAATAGAATTTAACAATATAAACAATATCTAACTATTTATAATAGAATTTAACAATATAAACAATATCTAACTATTTATAATAGAATTTAACAATATAGACAATATCTAACTATTTATAATAGAATTTAACAATATAAACAATATCTAACTATTTATAATAGAATTTAACAATATAAACAATATCTAACTATTCATAATCGAATTTAACAATATAAACAATATCTAACTATTCATAATAGAATTTAACAATATAAACAATATCTAACTATTTATAATAGAATTTAACAATATAAACAATATCTAACTATTTATAATAGAATTTAACAATATAAACAATATCTAACTATTTATAATAGAATTTAACAATATAAACAATCTCTTACTATTCATAATAGAATTTAACAATGTAAACAATATCTAACTATTTATTAATAGAATTTAACAATGTAAACAATATCTAACTATTTATAATAGAATTTAACAATGTAAACAATATCTAACTATTTATAATAGAATTTAACAATATAAACAATATCTAACTATTTATAATAGAATTTAACAATATAAACAATATCTAACTATTTATAATAGAATTTAACAATATTAACAATATCTAACTATTTCTAATAGAATTTAACAATATAAACAATATCTAACTATTTATAATAGAATTTAACAATATAAACAATATCTAACTATTTCTAATAGAATTTAACAATATAAACAATATCTAACTATTTATAATAGAATTTAACAATATAAACAATATCTAACTATTTATAATAGAATTTAACAATATAAACAATATCTAACTATTTATAATAGAATTTAACAATGTAAACAATATCTAACTATTTATAATAGAATTTAACAATATAAACAATATCTAACTATTTATAATAGAATTTAACAATATAAACAATATCTAACTATTCATAATCGAATTTAACAATATAAACAATATCTAACTATTCATAATAGAATTTAACAATATAAACAATATCTAACTATTTATAATAGAATTTAACAATATAAACGATATCTAACTATTTATAATAGAATTTAACAATATAAACAATATCTAACTATTTATAATAGAATTTAACAATATAAACAATATCTAACTATTTATAATAGAATTTAACAATATAAACGATATCTAACTATTTATAATAGAATTTAACAATATAAACAATATCTAACTATTCATAATAGAATTTAACAATATAAACAATATCTAACTATTTATAATAGAATTTAACAATATAAACAATATCTAACTATTTATAATAGAATTTAACATTTTAAACAATATCTAACTATTTATAATAGAATTTAACAATATAAACGATATCTAACTATTTATAATAGAATTTAACAATATAAACAATATCTAACTATTTATAATAGAATTTAACAATATAAACAATATCTAACTATTTATAATAGAATTTAACAATATAAACAATATCTAACTATTCATAATAGAATTTAACAATATAAACAATATCTAACTATTTATAATAGAATTTAACAATATAAACAATATCTAACTATTTATAATAGAATTTAACAATATAAACAATATCTAACTATTTATAATAGAATTTAACAATGTAAACAATATCTAACTATTTATTAATAGAATTTAACAATGTAAACAATATCTAACTATTTATAATAGAATTTAACAATGTAAACAATATCTAACTATTCATAATAGAATTTAACAATATAAACAATATCTAACTATTTATAATAGAATTTAACAATATAAACAATATCTAACTATTTATAATAGAATTTAACAATATAAACAATATCTAACTATTTATAATAGAATTTAACAATATTAACAATATCTAACTATTTCTAATAGAATTTAACAATATAAACAATATCTAACTATTTATAATAGTATTTAACAATATAAACAATATCTAACTATTTCTAATAGAATTTAACAATATAAACAATATCTAACTATTTATAATAGAATTTAACAATATAAACAATATCTAACTATTCATAATAGAATTTAACAATATAAACAATATCTAACTATTCATAATAGAATTTAACAATATAAACAATATCTAACTATTTATAATAGAATTTAACAATATAAACGATATCTAACTATTTATAATAGAATTTAACAATATAAACAATATCTAACTATTTATAATAGAATTTAACAATATAAACAATATCTAACTATTTATAATAGAATTTAACAATATAAACAATATCTAACTATTCATAATAGAATTTAACAATATAAACAATATCTAACTATTTATAATAGAATTTAACAATATAAACAATATCTAACTATTTATAATAGAATTTAACAATATAAACAATATCTAACTATTTATAATAGAATTTAACAATATATACAATATCTAACTATTTCTAATAGAATTTAACAATATAAACAATATCTAACTATTTCTAATAGAATTTAACAATATAAACGATATCTAACTGTTTATAATAGAATTTAACAATATAAACAATATCTAACTATTTATAATAGAATTTAACAATATAAACAATATCTAACTATTTATAATAGAATTTAACAATATAAACAATATCTAACTATTTATAATAAAATTTAACAATATAAACGATATCTAACTGTTTATAATAGAATTTAACAATATAAACAATATCTAACTATTTATAATAGAATTTAACAATATAAACAATATCTAACTATTTATAATAGAATTTAACAATATAAACAATATCTAACTATTTATAATAAAATTTAACAATATAAACGATATCTAACTATTCATAATAGAATTTAACAATATAAACAATATCTAACTATTCATAATAGAATTTAACAATATAAACAATATCTAACTATTTATAATAGAATTTAACAATATAAACAATATCTAACTATTTATAATAGAATTTAACAATGTAAACAATATCTAACTATTTATAATAGAATTTAACAATATAAACAATATCTAACTATTTATAATAGAATTTAACAATATAAACAATATCTAACTATTTATAATAGAATTTAACAATATAAACAATATCTAACTATTCATAATAGAATTTAACAATGTAAACAATATCTAACTATTTATTAATAGAATTTAACAATGTAAACAATATCTAACTATTTATAATAGAATTTAACAATGTAAACAATATCTAACTATTCATAATAGAATTTAACAATATAAACAATATCTAACTATTTATAATAGAATTTAACAATATAAACAATATCTAACTATTTATAATAGAATTTAACAATATAAACAATATCTAACTATTTATAATAGAATTTAACAATATAAACAATATCTAACTATTTATAATAGAATTTAACAATATAAACAATATCTAACTATTTATAATAGAATGTAACAATGTAAACAATATCTAACTATTCATAATAGAATTTAACAATATAAACAATATCTAACTATTTATAAGAGAATTTAACAATATAAACAATATCTAACTATTTATAATAGAATTTAACAATATAAACAATATCTAACTATTTATAATAGAATTTAACAATATAAACAATATCTAACTATTCATAATCGAATTTAACAATATAAACAATATCTAACTATTTATAATAGAATTTAACAATGTAAACAATATCTAACTATTCATAATAGAATTTAACAATATAAACAATATCTAACTATTTATAATAGAATTTAACAATGTAAACAATATCTAACTATTCATAATAGAATTTAACAATATAAACAATATCTAACTATTCATAATAGAATTTAACAATATAAACAATATCTAACTATTCATAATAGAATTTAACAATATAAACAATATCTAACTATTTATAATAGAATTTAACAATATAAACAATATCTAACTATTTATAATAGAATTTAACAATATAAACAATATCTAACTATTTATTATAGAATTTACAATATAAACAATATCTAACTATTTATAATAGAATTTAACAATAGATCTTTTTAACATTCTGATTTCTAACATTCTATTTCTGAACCTTGCTTACAAGGTTCGAGTCTCGGCTTATCCTAATCTCATTTTCACTTATCTAATTTTTTTCTTATTTACATGGAAAAGGGGATAGCCCTTCTTTCTGGAGTACATGTATTACACGATCTTTAAAACTCAGTAAATATAGTGGGGCAGGTTATCTCTATATTCCATAAGAATCTTTCACATAGAGATACAAGCAACAAAATTGGCACAAATGACGTTCACAATATACAATGTGAGCCATCAGAAAATTCAAGATGGCTGCCAGTTTTCAAGATGGCTGCAGAAGCAAACCTGACAAATTTCAATTTTGGTGCTTGTATCACCAAGTGAAAGATTGTTTCAGCAATTTGACCCACTAAATGTGGAGAGCAATACACAGAAGAGTTCAAAAAGGAGGAAATTTTCGGTTTTGATTCAAACAAGATGGCCGCAATTTTCCACTTACTAACACAGTTAAAGTTTTTTTTTTCAATAATTCAGTAATATACAGGTAATTTTGACCGCATAATTTGGAAGCTACTATTGTAACTTATTAGAATTAACAAAAAAAATCAGTTGAAACCATTATTTTTTTAATCTGAAATTTCCATTTATCGACTACAAAGTCTCGTCCCAATTCTGTAGAAGCGGCGAAATCTTTTTTTAAGGATATATCATAAAACTGAATTTCACATGAAAACAATGTCATCCACGTATTCCTCGTATTTTTAAGATGATTATATCCCAAAAAATTACGAAAATTGATAAGGTAGAAAATTATTTATCAAAGAAAATAAAAAATAGAATTTGATGAAAACGATCGTAAGACACAGGAGAGTTCATAAGGGAGGTAATTTTCCGTTTTGATTTAAATTAGATGGCCGCAATTTTTCACCTGCTAACACGATTAAAATTAATAATGTAGAAGTGCCAGAGAAATTATATTTTGGAGGGGAAATCCTACCAAATAAGAAATTAGTGGGGCAGGTTATCTCAATATTCCATAAGAATCTTTCACTTAGTGATACAAGCACCAAAATTGGTACAAATGATGTTCACAATGTACAATGTGAGTCATCAGAAAATTCAAGATGGCTGCCAGTTTTCAAGATGGCTGCCAGTTTTCAAGATGTAATTTCGACTGCATAATTTGGAAGCTACCATTGTGATTTATTAGAATTGACAAAAAAATCAGTAGAAACCATTGTTTTTTATCTGAAGACTCCATTTATCAACTACAAAATTTCGTCCCAATAGTGTAGAAGCGCCACTTTTCAAGATGGCTGCCAGTTTTCAAGATGGCTGCAGAAGCAAACCTGACAAATTTCAATTTTTGAAGAGGAACACCGATTAACACAATTTCTTTATGGTCCAAAAATGAAATGAATGTATTCTCATATTGTTACAAGAAAAGGTCTTATGAAGAATTCTTGATAAAATTATTTATAAAAAAAATACATGACTGGAGTGTCGTCAGTTATAATCGAAATCGAAACCGAAACCAAAACTTATGAAGAATTATTGATAAAATTATTTCTGACAAGAAATGAAAGTACATAACAATTAAATGACCCGGATGTAAGCGTGGTACAGAAAATAACACACACACACACACACACACACACACACACACACACACACACACACACACACTTGTATTGATTAGTGGAGCAGATTGCTGAAACAATCTTTCACTTGGTGATACAAGCACCAAAATTGAAATTTGTCAGGTTTGCTTCCGCAGCCATCTTGAAAACTAGCAGCCATCTTGAATTTTCTGATGGCTAACGTTCAGTAGATCAATCACTGCAATTCTCTACCTTACACTTATATTTATCCAATGACCGCACAAAATCCTCTTCTGGTTCACCTTTTTCTTTGTTTGTTTTTGTTTTTTTTGTGAGCATATACTGTTACAGGAAAAGGGGACATTCTCTTGTAAGTAAGAAAAACATTAGATGAGTAAAAATTAGATTATAGATAGACCGAGATTCGAACCTTGTAAGCAAGGTTCAGAAATAGGGTCAGAAATGGAATGTAGAATTTCGATTGTTCAGTTTTCGCATAAAATAGTTTAGATATGTTGATTGTTAAACCCTTTTATGAAAACGGAATTAAAATAAGGTCAGTTAGAAGAACGAACAATAGAAAATTAAAAACATTGAAAAATCAGTTAGGTTGAAAAATAGGTTAGTAAGAATTTTTGTCTGCAGACATGTGCGAAGCACGCATGTTCAGGCCACGTGGATCATGCATGTATTTGGATATACGTATGACGTCATGGCAGAAATGAATTCTCAATATAGGAGCTAGAGTCGAAGATGAGTTAGACTGAGAGTTAGACGTCATGGCAGAAATGAATTCTCAATATAGGAGCTAGAGTCGAAGATGAGTTAGACTGAGAGAGAGACGGAGTCCAGAGTCGAGGAGTGCGGATCGAATCAGAGGAGTTAGAGGTGAAGGTAGGAGACAGAGCTGACGTTGGCCAGAAGAGGGTCCCTTTGGAAGCGAAGGAGGAAGTTTTAATCATGTAGTTGACTTTGAATTCCTGGATGTCATCATCATTGCGACCGGTCGAATGTAATAAAAGAACACATATTTTGGAACTGCGTCTTGTGTCATCTTTCTACCAAATTGAATGTGTAAAATCTTTATATGAACGCTGTCTCCGTCATCGTTATAATGAACTTTGTGTATAACTCATCTAAGTAATGTGTCCCCCCTCTCAATCTAAGTAATGACTGTCCCCTCCTGTGTCATAAGAACTGATAACCCTCCTCTCTAAATTTTTACCTGGTTTCCACCTTAACATTTTCCTTTAAAATGACTACTTTTTTAGGGTTTTCAGGTATGCTGAAAATGAATATCGTATATAAATCTTTCACAAATAAGTAGTTTTCGGAGAACAAGCAATGTAATTTCTTGTGCTATTGCTGGTATCTATCTTGGTACGCACACGTTTGCGCATAGTTTCTCGGGGTTGTGTTTACACATACGAGCGCTCGTGCATACTAAGATGGCCACCAGTAATAATATAAAAAATAACATTGCTAAATATCCAGAAAACTACTTATTTACGGAAAATTTAAATCCGTGGAAACCTTTAAAACTCGTAATTTTAAAGGAAAATGTTAAGGTGGAAACCAGGTAAAAATTTACCAATGTCGAGAACCTCTAAAATGCTTGAGTGCCTTAACCATGACACACAAAAAAATATCATGAAGAAAAGATTTGCTTGCAATTCTTGGTTTATTATATAAAAAAAAACCCTCTGGTTCTTTTGCAAATTGGTGATATTTCAAACCAACGCATTTCAAGTAAAAATATTACATACTTACATGTCATAAGAATCACATACTGTAAAAGGCATAAATGTCTCTTCTTCTCCTCATCAATATGTACCCCGTCTCTCTCTAAAAAGACCCCACCTACACAATATCCGTAATCTTCTCTTTCGTATTAGGACGTTTCCTTATTCTAATAGGGATATTTATAGTTAAATTGTATTGTAGACTGAGGACAGAAAAGGTGAAGAGTAGCTTAAGAACAGATACTACACTGTGATCTTGTGATCTGAGTATCATTCATAAATTTTCGTGTGATTATGAGATGCTTATTGTTGCCATTCATTTCACTGATATCTTTCTAGTTAGAATTCTTTCTAGAAAATTCTCGGGTACTTATGGACCAGTGACGGGCCATGTGAAGGTGGCAAAGATCTGTAAGTGAAAATGTTTCTGTGGAACGATGTTAGGAATTGGATAGCCCCCCCCCTTTTCTAAATATATGTTATAAGAACCAGATACCGTAAACTGCATAAGTGTCGTTCTCCATCTCTCTTCTACATCTTCATCACTAAGCGCTTATATGTTTTATGCCTTTTCTTTTTTTCTTCTTTTTTTTTTTTACATAGGCGTCACCACTTATCAAGGCCGATAGGCCACTCAAGGATAAGGGTTAAAGAGTGTAGTCAAAAGGACAATATAGTAATCAATAGTAACTAGCAGGGCTACCCGGCGTTGCCCGGGACCGTATAAACAATGAAAAAACAAAAGCAGATATTGAACATATGTTTTATTCTTAGGGGAGAGGAATCTTTCAGGGTGAGAGAGAGAGAGAGAGAAGATAAAGAGTGTGAGAGAGAGGCAGAAGAGAAAGTTGTTCCATCCTCTTTCCCAAATTTGACTACTGTTCACGTTTGAACTCTCATCGTCGAGTTGATCCTCAAGTTGCCTATTGGCCTTGATAAGTGCTAATATAGAGAGAAGAGAAACAGGGTGAGAGAGAGAGAGAAGATAATCAATAGTAATGGAAGTTCGGTAAATTTGTTAACTTAAGTGGAACGGCTCACCAGAAACTTGTTCACATTGGACTTGAAGACAACCATATTATAGACGGCTGGAAAGCAGGAAAACGGAAGACAATTCCACAGGCGTGCAGTTCTAAGAAAGAAGCTTTGATCATGGAATCTACGTTTAGGTTTAGGTACAGATAAAGAGCGGGGAAAATTATTGATAATGTTTTCAGCTAGTCTAGTGTTTCTTGTGAAAGTTTGGCATTAAATATTTCAGCATTAAATAACTCGAAAATGGTTGATACGCCGTAAAATAAAACAACCAAACAAAACACCATGAATAAATATTTAAAGATATATAGAACTTGGTGCAAAAAAAAAAAAACTTCCAAAATTACGGGATCCAGCACTAAATAATCTGAATGGGGTTGATTAATTTCTTTCTTTTTTTTTTTTTACTTCTAGAGAAAATCTAAAAAAAAAATATCTTTTTTCTTTTTGCTAAAAGGGATGATATTTGCCATTAAAAAAAAAAGGTTTTAATGTCGGACTTTTGCCAATTGACTTTTTTTTTTACATAGGCATCACCACATTATCAAGGCCAAGAGGCCACTCAAGGATAAGGGTTAAAGAGTGTACAGTAGAAATTGGACAATATAGTAATCATTAGTAATGAAAATTTGGTAAATTTGATAACTTATATGGAACGGCTCATCAAGAACTTGTTTATGTTAGACTTGAAGACAACCATATTGTAGTCAGCCGGAAAGCAGGAAAACGGAAGACAATTCCACAGGCGTGCAGTTCTAAGAAAGAAGCTTTGTTCATGGAATCTACGTTTAGGTTTAGGCACAGATAAAGAGTGGGGGGAATTATTGATAGTGTTTACAGCTAGACGAGTGTTTCTTGTGAAAGTTTGGCGAGGGGGGACCATAGATTGAAGCTCAGTCGAACACTTTTCATGAAAATAACGATACATCAGAGACAAATTCGCAACATCTCTTCTGTGAGATAGAGGTTGCAAGGAAGAGAAAAGGACATCTACTACGAGGCTACGAAGTCTATTTTGAACTCTATCATTGAACTCTTTGATTTTAGTCTGATACTTTTGTTGCAGTCGTAAATTTTTTTTTTAATTATTTTTTAAGCAAAACCATGAAGATTATGTTAACAGGAACCAATGTTCTTAAGGTGTGTCTGTTCAGGCGCTGTTTACAAAGAAAATGCAGTGCAAGTCCAGAATTCAACCTAATTAAAAAAAAAGCTACAGAAAAATCTTTGTACGTCCTCTATGCAACAATATAATAATTAACCAATTACGCCTTGAAACTTTCAATATGGCCACCATTTTTCAAAAATGGCGACTCATAGATTACTGTATGTAGTGATGTTTTCAACGATGTTTCTATGATCTGTGCCACGACATTTTTATTTTTATCTTCTTTTTACATAGGGGTCGTCACTTATCAAGGCCCGGAGGCCACTCGAGGATAAGTGTTATTGAGTGTACAGTAGTCAATGGGGGTAATTTCGTAGTAATCGTTATTAGTGGAAATTTGGTAAATTGGATTACTTAAGGCGACGGTTCATAACGAATTTGTTTACGTTGGACTTGAAGACAACCAAATTGTAGTAAGTTGGAAAGCAGGTGTTACATATAGGGGTTTCATTGAGAGAGTCTTAGTGAGAGAAGAGAATGTCTTAGGAGTCTTATTACAGTGAGGGATGCTGTGAGACTCAGAGAGAG
>NC_136527.1:18100956-18115956 GCF_053919585.1 Euprymna scolopes | reverse complement strand
CCATTAACGAAACGGCTGTTATGAAGAAATCCAAAAAAGTTACAAAAAATGAAAAAATGTAAGTCTTTGAATTTCAACAAGTTTTGTACTATATATATATATATATATATATATATATATATATATATATATTTAAAAGAGTGTAGCCAACAACAATTGTGGGTTTTTTTTAAAGGTTTTCATCATATTTTTATTTTAAAATAAAAATTTTCATCATATTTTTATTTTAAAATAAAAATAAAAATTAAAATAAAAATAAAAATAAAAATAAAAATATGATGAAAACCTTTAAAAAAAACCCACAATTGTTGTTGGCTACACTCTTTTAAATATACATTTTTTCTCTCGTTGGAACTACACAACCATCACTTTAAATATATATATATATATATATATATATATATATATATATATATATATATATATATATATATATATATATATATATATAAATGTAAAGTTGGTTCGTTCTAAAAGAATAAAACCATATTTCTACGTTACCAATTTATTTGAAATTTTCAGACAACCCCTTTTTCGAGTCGAGGTATGTTCTTATGTTATTAAAATAAATTTACCTAATTAAATTTAAAATATTAAATAAAATAAATATATTTTTTAACCGTTACTGCGAATCTGCTCCGTTGATAAAACTGAACTTCCGGTTCGATTCATTTCACAGCCACGAATTGACGAAAGATTTCATTTTCTATTAACTCGATAAGTAAAAAAACAAAACAAAAAAAAAATATTTCATTTGTTTATCTTCCAAATTTTTTAATTTACACATCTTTTCTTTATTATATAAGGCCAAAAAAAAGTTTGTTGCTTGCTTTTGAGTTTTTTTTTTCTGTATAAGATTACTCATGCAGAGAGTGATCCGTGCTGAAATAATGTTATTATTTAAAAAGTCATTCTTAACATGGATGTTAACATGTTTTGTACCTATTCTGTACTTTAACCTTACAATTGAATAAATAAAGTTAAAAAAAACATATCGTAAAACGTTATTTAAACGTGGAAATATGATTTAAAAAATAGCGCGGATCGCTCTCTGCATTAGCACCATTTTTATTTATTGCGGACTATTATTCTCATCTTTATTAGTTGTTGTTTCACGAATTTTCGGCCAACTATTTCTCTGGCCTTCATGAAAAGAAGTCCTTTTATAAATGTTCAGTAACTTTTTCCTTTTATTATTCTTAAAGAGTAAAACTTTTCTTATTCATGAAAGGAGTTAAGCCTACGTAAATAAATAAATGTTTGTACACGTGACAAATTATCAATAAATGGTTTAGTTACTTTTTTAAAAAAATGTTTGTAAAAGTGCGAAAGGCGACGTTGTTGTACAACCATTACTCCCATGCTTAATTTCTATACTTATAGGCTTTTGGAATTTTTTTTCACTGGATTATTATTGATTGGACACTAATTAAACAGATTATTAAAAAAAAATGTAAAAAAGAAATCATTATTTCGACATTTGAAAGTGGTGCTCACTTTTTAGTTACAACGTTCTGATAAATCAGTCACCCATTTTGTAAGCAATAAAAATGCGGTATATCAAAACCATAGAAAGTAAAAATAATGAGTCTCTACCGCATTTGTAAGTCAGAAATATATTTGTTTCTCAAAGAAAAAAAATAGAGAGAACAGGACTTTTTTTTATTGTTTCATGAAAATAAAGTTTCGAGATTTTTAATCATTTATTTTTTACTTATTTAGTCAGTTTGTGTTTTTTTTTTAATTGTTTTTGTGAAAGGTGAGTTTTTTTTTTCAAAACTTTTGTTTTGTTTCTTTTTAATTTTTGTAAAGTATTATAAATTTCACTAACATGCTGGAGAAATGTTTAATAATTTGGTATTTTTTTAGATTAGGTCCACCTCCACAATTTTCCTTTCAATGACGACATTTATAGGTTTCCGAGTATGCTGAACACGCAAATTGCATTGAAATTTTGCGGAAATAAATAGTTGTATTATGCATTGTATTCTTCGGCGGCCATCTTTTTACGTGCACACGCGCCATAAACAAATACACACACATAAAAAAGATGGCCGCCAAAGATTACAATGCATAATACAACTTTTTATATCTTGATAACTACTTATTTCTGCAAAATTTCGATGCGATTTTCGTATTCAGCATAGTCGAAAACCATTTCAAGTCGTCATTTAAAAGAAAATTGAGGAGGTGGACCTAATCTAAAAATTTACCAACAATTTTTAATCCCGTACGCCTCCCGATACATTGCTTCGTCAACATGCGACCATTTTATATCTCCCAAAGACACTTCCGTATTTAAAAAAAAAAAATAAATAAATAAAAAGTGACTGATTTACCAGAACGTGGTAACTAAAAAGTGAGTACCCCTTTCAAATGTTGAAATGATTTTTTTTTTCAATTTTTTTTCATAATCTGGTTAGTGTTCAATCAATAATAATCCAGTGAAAAAATTTCAAAAAACCTATCAGTATAGAAACTCCACCACGTAAGTTAATAAATAAAAAATGTTACGTGCGCATGCGTTAGCCTTGACTAGGGGGGTACTAAGGGAACGACCATTAAATAATTCTGCGGGTCGCCATGGAACTCAACGCCCAAGGAGTACCAAAATAGTTTTCATGATCTGAAGAAATTTTTTTTCGAAAAGTGGGTGATCACTTTTCCATCTAAATTTAACTTAAAATGAGCATCCACTTTCTGGCTACCTGAAGAAGGGGCATTTATTTTCGTGTTTATTGGCTTAAAGGTTTTTTTGACAAGGCAGTTTGGTACGCGAATGCATATTTAACAGTTTTCGTTTATGCTCACGCATAGCATAAACAAAGGCTACGTCTGTGAAATGAAAAATAGTCCCAGAGTTCAGGGGTTAATACCATGCAAAAGAAATCAAACAAAAAGACTTTTTAGCCAAGAAACACACAGAAAGAAAAAAAAATAGCATCCATTTTTTTTCTATCGAATTCATTTGCTGTTTTTATTGAAAACTATTTTCCCCTGGATTTTTGATATAATTTTCCATTAAGGGCTGTGCGTCTCACGTTCGTAAATAACAACATTTTTTTTGTAGATTTTGGTGTGCTAAAAACGAATCTGCAAACCGTTTCCGTCGCAAAAAAATAGTTTTTATGATATGAAGAAATTACTTTTTCGAAAAAGTGGCGATCACTTTTCCATGTAAATTTAACTTAAAATGAGCACCCACTTTCTAGCCACCTGAGAGAGGGGGGATTTTTTCCCATGTTTATTGGCTAAACAGCTTTCATTTATGCTTACGCATAGCATAAACGAAGGCTACGGCTGTTAAATGGAAAATAGTCCCAGAGTTCAGGGGTTATTACCATGCAAAAGAAAATCAAACAAAAAACTTTTTAGCCAAGAAACAGAAAAATGCCCCTCTCTCAGGTGGCCAGAAAGTGGGTGCTCATTCTAAGTTAAATTTACATTGAAAAGTGATCACCCACTTTTCGAAAAAGTAATTTCATGAATGTCATGAAAACTTTTTTTTTGCTACGTAAACGGTTTGCAGATTCGTTTTTAGCACACCGAAATCTACAATAAAATATTTCGTTATATATGAACGTGAAACGGGCCTTAAAGTAAAATAATACCGGATTTTTTTGAGCAGATTTGCCGTTTAGTTGTACAAATATCCTCAAACCAGGTAATCACTAAAAGGGACTTTTAAAAGTCGTCACCTGTATCGAGCAAAAGTTTAAAACCACCGATTATATGCCAGCCTACATCATTGTAACATATATTGAGTGAGTTCCTAACAGTATTTTGTATAGTTTTTTAGTTTAAACTCATTTTCCCAAAATTTCCCCAAACTTAACGTGTTCGATACAGTCTGCCGCCATTTGTATTTTTCAGATATACCGATAAACATTGAATGTTTTTGAACCGATTATACATTACATAAAAACACTTAAATCTTATCCAGTTAGGTAGAACACTTACTTTTCTTGCCTTTGATAACATTTATTTGTTATATATTTATTTTTTGACAACTTCTTTGTATCTGTGTTTAGTAATATAAACCCTTTTCATTTAATGTAACGTTTAGTCGGCTCGAAAAACAGTGTTTATTGGTGTATTTGAAAGCTACAAATGGTGGTGGACACTGTTGATTACTTTAAGTTAGAGAAAGTGAGTTAAAACTAAAAAAACTATACAAAATACTGTCAGAAACCTACCGATTATGCCAGTCTATGTCATGGTAACATATGTTCGGTGAGTTTCAGACACTGTTTTGTATAGTTTTTAGTTTTCAACTTACTTTCCCAAACTTAACGTATTCAACAGAATCCGCGACCATTTCTGTTTTTTGAGCCAATTAAACATTTTACATTACATAAAAACACTAAACAATTATCCAATTAGGTAGAAACGTAAATTACCTTACCTTTGCTTTCATTTATTTGTTTTTGGACGACTTTTTCGAATCTGTGTATAGTAACCCTCCTCCCCCCACCATCAACCGAATATTAATTACTAACTCACATTTTTTAAAACAACAACAACAAAAAAAGCATTTAGCGTTTCAACATTTTTGCTACGTTCGGCTTCATCCACTGATTGTTGGTCAAGTCCAAAACATTAATGATTGACAGAAACTCTCGAGGATCCAGATCAAATTCTGCAAGAGTACCATTTTTTTCAGTTTCACCTTCTTTTTCACTTTTTGCAGTGGATTGCTGTACTAATATAAGAAACATGCATTTTCTCTTTTATTAAATTTTTCCATTACACCAAATTGAGCCACTGCAACGCGTGGCAGGGTACAGCTAGTATATATATATATATATATATATATATATATATATATATATATTACAAAACATATATATATATATATATATATGCATATATATATGTTTGTGTGTTTATATATATATGTACATATATGTATATATATATATATATATATATATATATGTATATAGATAGATAGATATGTTTGTGTGTGTGTGTTTTTTTTTACACAGTGGTCACCATTTATCAAGGCCCGGAAGCCACTCAGGGATAAGGGCTATTGCAAGTAGATTACGTTAGTGTGGAGTTAGTGTTTATATATTTTATGTACACACAAACACACACACACATATCTATATATATATATATATATATATATATATATATATATATATATATATATATATATATAATATTATTTTACGTGCCAATAGCAAATATTCACTTTATAAGCGATAAAAAAAACCGTGTTTAAAGTGGTGATCGACTGTAGTGCATCGGTTAAGTGTCAGAATCCGGGTATTGATGTCATGAGTTCGATATATATATATATATATATATATATATATATATATATATATATATATATATATATATATATATATATATATATATATATATATATATATATATATATATATATATATATATATATGTGTGTGTGTGTGTGTATATTATTATTTTATTTTATTATTTATTATTATTACGATAATAATAATAATAATAATAATAATAATAATAATAATAATAATCATTATCATTATTATGATTATTATTATTACAAGCATGGGTACCTAGTGTTACCTGGGTTGATATGAAGTTCCATTTGAAACACACCTACTATACTAATCATTTTCATCATGGGTAACGTGGATACCCCCACAACAATTTCAAAAATGAAAGAACGGATAAAAACATGTAAATGTAATCGCCCCCACCCAAAAAAAAAGTATATGATGCCCTCGCCACCAGATATTTCGGCAGAAGGGATACAAAGAGAAGAAACTATTCTCCGAATATTAAGCACTGGAAAAAATAATTAATTAAAAATAAATTATTACTACATTTATTTAAAAATATATTCTCCCTATCAGATTGTATATAATATGGATTCTTGCTTGGATGAGGTAAAGATGATTATCGTGTCGTTTTAATGTACCAAAACTCACCTCATCAATGTGATTATGCGTGTGACATTGTGTGTAAATTAAGTATTGTATTCAGTGTATGTGTGTGTGTGTGTGTGTGCGTGTGTGTACGTGTGTGCTGGCTCTTGAATACGTGTAAGGATATCTAAAATATATATATAAGGTAACATGTGTGTGTATGTTTTTCCCCAAAACTTTTCTCGGCAGCATCGGACCGAGTCCAAACTGGTATCATTTGAAAGACGATGTTCCGGCCGAATAATATGTAAAAATTAGAAAAAAAAGGTCAATTATTTCATATAGATATGATCGTTTAAAAAAGGGAGGGTCGCAAAAAATCGTTCCTTTTTAACCGATTTCCTCAAACACGCATGCGTGCCTAGCATTTTTTCTTGAATTGATTTAAATAATAAAAAAAACACACACACAACTTTATTTCGATGACGTCGTCGTGGAGCAGTGGATGTCAGCGCTGCGTCATAATCTCCAGGTTTCATGTTCGTACCCAGGTAACCAATTGATTTTTTTTTTCGTTGTTAAAAGTTTTAAACAGGGTTATTTATGTGATTTGTTTTTGTTCGCTTCTTTATTTTCCTATTTTTAACTTTTCTTTTTTTTTTTTTACGCCTCACCCTTGCTCAATCTCTTTCCTACATCACTTCTCCACACCTGGGCAACGTCCGGTACCCCGCTAGTGTGTAATAAAGGGTTGGTTGTCAGCAGGTCTTAAAAGTGACAGAAACAAAGCCGTGTTTCACTGTCAGTCTTCTTCTGACTCATTTTGTCCCTTTGTGTGTGCGCGCGCGCATGCGTGTGTGTGTGTGTGTGTGTGTGTGTGTGTGTGTGTGTGTGTGTGTGTGTGTGTGTGTGTGTGTGATTCACTCAATGGTCGAACTTCCTTTTCAGATGTTAAGAATAATTTCACATGTAGGCGTAATAAATGGTGGATCATATGACCATAATTTTGTTAATTTCTCATCTGGAGTCTGTACAATGTAATCGCTTTGTTGAGGTTTATTTTTGGCATATGGCTTATGTTTTTTTTTTCGCCCATAGAGTTGTAATATATATATATATATATATATATATATATATATATATATATATATATATATATATATATATATATATATTACAGCAAAAACAATATATATATATGTATACATATATTACAGCAAAAACAATATATATATATATATTACAGCAAAAACAATATATATATATATATATATATACATATAAATATATTACAGCTAAAACAATATATATATATATATATATATATATATATATATATATATATATATATATATAAATAATAATTTATAAAATATAGATGGCGATTAAGCTACACTGTTGATTCAATAGAAGAGGACCATATAAAAACGATAAACAACCACAGAATTCGCGCATAAACCTGAGGAGTCCTAGAGTGGATGAAACGCTGAATATTCAGTGTAGCTTAATCGCCATATATATTTGATAAATTACTAACTAGCTCTACCTACGTATTGAGCACTTTTGAAGTAAATACTTAAAGTTTACGCATAAATCTATACTTTCGTATATTAATTTTATGTGAGTAAATGAAGTATATATATATATATATATATATATATATATATATATATATATTACAGCAAAACAACGTCGCAGCCCACAAGAGCCAGGACAGTCAACTCCTACTTGTGAGACATCGGTTTGGGGTTATTAGCTGGTTGGATGACTGCATCCCTTGTCGAGACGAAGTAGGTTCATTTCCCAGTCGGATTTCGGCGCGGTTTGCTTGATCTGTGTTAATAGAATTTCTTGTGTGCGGGGCGTTTGCTCAGTTTTTCGAGTTCTGAGTTCGGATGTGTCTAACTGATGAGCCAAATGACGGCGAAACTTTAGTCTTGGACTTCCGGTTCGTTGACTGTCATAGCTCTTGTGGGCTGCGACGTTGTTTGGCTGTGGAATTTATTATATATAATCTCTCACATTCTGAAAATCATATATATTGTTTTGGAAGTTTTTAACTGTTAAAACTATATAAAAAAAAACTTATTAAATTTTTATTTTTATCATTTGTTAGAAAACTATTTAGTCCGTAAGTCATTTAATAACCTGCAATCACTGCATCAACTTGCTCTCCGGAATTCACTATAATACCAATGGTAATTTAAGGAATCATTAGTTGTTTACCATGAAACACTGTTTCAGGAATTAAAAAAAAAACAGTATATTAAATCATGGCTCCCCAGCAGTGTTGATCAAACACCACCTCCCTTAATCTTAAGAACAAAAAATGTTACAGATATTAGATCTATTTTCCTAATCTTAATTAATTTGGCTAGCCTATTCATGTTATAAAAATGAATTCCTTATATATATATATATATATATATATATAAAATATATTTTAGTCATCGACATACAGACCTGTTTCGTTGTATCACAACTCATCAGTGCCGCTAGACTAACACCTCTCCCAAGCCGAGGATCGAACCTAGAACCGTCGTGATGACAGTCGGCAGTCCTACCCACATGACTACGGAATCGGTGGCCGAAATTAACCTATCCGAACGATTATTTAAATAAACATTCGTCCGCTACTCGTAGAGGGCTCAAACGTTTGTTTGTAAACAAATCGCGAGCTTCGCATTATTTCAGCTAAATTAAGCAGCGAGTAAGATAATTTACAAGAGTGCTCTACCAAAGAGGGGAGCTTTATAAAATATATTTTAGTCATCGACATATATATATATATATATATATATATATATGTATATATATATATATATATATATATATATATATATATATATATATTAAATTGTGATTCAATGAATTTCAAAAAACTCTCATTGAAATGAAATGAAGTGGTTGAGTTTCATATCAAATAATTTTTATTATTCTAAGCAAGACAAAAAATACTTTAGAAAATTAATCTCCTTAACCTATAGGGTTTCGATGCCTACCATCTCATCAGAGGAGAGAAAATATTAGCAAATATTTATAAAGGTATGTACCCTATTTGATAAAGTCAGTGAGACATGATAAATTTATTATTTTTACTTTGACTTTCCATGACTTAGAATAATAAAAATTCTTTGATATGAAACTCAACCACTTCATTTCATTTCAATGAGAGTTTTTTGAAATTCATTGAATTACAATTTAATTTATTTGCTCTATCTTGCATATCGAGCAATTCTTATTTAGATGGGATAACTTATAGAATATTACTGACGGTAATATTTTGTAAACTTTACAATCTCACGTTTCCATAACAACTGATTGTTAAATAAAAACTATTCTGAAGAGGAGTATATATATATATATATATATATATATATATATATATATATATATATATATATATATATATATATATATATATATATTAAGTAATGTGATCTATAATTTAAAAGTTTTAAAAAATTTTTAAATTTAAAAATCAAAATTTAATTAAATTAAAAATCAGTTTCATAAGAAGGAACAACAACAAAGTCAATTATCTGTACGATCGTTTCGGAAATCCGTGCTTTTTATTTGTGGTATACATGAAGTCACGTAGAACAATTATACATAGTTTTTTTGGTAAGCACGGTCTCCTCATCAGCAAATTTAGGAGGATTTCTATTGAATTGGAAAGACACCAAAAATAAACCTAGCATTAACAGTAAGGCAGATGAGTCTGAAAAATTGAAGTAAAAGGTTTGGATTTAAAATTTATAAGAAAATTAATAAGAAAATTGGTATAGGTTAGAGATAGAAATGAGTAGAAAAAATATATATATTTTGAATTTACATAATAAATTTGATTTAAAAATATATAGATATATAATTACCTTTTGGTTTTTCTTTTTTTGAAATCAGGAACTGTATTTAAAGTAGTCATTTAGATGTTTGCTATAGCTTTTTATTTTATTGAATGATGAATTTTAAAAAGGGCGACGCTCGTGCAGTAAATTGTTTCCGTTAGCGTATTTTGATTTAGAGACGCTACAGTTAATATCTATAGAGAGAGAGTATTTTTTTTTTTTGCAAGTTTTTAAGGGGAGATAATTGTCACGGCTTTATTTATTATTTGATTTACGAGTCTAAGGGCGGTAATTGGTTTAACTTAATTTATTAGAAAAAAAATCTATTTTTACTAATGAGTAATTTTTAATGATTTAAGGTGGTTTATATTTATTAAATTTAAACCAACGTTTATGATTACACGATAGAATCTCGTGTCTTGAATTTACTAGTTTGGTTGTGCTTTTTATATCTTCATATTTTAAAATTTTTAGGGTTTCTTTTGTACATAATGTACAAAATTTATCTCCTGGTTTATATGATTTGCAAGTCTCAATTATTTGCCATTTTAAGTTGAAAGAAATATTGCTATTTTTTAGTTGCCAAATATAGTTGGATAGAGTAGTTTGGTTTGATAGAGAGTTATTTTTAAAAGAATGTTTGTGCGTTGAAATTCTATGTTTTATTGGGCCAGATGTGGAACCAATATATATTACCTCTTGATTATTATGATTATTTTCTGTTAGGTCTATTGTTGGATTATAATGTGGTGGGTTGGTTAATAATTAATAATATATATATAAAAGGCACTTTGTCTGTGTGTACGTGAGTTCGTTCCCAATAGACTCCAAAACGACTGGATCGATTTTTTTTTAATTTCACACACATATACCTTATGTGCCTGGGAGTGTTTTCAGATAGGTTCTGTATCGGAATACGTCTGATAAGTATCAATAATCTATAATCAAAGAAATCTGATTAAAGAAGAAACAGTCCAACTTCGGTCAAAGTTAACACTTTTATGCAGCATAATTGCATTCAAAAAGTTTTATCACCACACAAGCAGAATGGTTCGGCCTATAAAATCAAAAGTAGGTTCTTTGATGAGACAGAAGCGCATTCAAAATGAACGCTTCTGTTTAGAGTATAGTGATAACCTTTACATTTCAGTTGACCTATATTATTTTGCCCTATATATATTTTCGCGCCTTTAACATTTCCTGTCTGGGTCGTTTTGACTTTTGTTTCCCTTTATTTTATATTTAACTTTATCATTTTTTTCTCTCCTTTCTCTTCCCAGATCTTTTTTTATTTATATTTATGTCTCGGAAGTAGAGTGAAAAGCACATCTTATTTTTCTTTTATTAATATTATTTTTTTTCCTTGTACACATGTTTGTGAATTATTCCATGGATTTCTGCCTTTGGATTATTATGGACCATCTTCTTCCAATTACGGGATGTCTTTGGATTTTACTTGTACAAATGGAAATTCTTTTAACTTTCTTGAAGTTTTACATTTGGATTTTACCGTCACTGGATTTTTTTATCTTCCACCAGACTATCAATTCACGTGTAATCACCTTTTTCTTCACCATATTCCCTCTGCTTAACTTATTTTGTTTTCAAGTAAGATCTTTGACTTACTTGTTGTTTCATCAAATACTTCTGCATGCAAAATCCGATCCCGCATTTTGCTAATTCCTACCCTCTGATGAGAAGGAGAGTATTTCTTCGAAACTCCGCGGATTAAGGACTATCCATTTATCTAGTGTTTCCTTTTCAGATTAAATATGTTTTTAACTCATTTCAAAGTGTTTTTTAACATATTTTATATATATATATATATATATATATATATATATATATATATATATATATATATATATATATAACGGATTTACATAGCACTGGGGCAAATGCCATTATTAAAATTGCCGATGATACTGTTGAAAAGGATCGGCCGAAAGACGTCTTCCGTTTATTTAATTCTTTTTAGCCCCCCCCCCTTTTTTCATACGTTTTTTCCCCCTTCATTCAGTTCAAATAATTTTGAACTACATGTTTTGGAGATTGATTTTAGACTTTGTAGTGTTTCTTGATTAAACGTCAAAAAAGAAAAAAAAAAAAGTCCTCAATTTTAATAATGGCATTTGCCCCAGTGCTATTTAAATCCGTTATAAAATTTTGTACCCATATAAATCTTTATATATATATATATATATATATATATATATATATATATATATATATATATATATATAGAGAGAGAGAGAGAGAGAGAGAGAGAGAGAGAGAGGGATGGTTTTTGGCCTGATGAGGTGATTTTCCCTGCTAGGGGGTCATTGAAACACGTTTGCTAATGTGTAGCCAATAGCTCTCCAACAATCAATATATTGCTCTGTTTCATGCATTGAGCACTCTTTGGAATGACATATTGTGTTGTTGTTATGAGTTACTGAAAAATTCTACCAACAGTATAATAATAATATATATATATATATATATATATATATATATATATATATATATATATATATATATATATATATATATACTAGCAGAGATACCAGACGTTGCCCTGGACCGAATGATGATCACTGAATGTACGGCATAATCACGTTGACACACCGGTTCCCGTCAGATCACCGAAGTTAAGCAACGTTGAGCCTGGTCATTGCTAAAATGGGTGACCAATTTGGGAATTTCAGGTGATCGATGTTGGAAGACATCGACACCTCCCTGCAACAGTTGCAAAAACCTAATGTTGTCATCTCCCCTAATGGGGATATACATGCGACTGGGGGACCGCTCGTGAATTTCATACTCCTATGGAACTTTCTCCTTCGAAGGAAGCTAGTTAAACGCACACACACACACAACGAATCTTTTACACACACGCACATCGAAATCGGTGAAATAGACCATTTTTCAATCAAATCAATTGATTGCCTGCTCTGGTTGGGAACTCGTTGTGGTGCACCGGGAGGAAGCATCACATATTTCTCCACAGTCACTGTAATCTACATTATAATCTACATTTCACTGTAGAGAACCTACTGCTGATTTTATAAAATTATATTTTATATATAACTAGCGAGGGGTACCCGGCGTTGCCCGGGTGTTTGGGGCGGGTTTAAAAAAAAAAGTAAGCATGAGGATCGAACCCGAACCCTTGAGGCAAAGTTGTAAATAAAAGTGTGAAAAAAAAGTGCGATGTTAACCATTGCCCAACCGCGAGGTGCTAACGGAAATACGTTTGAATTTATTTAATTACTTGGATTTAGCAGGTGCCCGTTTTAATGAGTTAATGAGGTCAAGTTTGACTGCGGGATGGTATTCATTTACTGCTGAACGCTTTTTTCCCCCCACCCCAAGATGTTATAGGAAAAAGACTAACCCACATGCAGCGAGCGACAAATATTGAATATTTATCTTCCCGAAATCGAGCAAATTAAATAGACAGGCGAGCTTCGTTGTTAACTTTGAGATATTACGATTTCTATGTGATATAAAAAGTTTAAAAAAGTTGTGAACCGACCGGCCGCTTCTCTGAAAGAAGCCTTTTGTAGACACACAGAAAAAGCGAACACACATACATACATACATACATTTTCGCTTTTATATTTATAGACTAGCCGGGGTTCCCGGCATTACCCGGGTATTTGGAAGTGTGTGTTGAGCAAAAAAAAAAAAAAGTGGTAGTGGGCAGGCTAAAACTCGTACCGCGAAGGACGGAAAAAAACGTGAAAAGTAATTTAAAAAAAAAAACATGACGTCTTTGCCGTTGCATCCATCGCCAAACCGGAAGTGACGCATATTTAAATTAAGGTTAGTCGATCGAAAAGAGGGGAAGACTTTCGAATATATCTGTGAAAAAGCAACCCTCCCTGTTGAAGGTGAAGTCATTAATTTTTTTTAGCCAATTTTTTCGATATTTGTCTTCCGAAGGGTTAAGCTTCAAAGCGATGCCGATCTCGTGAAAATCCGTCGCCTCTGTCAAAAGTTTTAAGCAGACATACATGATGATGATTGCAACGTCTTGTCAGACGAGTGACACTCCCTCAGACACGAGCCCAAATGCCTAAGGGAGTACCTATACAAAGATGATGTTACAGAGTCTTAGCATTGTACAACAGCTAAGTCTCTCTCGATTGAGCTATGAGCGCGTCAGCGAAATTGGGTCGATTTTTTTAATATTTAAACTAATTCAAGAAAGACCGTTTTTTTTTGCGCATGAAGGAAGGATTTTTCCCCCTGTAGAAAGTGTCCCGTTGAGGGTGAAGGAATTAATGTTTTTAGCCAATTTTTCGATATTTGTCATCCGAACAATACCGATTCTTGTAAAAATCCGTCGCCTCTATCAAAAGTTTTTGCGACACACACACACACATACATGCACACCCGCGCGCACACGCACGCACACACACACATACACATACACACACACACACACACAATTTGCCATATATATATATATATATATATATATATATATATATATATATATATATATATATATATATATAAATAGAAGATGGCTTGAATTACAGTTTAAAATTCAAATGTCAAGTACCATGCCTCAATTATGCTCTAAACAGAAACAACCCTGTCATATCAAATAAGCTACTGTTGATTTTATATGTCTGGCCTTACTGCTTGTGTAGTGATAATAGCTTGAATTTAAGTTAAAATGAAAAATCAAGTATCATGGTGCAATTGTGTTTTAAACAGAAACGTTCATTTTGAACGGTTCTTTGTGATATCAAAGAATCTACTGTCGATTTTATATGCGGAGCCTTTCTGCTTGTGTGGTAATAAACTTTTCAAATGCACTTGTGATGTTAGGCTGTGTAAGGTGTTAACTTTGGTCACAATTGCCCGTTCCTTCTTTCATCGGATTTTTTTATTATTATTGATTATAGGTTTTGAATTAGAATGTCTCCAATAAGTATTGACTTATCGAAGACATTCCGATTCAAAACCTATCTAAGAACACTGCCAGGCACATAAACTACCTTTGCGCGAAATTTATGAAAATCAGCCCAGCCGTTTTCGAGTCTATAGAGAACAAACTCACACACAGAAACACACAAAGTTCCTTTTATAAAATGGTAGATATAGAGATATATGCACACACACACACACACACACACACACACACACACACACACACACACACACACACACACTGCAACTCTCTCCGTCTCTCGCTCGCTATCTATCTATACCTACCTCTCTCTTTCTCTGTCTATCTATGTCTATTTCTCTCTCTTTCTCTCTCCAGACAACTATCTCTATCTAATCCCATT
>NC_136527.1:18080956-18093456 GCF_053919585.1 Euprymna scolopes | reverse complement strand
GAATATCTTGTCCTTTTCTTTTCCAGTTTTAACAACTAGTCCTTTACTTTTCCATGTTTTAGCTTAACCATATTACTTTTCATGCTCGCATTTTTCTATTGTAATCCATGATTTTTCAGGCTTTCAGTAAATACACTTGTTCTTTGTTTAATTTCAGTCTTATTTTCCCCCCTCATAAACATAACATACACATATGTAATAACAACGTACGGCACTCGTCTGCTTTCAATAAAATTCCCCCAATTATCTCCCTTTAATTCTTTCATTCTCTCTGTTTCACTTGTTACTTCTCTTTTCGCGAGAGCGGTGAATTGGTAGAAACAGTAGTCGCTGAAGCGACGTTGTTGCTATGGAAACCAGTCATAAAAAGCGTCGTTCACCTCCTTACGTTTTTTTGGACGAAAATTGAATTTTTTTTTTTCACAATATAGCTGAGAAGGTGATCTGTAAAATATAATAATTGTTTTAAATTTGGACGAAAATTGAATTTTTTTTTTTCACAATATAGCTGAGAAGGTGATCTGTAAAATATAATAATTGTTTTAAATTTGGACGAAAATTGAATTTTTTTTTTTCACAATATAGCTGAGAAGGTGATCTGTAAAATATAATAATTGTTTTAAATTTGGACGAAAATTGAATTTTTTTTTTCACAATATAGCTGAGAAGGTGATCTGTAAAATATAATAATTGTTTTAAATTTGGACGAAAATTGAATTTTTTTTTTCACAATATAGCTGAGAAGGTGATCTGTAAAATATAATAATTGTTTTAAATTTGGACGAAAATTGAATTTTTTTTTTCACAATATAGCTGAGAAGGTGATCTGTAAAATATAATAATTGTTTTAAATTTGGACGAAAATTGAATTTTTTTTTTTCACAATATAGCTGAGAAGGTGATCTGTAAAATATAATAATTGTTTTAAATTTGGACGAAAATTGAATTTTTTTTTTTCACAATATAGCTGAGAAGGTGATCTGTAAAATATAATAATTGTTTTAAATTTGGACGAAAATTGAATTTTTTTTTTTCACAATATAGCTGAGAAGGTGATCTGTAAAATATAATAATTGTTTTAAATTTGGACGAAAATTGAATTTTTTTTTTTCACAATATAGCTGAGAAGGTGATCTGTAAAATATAATAATTGTTTTAAATTTGGACGAAAATTGAATTTTTTTTTTCACAATATAGCTGAGAAGGTGATCTGTAAAATATAATAATTGTTTTAAATTTGGACGAAAATTGAATTTTTTTTTTTCACAATATAGCTGAGAAGGTGATCTGTAAAATATAATAATTGTTTTAAATTTGGACGAAAATTGAATTTTTTTTTTTCACAATATAGCTGAGAAGGTGATCTGTAAAATATAATAATTGTTTTAAATTTGGACGAAAATTGAATTTTTTTTTTCACAATATAGCTGAGAAGGTGATCTGTAAAATATAATAATTGTTTTAAATTTGGACGAAAATTGAATTTTTTTTTTTCACAATATAGCTGAGAAGGTGATCTGTAAAATATAATAATTGTTTTAAATTTGGACGAAAATTGAATTTTTTTTTTCACAATATAGCTGAGAAGGTGATCTGTAAAATATAATAATTGTTTTAAATTTGGACGAAAATTGAATTTTTTTTTTTCACAATATAGCTGAGAAGGTGATCTGTAAAATATAATAATTGTTTTAAATTTGGACGAAAATTGAATTTTTTTTTTCACAATATAGCTGAGAAGGTGATCTGTAAAATATAATAATTGTTTTAAATTTGGACGAAAATTGAATTTTTTTTTTCACAATATAGCTGAGAAGGTGATCTGTAAAATATAATAATTGTTTTAAATTTGGACGAAAATTGAATTTTTTTTTTTCACAATATAGCTGAGAAGGTGATCTGTAAAATATAATAATTGTTTTAAATTTGGACGAAAATTGAATTTTTTTTTCACAATATAGCTGAGAAGGTGATCTGTAAAATATAATAATTGTTTTAAATTTGGACGAAAATTGAATTTTTTTTTTCACAATATAGCTGAGAAGGTGATCTGTAAAATATAATAATTGTTTTAAATTTGGACGAAAATTGAATTTTTTTTTTCACAATATAGCTGAGAAGGTGATCTGTAAAATATAATAATTGTTTTAAATTTGGACGAAAATTGAATTTTTTTTTTCACAATATAGCTGAGAAGGTGATCTGTAAAATATAATAATTGTTTTAAATTTGGACGAAAATTGAATTTTTTTTTTCACAATATAGCTGAGAAGGTGATCTGTAAAATATAATAATTGTTTTAAATTTGGACGAAAATTGAATTTTTTTTTTTCACAATATAGCTGAGAAGGTGATCTGTAAAATATAATAATTGTTTTAAATTTGGACGAAAATTGAATTTTTTTTTTCACAATATAGCTGAGAAGGTGATCTGTAAAATATAATAATTGTTTTAAATTTGGACGAAAATTGAATTTTTTTTTTTCACAATATAGCTGAGAAGGTGATCTGTAAAATATAATTATTGTTTTAAATTTGGACGAAAATTGAATTTTTTTTTTTCACAATATAGCTGAGAAGGTGATCTGTAAAATATAATAATTGTTTTAAATTTGGACGAAAATTGAATTTTTTTTTTCACAATATAGCTGAGAAGGTGATCTGTAAAATATAATAATTGTTTTAAATTTGGTCGAAAATTGAATTTTTTTTTTCACAATATAGCTGAGAAGGTGATCTGTAAAATATAATAATTGTTTTAAATTTGGACGAAAATTGAATTTTTTTTTTTCACAATATAGCTGAGAAGGTGATCTGTAAAATATAATAATTGTTTTAAATTTGGACGAAAATTGAATTTTTTTTTTTCACAATATAGCTGAGAAGGTGATCTGTAAAATATAATAATTGTTTTAAATTTGGACGAAAATTGAATTTTTTTTTTTTCACAATATAGCTGAGAAGGTGATCTGTAAAATATAATAATTGTTTTAAATTTGGACGAAAATTGAATTTTTTTTTTCACAATATAGCTGAGAAGGTGATCTGTAAAATATAATTATTGTTTTAAATTTGGACGAAAATTGAATTTTTTTTTTTCACAATATAGCTGAGAAGGTGATCTGTAAAATATAATAATTGTTTTAAATTTGGACGAAAATTGAATTTTTTTTTTCACAATATAGCTGAGAAGGTGATCTGTAAAATATAATAATTGTTTTAAATTTGGTCGAAAATTGAATTTTTTTTTTCACAATATAGCTGAGAAGGTGATCTGTAAAATATAATAATTGTTTTAAATTTGGACGAAAATTGAATTTTTTTTTTCACAATATAGCTGAGAAGGTGATCTGTAAAATATAATAATTGTTTTAAATTTGGACGAAAATTGAATTTTTTTTTTCACAATATAGCTGAGAAGGTGATCTGTAAAATATAATAATTGTTTTAAATTTGGACGAAAATTGAATTTTTTTTTTTCACAATATAGCTGAGAAGGTGATCTGTAAAATATAATAATTGTTTTAAATTTGGACGAAAATTGAATTTTTTTTTTCACAATATAGCTGAGAAGGTGATCTGTAAAATATAATAATTGTTTTAAATTTGGACGAAAATTGAATTTTTTTTTTCACAATATAGCTGAGAAGGTGATCTGTAAAATATAATAATTGTTTTAAATTTGGACGAAAATTGAATTTTTTTTTTCACAATATAGCTGAGAAGGTGATCTGTAAAATATAATAATTGTTTTAAATTTGGACGAAAATTGAATTTTTTTTTTTTCACAATATAGCTGAGAAGGTGATCTGTAAAATATAATAATTGTTTTAAATTTGGTCGAAAATTGAATTTTTTTTTTCACAATATAGCTGAGAAGGTGATCTGTAAAATATAATAATTGTTTTAAATTTGGACGAAAATTGAATTTTTTTTTTCACAATATAGCTGAGAAGGTGATCTGTAAAATATAATAATTGTTTTAAATTTGGACGAAAATTGAATTTTTTTTTTCACAATATAGCTGAGAAGGTGATCTGTAAAATATAATAATTGTTTTAAATTTGGACGAAAATTGAATTTTTTTTTTCACAATATAGCTGAGAAGGTGATCTGTAAAATATAATAATTGTTTTAAATTTGGACGAAAATTGAATTTTTTTTTTTTCACAATATAGCTGAGAAGGTGATCTGTAAAATATAATAATTGTTTTAAATTTGGTCGAAAATTGAATTTTTTTTTTCACAATATAGCTGAGAAGGTGATCTGTAAAATATAATAATTGTTTTAAATTTGGACGAAAATTGAATTTTTTTTTTCACAATATAGCTGAGAAGGTGATCTGTAAAATATAATAATTGTTTTAAATTTGGACGAAAATTGAATTTTTTTTTTCACAATATAGCTGAGAAGGTGATCTGTAAAATATAATAATTGTTTTAAATTTGGACGAAAATTGAATTTTTTTTTTCACAATATAGCTGAGAAGGTGATCTGTAAAATATAATAATTGTTTTAAATTTGGACGAAAATTGAATTTTTTTTTTCACAATATAGCTGAGAAGGTGATCTGTAAAATATAATAATTGTTTTAAATTTGGACGAAAATTGAATTTTTTTTTTCACAATATAGCTGAGAAGGTGATCTGTAAAATATAATAATTGTTTTAAATTTGGACGAAAATTGAATTTTTTTTTTTTCACAATATAGCTGAGAAGGTGATCTGTAAAATATAATAATTGTTTTAAATTTGGTCGAAAATTGAATTTTTTTTTTCACAATATAGCTGAGAAGGTGATCTGTAAAATATAATAATTGTTTTAAATTTGGACGAAAATTGAATTTTTTTTTTCACAATATAGCTGAGAAGGTGATCTGTAAAATATAATAATTGTTTTAAATTTGGACGAAAATTGAATTTTTTTTTTCACAATATAGCTGAGAAGGTGATCTGTAAAATATAATAATTGTTTTAAATTTGGACGAAAATTGAATTTTTTTTTTCACAATATAGCTGAGAAGGTGATCTGTAAAATATAATAATTGTTTTAAATTTGGACGAAAATTGAATTTTTTTTTTCACAATATAGCTGAGAAGGTGATCTGTAAAATATAATAATTGTTTTAAATTTGGACGAAAATTGAATTTTTTTTTTCACAATATAGCTGAGAAGGTGATCTGTAAAATATAATAATTGTTTTAAATTTGGACGAAAATTGAATTTTTTTTTTCACAATATAGCTGAGAAGGTGATCTGTAAAATATAATAATTGTTTTAAATTTGGACGAAAATTGAATTTTTTTTTTTTCACAATATAGCTGAGAAGGTGATCTGTAAAATATAATAATTGTTTTAAATTTGGTCGAAAATTGAATTTTTTTTTTCACAATATAGCTGAGAAGGTGATCTGTAAAATATAATAATTGTTTTAAATTTGGACGAAAATTGAATTTTTTTTTTCACAATATAGCTGAGAAGGTGATCTGTAAAATATAATAATTGTTTTAAATTTGGACGAAAATTGAATTTTTTTTTTCACAATATAGCTGAGAAGGTGATCTGTAAAATATAATAATTGTTTTAAATTTGGACGAAAATTGAATTTTTTTTTTCACAATATAGCTGAGAAGGTGATCTGTAAAATATAATAATTGTTTTAAATTTGGACGAAAATTGAATTTTTTTTTTCACAATATAGCTGAGAAGGTGATCTGTAAAATATAATAATTGTTTTAAATTTGGACGAAAATTGAATTTTTTTTTTCACAATATAGCTGAGAAGGTGATCTGTAAAATATAATAATTGTTTTAAATTTGGACGAAAATTGAATTTTTTTTTTTCACAATATAGCTGAGAAGGTGATCTGTAAAATATAATAATTGTTTTAAATTTGGTCGAAAATTGAATTTTTTTTTCACAATATAGCTGAGAAGGTGATCTGTAAAATATAATAATTGTTTTAAATTTGGACGAAAATTGAATTTTTTTTTTCACAATATAGCTGAGAAGGTGATCTGTAAAATATAATAATTGTTTTAAATTTGGACGAAAATTGAATTTTTTTTTTTCACAATATAGCTGAGAAGGTGATCTGTAAAATATAATAATTGTTTTAAATTTGGACGAAAATTGAATTTTTTTTTTCACAATATAGCTGAGAAGGTGATCTGTAAAATATAATAATTGTTTTAAATTTGGACGAAAATTGAATTTTTTTTTTCACAATATAGCTGAGAAGGTGATCTGTAAAATATAATAATTGTTTTAAATTTGGACGAAAATTGAATTTTTTTTTTCACAATATAGCTGAGAAGGTGATCTGTAAAATATAATAATTGTTTTAAATTTGGACGAAAATTGAATTTTTTTTTTCACAATATAGCTGAGAAGGTGATCTGTAAAATATAATAATTGTTTTAAATTTGGACGAAAATTGAATTTTTTTTTTTCACAATATAGCTGAGAAGGTGATCTGTAAAATATAATAATTGTTTTAAATTTGGACGAAAATTGAATTTTTTTTTTCACAATATAGCTGAGAAGGTGATCTGTAAAATATAATAATTGTTTTAAATTTGGACGAAAATTGAATTTTTTTTTTCACAATATAGCTGAGAAGGTGATCTGTAAAATATAATAATTGTTTTAAATTTGGACGAAAATTGAATTTTTTTTTTCACAATATAGCTGAGAAGGTGATCTGTAAAATATAATAATTGTTTTAAATTTGGACGAAAATTGAATTTTTTTTTCACAATATAGCTGAGAAGGTGATCTGTAAAATATAATAATTGTTTTAAATTTGGACGAAAATTGAATTTTTTTTTTCACAATATAGCTGAGAAGGTGATCTGTAAAATATAATAATTGTTTTAAATTTGGACGAAAATTGAATTTTTTTTTCACAATATAGCTGAGAAGGTGATCTGTAAAATATAATAATTGTTTTAAATTTGGACGAAAATTGAATTTTTTTTTTCACAATATAGCTGAGAAGGTGATCTGTAAAATATAATAATTGTTTTAAATTTGGACGAAAATTGAATTTTTTTTTTTCACAATATAGCTGAGAAGGTGATCTGTAAAATATAATAATTGTTTTAAATTTGGACGAAAATTGAATTTTTTTTTTCACAATATAGCTGAGAAGGTGATCTGTAAAATATAATAATTGTTTTAAATTTGGACGAAAATTGAATTTTTTTTTTTCACAATATAGCTGAGAAGGTGATCTGTAAAATATAATAATTGTTTTAAATTTGGACGAAAATTGAATTTTTTTTTTTCACAATATAGCTGAGAAGGTGATCTGTAAAATATAATAATTGTTTTAAATTTGGACGAAAATTGAATTTTTTTTTTCACAATATAGCTGAGAAGGTGATCTGTAAAATATAATAATTGTTTTAAATTTGGACGAAAATTGAATTTTTTTTTTCACAATATAGCTGAGAAGGTGATCTGTAAAATATAATAATTGTTTTAAATTTGGACGAAAATTGAATTTTTTTTTTTCACAATATAGCTGAGAAGGTGATCTGTAAAATATAATAATTGTTTTAAATTTGGACGAAAATTGAATTTTTTTTTTCACAATATAGCTGAGAAGGTGATCTGTAAAATATAATAATTGTTTTAAATTTGGACGAAAATTGAATTTTTTTTTTCACAATATAGCTGAGAAGGTGATCTGTAAAATATAATAATTGTTTTAAATTTGGACGAAAATTGAATTTTTTTTTTCACAATATAGCTGAGAAGGTGATCTGTAAAATATAATAATTGTTTTAAATTTGGACGAAAATTGAATTTTTTTTTTTCACAATATAGCTGAGAAGGTGATCTGTAAAATATAATAATTGTTTTAAATTTGGACGAAAATTGAATTTTTTTTTTTCACAATATAGCTGAGAAGGTGATCTGTAAAATATAATAATTGTTTTAAATTTGGACGAAAATTGAATTTTTTTTTTTCACAATATAGCTGAGAAGGTGATCTGTAAAATATAATAATTGTTTTAAATTTGGACGAAAATTGAATTTTTTTTTTTCACAATATAGCTGAGAAGGTGATCTGTAAAATATAATAATTGTTTTAAATTTGGACGAAAATTGAATTTTTTTTTTTCACAATATAGCTGAGAAGGTGATCTGTAAAATATAATAATTGTTTTAAATTTGGACGAAAATTGAATTTTTTTTTTTCACAATATAGCTGAGAAGGTGATCTGTAAAATATAATAATTGTTTTAAATTTGGACGAAAATTGAATTTTTTTTTTTCACAATATAGCTGAGAAGGTGATCTGTAAAATATAATAATTGTTTTAAATTTGGACGAAAATTGAATTTTTTTTTTTCACAATATAGCTGAGAAGGTGATCTGTAAAATATAATAATTGTTTTAAATTTGGACGAAAATTGAATTTTTTTTTTTCACAATATAGCTGAGAAGGTGATCTGTAAAATATAATAATTGTTTTAAATTTGGACGAAAATTGAATTTTTTTTTTTCACAATATAGCTGAGAAGGTGATCTGTAAAATATAATAATTGTTTTAAATTTGGACGAAAATTGAATTTTTTTTTTTTCACAATATAGCTGAGAAGGTGATCTGTAAAATATAATAATTGTTTTAAATTTGGACGAAAATTGAATTTTTTTTTTTCACAATATAGCTGAGAAGGTGATCTGTAAAATATAATAATTGTTTTAAATTTGGACGAAAATTGAATTTTTTTTTTTCACAATATAGCTGAGAAGGTGATCTGTAAAATATAATAATTGTTTTAAATTTGGACGAAAATTGAATTTTTTTTTTTCACAATATAGCTGAGAAGGTGATCTGTAAAATATAATAATTGTTTTAAATTTGGACGAAAATTGAATTTTTTTTTTCACAATATAGCTGAGAAGGTGATCTGTAAAATATAATAATTGTTTTAAATTTGGACGAAAATTGAATTTTTTTTTTTCACAATATAGCTGAGAAGGTGATCTGTAAAATATAATAATTGTTTTAAATTTGGACGAAAATTGAATTTTTTTTTTTCACAATATAGCTGAGAAGGTGATCTGTAAAATATAATTATTGTTTTAAATTTGGACGAAAATTGAATTTTTTTTTTTCACAATATAGCTGAGAAGGTGATCTGTAAAATATAATTATTGTTTTAAATTTGGTCGAAAAATGAGTTAGTGAAGCTTTAAAGCAGTTCTAAATGACTAAAACTGCCACTTAACCATATATTCAAACACGGTAGTGTTTGAATATATATATATATATATATATATATATATATATATATATAAATATATATATATATATATATATATATTATAATTATTTTTTTACTATAATAATTATTAAATACCTACAGACACTAGTGTTTCATCCTTTCGGGAATCTTCAGTGCAGGGTGTCATGATCATTACCAGTCGAACGACTCGAACTCTGCATCACGAGACATCTCTGGCTCGATTTAGCGAAGACCTAATTCATTCGGCTACCATTAACCGCGTGAAATAACGTCGAATTTAAACATTTTAATTTTAAATGTTCATTTACGTCAGTCAGAGAGTGATCTAATCGTTATACGATGATCTATGCATATATATAATATATATATATTATTCAATTTTCACCCCAAACAGGTCACAGTGCCACTTTGAAGTAGGGGGCTACTATCGGGGACATAAGTTGCAGGGTATTACGAAGGGAGATGAGTCGCAAGTTAGTACAGTCGGGAAAGCAGAAACCCAGAAGTGAGTTCCAAAGTTTAGGGATCTTTATTGTGAAGAGGTGGGATTTAGCTGTTTGTCAGGTGTATCTACGTCGAGGGGGTACAAGTGCTTGTAGTTCGTCAGTAGTTCATTAAAATATTTGTAGAGAGGATGCAACATTTCGTCGATGGGACAGATGCTAAAGCCTAAATGACAGTTCAGGTCCTATCATGGTGATTCTCTTTTGAACAATTACATTGAAGGCATTGCCAGGGCCGCTGCAAGAAAGGTAGGCTCTCTCTACCGTGCTAGAAAACTACTAACACCCGAAAGTATCCTGTACCTCTATAAGGCCACCATTCGCCCATGTATGGAGTATTGCTGCCACATCTGGGCTGGTGCATCTGCTACTAGTCTCTCGCTCCTTGACAAGGTTCAAAAGAGAGTCGCAAATCTGATAGGCCCTGAACTGGCATCTAAGCTTCAGCCTCTGTCCCATCGACGAAATGTTGCATCCCTCTGCCTGTTCTACAAGTATTTTAGTGGTGAATGCTCTGATGAACTGCAATCACTTGTGCCCCCACGACGCGAGCACCCTCGACAAACCCGACAGGCTACTAGATCCCACCCCTACACTGTAGAGGTCCCTAGATGTAAAAGATCTTTTTACTCCAATAGTTTCTTCCCCAGAACCGCAAGACTCTGGAATTCCATTCCAGGTCCCTGCTTCCCCAACAGTACTGACGTGCAGAAGTTCAAGTGTAACATGAACCGACACCTTGCTGCCCAAATCCCTACATAGTACCCCAGTAGTTGTTGCCCCTGATAGTAGCCCCCTACACCAAAGTGGCAATTTGCCTTGTTTGGGGTGAAAATGTAATAAAAAAAAAAAAAAAAAAAAAAACCCTGTCAAGAAGTGAGAAACAAATAGCAGATGCACCAACTTAAATGTGACAACAATACTCCATACATGGGTGAATGGTGGATACTTTCAGGCGTAAATAGTTTTCTAGCACGGTAGAGAGAGCCCGCCTTCTTCGTAGGAGCCTTGTCAATGCTCTCAATGTACGTATTTCAGTTCATATTCTCTGTAAACTTATATTGGAATGACCGATTTTTCAGTAGTTAATTTTCATACTATATATATATATATATATATATATATATATATATATATATATATATATATATATATATTTGTGTCAGGTCATGTCATATGCTACTGGTATCATGTAACCCAGTACGACCTGCCTCATGGTCGGGTCACCAGCGACTAAACTGGTTCCCCCACCAGACTTGTTTGGTGAGGAGGGCGGCTAGTCTCCCTGGAGGATTAAAAACAAGACCTTCCAAAGGGCGAATGAACTCTTTTTCTGGGTCAACGGCCAACTAGCACCGTGTATATTTGTGTGTGTGTATATGTGCATTGGTGTGGAGAGGGCTCCCGTAAGCCGTGGTGAAGGCAACCTTTCTAGGAGAAGCAAATCTCTGATTTAAAAAACCATAAAGCGGGAGACCAGTACCCGCATTAAGCTGGTCTGCAGTTTAATTTGTTGCTGGCTATCTTGCTCTTGCTTGTTGCTGGATCTCAACATTTTGAACCGAGAGAGAGACTTAGCTGTCGTACAAAGCTAAGACTCTGTAACATCATCTTTGTATAGATACTCCCTCAGGCATTTGGGCTCATGGATTTTAAATGTCTGAGGGAGTGGCACTCGTCTGACAAGACGTTGCAATCATCATCTATATATATATATACAGTAATTAGTAAGTTATAAAATATATATGGCGATTAAGCTACACAGAATATTCCGCGTTTCATCCACGTTAGGATTCATCAGGCTTATGCTAGCGTGGATGAAACACGTAATATTCTGTGTAGCTAAATTGCCATATATATTTATAACTTACTACTTACTACCTAGCTCTACCTACGTATTGAGCACTGCCGAAGTAAATACTTAAAGTTTACGCATAAATCTATACTTTCGTATATTAATTTATGTGATTAAAATGAAGTATATATATATATATATATATATATATATATATATATATATATATATATATATATATATACGTTTTATTTTTTATTACCGTTTTTTTTCTGTTTAGTTATATATATATATATATATATATATATATATACGTTTTATTTTTTATTACCGTTTTTTTTTTATTAATTACCATTTCTACTATATATATATATATATATATATATATATATATATATATATATATATATATATATATATATATATATTTGATCAACATTGCTGGGGAGCCATGATATAATATGCTGTTTTGTTTTTAAATCCCCGAAACAGTGTTTCATGGTAAACAACTGATCAACTGATGATCCCTTGAAAAATAAATTATTGATATTATAGTAAATTCGAGAGTGAGTTGATGCAGTGATTGCAGGCGATTAAATGACTTACTGACTAGATGGTTTTCTAACGAATGATAAAAAATATTTTTTGTATAGTTTTAAAGGTTAAAAACTTCAAAGACTATATATATATATATATATATATATATATATATATATATATATATATATATTCGCAAGGGATATCACATTCTTACGGTTTTTATTAATTACCATTTTTACTAAATATATATATATATATATATATATATATATATATATATATATATATACACACACATTATATATATATATATATATATATATATATATATATATATATATATATATATATATTCTCAAGGTGAAGGTTAATGAAGCACATATGTATAAATAAGGTT